>NW_004955444.1:4641347-4700341 GCF_000276665.1 Chinchilla lanigera | reverse complement strand
TTTTTTTTTTGGTTTTTCTCCGGTACCGGGAACCGAACTCACGACCTTGCGCTTGCCAGGCAGGCGCTTTTGCCGCTGAGCTAAATCCCCAGCCCCTATTCTGCTTGTCTTTATCCTTTTCATCTAGCTAACTTTTCCTGGTAATGACCCCAACATATGGGTATAACATTAGATAAAAATAATAGTTTTTATAGCTGATAATTGTCATTGAAGGTAAATGCTTAGAGAGTAGAATTGGAGTAAGAGAACTTTTGTGAACTGCAGGTCGTTTTTAATGCCTTTTGTCAAATGGGCTAAGCTGGACTTTTTGAGCACTTAGATGAGGTAAGCACTTAGAAGAAGTAAGCATTTACAGTATGTAAGAGCAAAGTACTGATAACTAACAACTCCTGTGTGGATCTCATTAATTTATTTTAGTGGTGATTTCAGTTACTCTTACTCCAAATATATGCTTCATTTAAAGCATGTTTATTATTAATAATAAGGCATAATATCCAATTTTTGCAACATTAATGGTATAACACTTTATGTTTGTTTAGTATAGTCAAAGGCAAAAAAAAACTTGCTTCAGTAATATAGACAGAAATACAATAAAGGACTATATGAGAAATCTTAAAGAAAATGTGCAATTTGCAAAGCTGAACAAGGATATGGTATTAAAATGACAAAAAGTATGGCTGGATGAAGGAAATCAACCTTTTAAAGAGAGCAGGTCAATTTTAGATGTGTAGCTGGTTTTGGAAGGCTTTATAAATGTTTATATGTTTCCCCTGCTTGAATATGGATCTTATTAAAAGATAGAAAGAAGAATCAAGCACTGTTTGCTTTAAAAAAGATGATATATGTCTTCATGTGGGTTAATGTTTCCTAAAAATTATTTCAGAAATTAAACAAACGACATGTTATGTTTTGATCATTGTAAACCAACACAAACCTGTGCAGGTGGGGTTGTGAACGTTAACAAATGGATTATCCGCAAAGGGTCTGTGTTCCTGGAGAACACAGGGATAGACTAAGGGAAGCCTGGAGAGAGGAATGCAGCAGGGAGCTGGGAGGATTTTCTTTTTCACCTCTTTGGTTGAGGGGACAGAACTGGTAGAACAAGAATGTGGCATTAAAATCACTTCTTCATAATGGGAATAACAGAGTAATTGCCCTACTACCTGAGTTTCAACCCCAGGTTTTAGCAAAAGTGATGCTATTATGTCTCTTGAAAATGTAGTTGTCTCAAAGATATGAAATAGAGAATGGGAAAGAATTAACAAGTATAAAACAAAGAAAAACAAATGAGCAAAATGGGCAGCAAAATCTGTCAGTGCCTTAAATTCCAGAGGAAGTCCTCTCTTCCTATATGAGAAACAGGGGATTGCTTGCTTCAGGCTTAGTTATAACAAGCAGCATTTCTATGACCTTCCTCTCATATAGAACTTTTTTCAGAGTTCTTACACATAGTAAAAAACCAGAAAAATACTTGTGAGATTAATGAGTGCATCCTGGGACTAATCAGTATTCTACTCTTGCATCAGCAAAAATTACAAAATATGTTACAATTTTAAAATATAATTATTTGTGCTTGATGGAATGAAATGATCTAGGCTTCTATTACTTTTATTTACAAAGCGTGTATAGTCCTAGCTATCCTGAAGTTTCCATATTAGTTCTGGACAGAGCTGTCACAAGCAAGATGTAGTGCTCTGTCTCTGCATCCCCAAAGGATTTCTGGATTATAAAACTAAAACAAAAAGACAGGGTCAAACCAGTTATAAGAGGAAAATGAGGAAGAATTTTACAAAAGATACTGAGATTTCAAAACTTCAAAGAAAACGGTATTTATATTTTGTTCCATTTCTCTTTTAGTGAGGGTGAAATGTGCCTTCTAAAGTATCTATTAAAAAGATTATTTTTTCAAAACATTAAGCACTTCTACTTATTTGTAAAATTACCCACTAATGTGAGTTAAAGGAGGTCCAAGTAGTTGTGATTCAAGTACAATCTACCGCAGTGTTAGAGCAAGCAGAGCACAAGTTCATACGGGTGGTGAATCTGAATAAAATATGCTGTTTGAATGCACATGTACTTCTGTTTTGAATTGCATAATGCTAAACAAAGTTTCCTTCAGAAGCATGATTTAAGTAAGTTTGTTGTTCTTTCTATTTTATCAGTGATCTAATACTAAGTAAATGTACAACCACCTTTAAAATAAGCTAGAATACAGTCATTTGACTTTACAAAACGCTGAGACTCACATACGTATTGGAAAGAATCTCCATCATTGATGGCTCTCTTATTGGCATGAATGTTCCCCATCATGCTAAATGCATAGGATGTTTCTCAGTTCCTATACCACTTAATGTCTCAGCAGCATTTAATGTTAACGCTATGTCTTAGTGAAAACTGTTGGTCCTAGGTATTTTGACATTGTACTCTCTTTATCTTTCCCTCCAGGCTTATTTTATGCGTCTGTTACTAGCCCATCTTCTATACCATCCTGCCTTTCCTTTTGATGTACGTCAAACTTCATCTTAAACCGCTGTTTTATCAAAATTGGCTCTTTCCCTAGACTGATGTATCCACCCTTACAATATCAATTACCCTCCGCACCCTTGATTTTTCTTCAGGGTTCCTGTATGTTTAACTGCTTGTAAATCATTTGTAAATTCCAAAATAGTTTTAAACCACACGTGCCTAAAATTAAACACCACATAGTCCATGATAACTTGATTCTTCACAAAGTTTTCATCTCAGTAAATGACCCTTCCACCCACATGGCTTCATAAGTCAAAATGTGGGACTTATACTTTATACTCTCTTGTACTGTGATATAAGATTTATTAGTAATGCCTTATAATATCTTCTTCCTCCAAATAGAGCGTAAGATTAAAAGTCATAGAAAAAGTAAAGAAAAATAAAGCTAGACATTTTAGCTATTGCTGAGAAGTGGCTGTTTATTGAAAGTCAGTAGTCAATTATATGTTTTTCCCCGATTATTACTGAATTGTTTCGTATCCACTTGTAAGAAGATAAAGACAGAATCAAATCCACATGACACACTGAAAGACAAGTACATATCTCCGCAATGACATCAAGGGTTTTTCTAGAAAATTGGCTCCTACGTATTCGGATAAACCTTTCAAAAGAACATTGTTTCTCTCAGTGCCAGTAATGCCAATGGATAGGTCTGCTTTGAATCATCACTTATTATCAAAAATGCATTTGAACATGAATGCTCACAGGGCTCTTCTGTTCTCAGCCTGTGCCCAAGCAGCGTGGATCTCCAGCCCCGGGAAAAAATTAAAAGGTTGTTTGTGTTCTTTTCCATAGAACATGCTTCTGAAAAAGATATATTTGCTATTCTGTGTAAACTACAAAATAATGCATCTGGAGTAACTATCTGGATACTTTTAGAATTAACGGGGCAAGCCTTGTTGCTGCCTTAAGAGATTTTTAATTGTATAGTTTATTTCTGTAATTACTTTATTTTATACTACAGTTACTTCCTGTAAGTGCACTGTGTGTACTTGGCAGTAGTTGTTCCTTTAATTATAAGGTTAAGTATCACATAATTACAGGGTAAATGCACAGTTATTTTTATCTGGTGTGCTAGTGTTTAGGTAAGTTGGTTTCTACAAAGGAGCCACATGGTACTTAGGAGCGTTTCTTTTGTTTCCCTTATAAATAGATTTCAGCACAAAATAAGATTGTCTAGTACACTATTTTTCCTTTTAAATCATTTACAAGTGCCAGGCCAAAGAAAATCTTTATGAAGTATGTTTATGCTACAAGGAGAACTAACACCAGGGTCTTTCACATTTTTTATACCAGAGAAAACTTACTTTCATAATTATCAAGAAAAAACATTTATGCTCATGCCTTTAATACTTCTCAGTTTGAAGTTTTGTTTTCTTGTCATTGCTGCCAACTGTTAGTTTTACTCTACCACATTTACCTGAAAAGCAGAAAAAATAAAGCTACAATTTAAAGTGTATTATAGTATTAATTAGTGTACAAGCTAAAAGAACAAATAGAAAAATATTGAGGTTCATTACAACTTCTTTAACTATTACCATATTATTGAGTTTATTGGTGCTGTGTTTATTTATTTTTTAAAGAGAATAAAATTATTTAAAAAACACTACAAATGATACAGAATTTCACTGAACAAGATGACAGGAATTCAACAGTGTTTGTTATTCCATTTGTTGTCTTCAAATTAGTTGTTCAGATTATTAGACATAAGTATGCAAAATTGTTCTAAAAATTTTTTTAAAAAATGGGTACAATAGATACTGTGAGAGTGAAAGAAACTGGTCAAAGGGAAGGAACAATGGGGATAGGGAAAGGGGAAAAGAAAGAAAGATAGAAGGGAGAATTACATATGTATACGCACTGTTTGTGACATAGGGTCATGCTATATAGCGTAGGCTGGCCTTGAACTCAGGGTCATCCTCCTGCCTCAGCCTCTTGAGTCATGGGATTACAGGCATGTGCCACCATGCCGGACTTTTGGTGATTTTTGTAAGTAAAACTTATTCAACTTTGTATCTATTTCTATAATGATTCTAAAATTGGAAAGATTTTCTAAATTAAATATTTTAGACTTCTGGTAGTCCTCACTAATTACTCCTAGCAGCCAAATATATGTAATTCATTGGTCAATCTATTCTGTAGACATTTATTTGATAGTTACTCTTTTCCAGGAATGTTAGGCACTACATTCAAGGGGTTTATTATCTTATACAAGCAGTAAACAGATAAAGCAGTAATTCTAATTTGCATTGAGTTCCACAATATTGCACTAGAGAAGACATGTAAGTAGCATATCAGACAAGTAAGTAGTCACCAGTTATAATGAGAAGAGAAGATGGAATCCAGGAGGAAGACATAGTACCCACTGCCTCTGGAGATGCCTTGGAGATAGGTTTTTAAAGAAAAGGATATGTTTGCTTATGACTTCCAAAATGAAAAGTGTTCATGGGTTTTTAAAGTTGATAGCAAAAAAGTAGCTCTACTTTTAGGAGATAAAATGTCTATATGAATTTATTTGGCCAATGATTTTAGTAGTTCAAAATCTACTAGTAAGCCTAACAGTAAACCAAATTATAAATATAACTTCTATTGATTAAAGAGCAGAACTGGTAAGCAGAGGATGTGAATGTGTGGAAAATCTGAAGGCTGAGGGAAGTGCCTGCCCTGGACCCGTGGCAGAGAGGACTGACCGTACACTTCGGGTTCTTCAGCACGTATACGAATCCACTGCTATTAAACACAGGGAGAAGAGCTACCGCCGCAGACCAGCTAGACCACACAGTGCAGGAAAGTAGGCTGACTGCTGATTTGGACTGGGTAGTGTCACATTATGCAGTAAAAGTGCCATACTAAAGCCTTTATGCTTTGCCTAATATCTAATGTGAATTGGAATAGAAAAAATGCCCTTCACTTGTGATGTGTCACTGGAGAAGACCAAATTCAAAAAAATAGAATGTTCCCAATTCACCTAGAAATGTTTTCCGTCTTTTATTTGGAGTGATTGCTGACATTCCATGCTCAAAGTGAGTTTGAGTAGATTAATACCAATGGATGATTCTGAAATCCAGCTTCTTGAACTATGCTTTTGCAGTTCTTACAGTTACTACATGTAACTCACATGTGGAATAACAAAATACTCTGATTAGAATTGGAGAAAATCTGTGCAAGCTAAATGGTCAGATGCGTTGCATTCAGCGCATGTGGAGTTGCAACCCAGTACGTGGAAAGGACCAAGAACTACGGGGCAACCAACGAGGCGCTCTCCCAGCGCCAAGAGCCAAGTTCGCAAGCAAACCCCGCTGCACAGAAACCCTCTCAGCTGCACACTCCTGGTGCTTCATATTCGCCCAGCATTAAGAAAATATTTTAAGTCTTTTTCAGATGATAATATTGCAGGGAAAATTAAACGTGTCTTCTAATATAAAACACTATAGATTATGGAGCCTTCTCATGTCTTAATTTGTAAAATTTAGTGACTGTTAAAAAGCATTTTCATTGAAAGCACAAAGATTTCGCACATGAATCACAAAATCGTAGCGTAAAATGAGCTAGAAGGTGGCTAAGAGTAAAATGCAACGAACTCACGAGTAAAAGAAAAATAACATACGCCAGGTTCCATGGGTCAGAGATAAATATGACACGCCAGGTTCCATTCATTACATCTTTAAACCTCAGACTTTGCCTCCTCATTTGTGCAATTCCTGCGAAAGATGAATTGTACATATGGTTTAATGGAGAAAAGGAATATTACGAAAGGAAGAGAAAGGGGAAGGAAAAGGGCAGATGTCTCAATAATCTCTGCAGAGTGTGCTAAGAGTAAGCTAACCTGATTTTTTCATGACTTCCTGGGTAGTAGGACTGCACTAAAATGTAGTCCTTAAAGGTCTGATTTATCAGAGATGCAATGTGTAAATGTGACTCTGAAGTTTTAAAATATCTTCAGATATAGTTTACTTTCTATGAAATCTAAACACAACACAATGAGGCTATGATTTGGATCTGAAGAATTTGGTAAATTACTTCATAGTCTCTAAAACTTCTTTTAAATACAACATTTGTAATTCTTTAGTTTCATAAGGAAAGTCTACAAGAATATACAACGAGAGGTTATATAAAGAAGCCAAAAAAAGAACACAAACTTACTATGAGATAGTTTTGGCAGCATTTAATTAATTTTGTTTTAAAATCAAAACTTTTGATAACACTTTGATAACCAGTGCACAAATATATACACATGCACGCATTCACACATTATTAGAAAGCTTTCTGTTCAAAAACAGGTAATTTTTTCACTCAGAAATCTTTGACTGATTCAGCACAGCGCCTGCCTGGCAAGCTCAAGTCGTGAGTTTGATTCCTGGTACCAAAAAAGAGCAATCTTTGATTACTCTTTCCATTTGTCCAAGTGATTTTTTTCTAAATGGCAAAGTCACAGCAGCCTCTGTTTCATCATTCGTCGAGAACAGTATTTGGAAATAACTGAGCCATTAGGCAGACTGAAAATAATATCCATTATGCGTTTCTAACTGTTAGTTATGTATTCACACATTACGGCCGGTCTCTAACTTGTGCCGGGTACTACGGTATTTCAGAACAATTGGTAACCACATGTTTTGCATGATAGAAGAATCTAAACATCTGAAAAAAATGTTTCGTCAATATGTTTTGTGCATATGATTTCAATGCAGTTAAACATAGTGTTTGGTTTCTGACACAAAGGAATCTGCAGATCAGAGGCTTCTTTGGGCAGCTGTCAACACCGTCTGAATATTTTTCATATGTTTGCGGTGTTACCAGCACACATCCCCATAATGACACCGATGTGAAGAGCGGCCCTGAAAGATATACTCTAATCATGTGTCTATTTTCATGTTCACATCCTTCTACACCAAATTTCAGATCAACTGACATTATTATTACATAAACATGTTTATATTGGTTTCCTGGAAGATAAAGTTCATAAAGATACTTGAAACCAAGCAAACTGAAAAGTTTCAGGGGTTTTTTTTTTCCTCCTGAAACAGACTAAGGGCAACGGATCGTTTCATTTTGCTTCCCCAGATTGTTTAGCTCAGATTACATCAGAAAAGAAGTCTGATCAGGATTTGGTTCGTTATTAGCAACATTCTTTAATTGGCTTAACAAATTTTGTGTTCCCAGCCCAGAGTCTTTTATATGTTTCTACTATTTAAGAAAGTACAACAAATGGCTCTGAAGCATTCCCAGAGGGGTGTCAATCATTTGATCATAACTTATGGTGACAAAAAAAAATTTGAAAGCTACAAATTCTGAGTCCATGAACCCAGAGGATGTCTTGAATTTCACTCGGATGCTGTGGTTGTACTGCACTTTCCATCTGAATTTTCTAATGGGATTGGCAAACATTATCTATCATCAGTAATTTTCTAGGAAGATCACTACAGGCAAATATTCCTGCTTTGTCGATATAGTCACAAGGGTACATGCAAATTCTTTCTGCTTTGGCAAGTCCACAGAATGCACGCAGTCTCTCCCCGAGAGCAAAAGTATAGAAAACAGATTTTAAATCAGCAGATATGGAGCTCCCAGTTTACACTCCACTGTTTGTGCAGATATATTTCTTATCCTTTGTACTCTGCCAAAAAGCAAACCGAGATTTTCTGAGATGCCAGGGCTTCTCTGGCAGTAGAAAAGGTTTGAAGTGTTCTTTCCTTGGTGAGGAATCTCAGCAGCTTAAATAACTATGAATCTGTGATGGAAATTTCTTTTGTTAAATATTTGCTAAGATCTTGGTAGACCTAGCGGATGCTAGGAACTGGGAGTAGCAAAATAAATGAAAACTAGAATAAGTAATTAGCCTAATAGATAGAAGTGAAACTGGTGTATCGCTAACATCTATAACAATGGTGCCCCACAATGGTCTCCTCTCAGTACTTATTCAAATAAGTCCACGCACAGTTTAGCAAGGTTCAAACACAAATTAATGTGGGACAAAGCCACAAAGATGTGGCAGAGGAAATCTATTCTATTGAAGGAACTGAGGCTTAGAGTCATTGGATAACTCATACATGGTACATAGCTGCTAAGGGAAAGAATTAGTACACAAGTAGTTGTAGAATATTTGTCTCCAGAGGCAGCTCTTTTTGCAACTGTATGGTAGTATCACAGTTTAATAAGACGTGATGGGGATCTCTATGCAACGTTTACTTGAGCTGGCTTGTCTCGATCAATGTCCCTAGGCCCACTACATTTCCTCTGCAAAGTTGTGAGAATTATTTACTTTTTGAGCAGCCATAAATAGGGCCTGTGCCTCCATTCCAGCGTATCATATCCGGATGTGATACTGGCAATTACAATTCTTTGTAATGATGAGTGCTACTGTTTGAACTTTTTGTCCCTTCCAAAACTCAGGTGTTGGAAACTTAATTTGATTTGCAATCGTGTTAGGAAGCAGGGCCTTTCAGGAGGTTTAGAGCAGGAGGGCAGATCCCTCACTAGGAGATTAATATCCTTTTGCAATGGGCTTGCGGGAGCGCCTTGCTCATCTTCACAATGCTGCATACCAGGACATGCTGTTTGTCTTCCTTTGCCCTTCCAGGATGTGCCACGTGATGACTGGACCATAAGAAGGTCCACACCAGATGCGGGTCCCTTGATGATGGACTTCCCAACCTCTAGAACTGTGAGAAAATAACTTTTAGAAATGAATGACCCAGTAGGATAGTCTATTAGAGTAGTAAAAATAGACTGGGAGGTAGAGACAAAACTCTGCCTACCTTTGTCAGATCCAGACCATGCATATACTTGGATACTTTCCTTATTGAGGAAGGAAGAGCAGAGGGAAGGAAAGAAGGACCCCAAGAGACACCTATCACTCAGGGAACATCCGCTTCATATTGATGGTGTCTGGGTTTCTGGGAACAGTAATCCTGAGACTGTTTAGGTGGGTGGCTTTGTAGCTTCCATCATCATAAAATTTCACCTGTAGCACAGTTAACGAGTGTTTGAAACATTGACTAAATGGGTACAAGCAGCAGTAGGAACAATGAAACAGTAGTTTCCATACATTTTGTATTTTGGAATGATTTTACATTTGTACTGTATAACAGTTGTAAAAAATAGCAAAGTTCTCATACGCAGTGATACCTGGGCTCATGAACTAAATTTGTACCATGATTTTTGGAAGAGATGGCCACGTTTGCGTTTGCAAGGAAAAGATGCCTGCAGTCATGTTTGTTGCCCAATGTGGAGTTTGGGAAAACTCTAAGTTTTCTAAAAAGCAAAACCAAATTAACTGAAAATACAGTAACAGATACATTCAACACAGTGTTTCTGGAATAGCAGCAAGGTTTTCTTCACAATAAATGCTATTTATTTAAAATTCATTGGTATTGACGAAAAACATAGACTAAATGTGTCCAATGAGAAATACCATAAATAGATTTAGGTAAATGTAAGAATTAAAAGTCTGCAGTTCAAATAAGTGGAAAGATCAGGTTATCTTACAAAACATTTTTGTGAAACTTACAACAGTATCATTACATTTTGAGGATCATAAATCAAAAAGAGTCTCAATATATTAATATTGCTAAACTAGACAATGGAATAAAATATGCAAATATATGCAATTTAATGCTGAGAAGTGACATTAAAAGTTACCAAAAAGGAAGAAATCATAGATTTAAAATATATTTCATTACATACATTACAAATATATGTATATGAAAAAGGAAAATAAAACTGCATGTCAAATATATTAAACTACCTATGAAATAATTATAAATTTAAAAGTAGATTAAAAATCTAAGCATAGATAAATTTAATAATATAAACAAAATCAAGAAAAAAATGAAAAGTTCAAAATAAAAAAAGAATATAAAACCTATGTAGATGATTTAAAATATTCAATAAATATATTTAAAATATACAGAGAGTCATAGAATTTTCAAAAAAGATACTATGTATTATTTAGTCATCTGGGTAAGTATTTAACTTAAAAATGACTACATTCATGATTGTCCTGGATCAAGATTGTGGGAAACATTATTAGAATTTGTAAAACCATTCTATGAATCCATTTGGCAATATATATACATCTGAAACTATAAAAATTTTGCAGCTTAATTTTCAAAGACCTAGTCTAAGAAAATAGTAAGAATTAGGGAAAAAAACATAATCATAAATGCAGCTATTGTTGCATTCATTAATATATAAAATAAGAAATAACCTGAACACCCTTCCATAGATGGTTGAGAAATCTGTGGGTCATACTATGTTTAAACACTACTGATAAAAATGATTTTGACAGAAAACAATAAATATTGTTTCAGGAAATGTCCATAACATATTTTTGATTAAGAAAACATACTATAAATTACATAAAACATACACATGGCAAATATCTGGAAATATATAGATTAATAGGAAATTTTAATAGTGATGATCCATTTTCTTTGAGCTGCATATTGATATTAATTTTATGTATATATTTTTGCATTTAACTTTAAATAAAAATAACATAAATCTTAAACTTAACTATATTCTAGTGAGGTAATTTAAATAGGCAAGTAAGTACCATGTAAGTCTTCATTGTACTGAAAATTGCCACCAGTAGCTACTGAGCAATCATTTTCTGAAGTAATAGTATGAAAATGTCCTAAAAATTTACAGGAAATGGGAACAGCTTCTATCATTAATATCACTGAGTTAAGTTAAAAAGTCAGATAAGTCCCTAAGGTCACATGGAGATTTTAATGGAGCATATGTTTGATTCACTAAAAATGTCATAACCAAAACATTTGCACTGATGAAGTACACATGAATTAAAGAGAAGTGAATCAAAAGCCTTAATGTACTGATCTGGAGTCCCCACATCCACATAATTGTTCAATGTTTCATTAGTTTACCAAACGGTTCCTACTTCATGCCTGTTTCTATTTGCAGATTAGAGATAGTAAAATATGCCTTCAGTCCAGCTCACCATACAAAATGTGAGGGTAATACTTAAACACCTTTTGAAAAAAATTAAAATATATATCAAAGGAAAATATACTTAACAAGAAAAGGGTTTAAGGGGCTGGGGATTTAGCTCAGCGGCAAAGCGCCTGCCTGGCAAGCACAAGGTCATGAGTTCGCTTCCTGGTACTGGAGAAAAAACAAAAAAAAAAAAAAAAAGAAGAAAAGGGTTTATGACTACAGGTAACTCTTGAAATAGTATTACACTTCAAATGTACCTGTTCTAACAATATTAATTATAGCGTTCACAATTAGTAATATGTTGGCACACTTAAAATGTGTTTTAACGTTATTTCACTTGAAACTCACAGGAGCTCTGTAAAATAAGTGAAAGCTATATAAATATTTGTGGAAAAATGAAATTCAGAGGGACTAAGACTTGAGACATACACCACAAGCCAGACAAGAGAGTCACTTATTAGTGTCTCTCTTCACAGAAGTAGATATCCAGGCGTGGGAAGAATCTACTGTTTTCCATGAGCATCGGTTGACAGGACTGAGAAGAGCAGATGCCGTAGATGAGAGCGGGAAACCTCAAATATATTTTTGATCTGGTTTGAATTTAGAAAGAACTCTAGGTTTTCAGTTTATTGCTACAATTTTCTAACTGAGACTTGAAGAAACTTGTATTCTTCTTCTTTGAAAAGAAAGTATTGACGTGAAAATGAGGTTATTATTCTGAACTTGAGAATGGGACACAAATGTTATCCTATTTGGATGCTTTGAAACTTAAGAACTAATTTATCAAATTCAAATTCACCAATACATTGCAAAGATAATAATCTTAAACATGATTATCGTTTGGGGTGTAGATCTGTAAACAATGGAAGACCATTGTCTAGCGTGCATGTTGGTCTGGTTTGATCTTCACCACTAAAAGTAAACAAACAAGTAAATACAGTCTTTGAATAAATTCCTGCCATATAGGTTGTGTATTTCAGTTGTGCTAAAAATGTGGCCTCTACTACCGTCATTTCTTTTTCCCTCTTATAACCTATGATGCCACTACATTTTTGGTTGTTGAGGTGGACTTTGATAAATTGATCCTTTTTCAAAAACCTGTTTCTCAGTTAAAGAAACAAGCACATTAATTCTTAAATAGTTGACCAATATATTTGACACTTGATTTGAGAACAAATACTGTGTTCTAGTTTGCTTGGAAGATTCACCATCATCTCTAAATATTTCATGCTGGTTTCTTCAATATTATTTTCAGAAACATCTTTTTTTTTTTGCGTATGGGAGTTAGATAATTCTTATGTTACATTAAAGATGTTTGCTTTCTCAATGATTAATTCTGAACCATAGTTTTGCAATGGCAGCTACAATCCTTGAGTCCTAAGAATCAGAGAGGGTTTCCAGTGATGCTGCTTATGATTAAATAGAATTGCCCAGTCTAGTTCTGCAAGCTTGAACTCAGTGTAGCACTAGCTTTCCAACCCCACAAGGGCAAACACAGTCTTTTGAATCAATGGAAGACCACTGTCCTGATAGCTACACTCAACCTCTGCACTGAAACAATTTGGCTCCTAAAGGCCCTGTAACACTCACTGATTATATAACCTTGAACAAATTATTTTACCCCTCAGTGTCCCATTGACTTTATCCGTAAAGTGAGGGCTTTTAACCGGACTTAACTCAAAGCCCATGCAATTGTGGGTATTATATAAGGAAATTAAATGGTCAGAATAATCCCAGAACATAAATTTTGAATAAATGATATTAATATTTGCAAAACTGGCCACAGGAGTGCTCCATGGGCACCGTGCACCCTTGAAAACTCTTAGGGCATAGAGTTTTAGCACCTGTCCTAGGATTCTCTTAGCTAGCATTTGATGTCCTCAGTATCATTCTGGGTAGTTTTCAGTTGCTGACAATTTAGCTGACCAATAGAAGTCCTCCTGATAGTAGTTTAGTAAACTTCAATTTGTTCTGGCTCATGCACTTTCCAGGTCAATGTGCCACTGATGTTAGGCTATCAGCATCGTGAGAAGGGGAGGCAGCACAGTTCTCTTGTTAAAGCCTTACACATGAACAATAGTATGAGAGAATGACGAGAAAAAGACTGCAAGAAAGGAACGGGAAATACAAAGTCAGACACCAGAGTCAGTGACTAAGTTGAAGTTCTCAAATCTTGAAGTGCTTCGGAGAGGTAGCTTCCAAACGGTCTGTGGATTAGGGCTGCAGGGCAGAGCATGTGGACAAAGGCTCACATAATTGACAGCTGCTTGTGGCTTTGTGAAGCACGCTGCATATAAGACAGATTTCTTGTAGGTCATGGAATTTTCTCATAACATCATAAAAATGTGGCAAATAATTATAAAATACATGTGGAGTAAGGTAAAACATTTAACAAAAGTATTAAAAATATTTCTTCTTCAAGAGTGATTATAGACATTCTTTAAAGTATAATTAATTAGGGGCTGGGGATTTAGCTCAGCGGCAAAAGCGCCTGCCTGGCAAGCGCAAGGTCGTGAGTTTGGTTCCCGGTACCAGAGAAAAACAAAAAAAAAAACAAACAAACAAACAAAAAAAAAGTATAATTAATTTGTTCTTTGGAATATAAAATATTTTCCCCTAGAAAGATTTTTAAGCTGTTTGTGTTCTACAATAGATACATAACAGCTTCAATACAAAACACAGCTACAGAAAACTGCTGAAAGTAATACGTCAGCAGGCAACAGACTTTGGATAAGACTTGCTCTGATTCTTGAATAAAGAAAAGAAAACATACAATTATTAATTCATAAATAATAGAAAATTCCTTAAAATTATAAAAGCTACCTATGTGATCTTAACAGTGAAATGAACTTTAAGATGAAATTGGACATCCTCACTTGAAATCAAGCTGAGATGAAGATGTCTGATGTAGAATTTTAGGGCCAGGGATATGCTCAGGGGAACAGCACCTGCCTGGCAAGCACAAAGCCTTGGGTTTGATTCCCAGTACCCGCCCCCCAAAGAAGAAAATTTAACTACTGCAATCAGAATACAGAGCAATTATAAATCATAAAGAACAGCCAAATAATTTGTATTGGTGTATTACATGGTCAACAACAGGGATTAACCCAGGAAATAAATCGAAGTCATTCTGGCAAACATGAATTTTGAAAATTAGCTAAACTAAAAGCATATATACAAGACTCCAATTCTCAGTACAGTAGAACACTTAGAAAATATAATGGAAAGATATGCATTAATAATAACATGAATTTAAAACTTTGGACAATAAATATGTTGTGATAGTCTATTGAGGAAACTCATGCAATTTTATTAAATCAAATTAATAAACCAATATAAATATTTGTTTCATACAAGAATAAATTTTTTCAATTTCTATTATATACCTCTATTAAAATTTTTAGAGTTCTTTTAAAGAGACTAAAAAAAACAAAACAATAAAAACAGTACAGAATTTCAAAACAAGGTGATAAGAAGCTAACAATGGTTATTATATTACATATTGTTATCTTCAAAATAGTTGCTCAGATTACCAAGTACAGGCATGCAAAATTGATCAAACAATATAAGCACTAAGTGTTCCTTTCAATGAACTAATAGAAATTAGTAGTACAATTATCTTAGCTATCTTGTGTGTATATATTTCAAACTTTTAAGTATACTTTTGAAGGACATATGATGATTTAGAAAATAATTCCAAGTATTATTTGGAACAGTCCAGAACATAGAATAACCTACAAATTTGTATGCATGAATAACAAGAGAAGGAATTCAATCACATGGATTCCAAAGACAATTCAATGCTGAAATCTTTCAAAATTGGTTTTGAAAAAAAGACCATCCACATTGAAAAAGTGAACCTCAAACTACACCTCTTACTCTATCCAAGAATCACAGTACTTTAAAATATAAGTAGATACTTCAAAAGAAAAACAAAATGAGAAAAAAATCTTTGTGAAATCTGAGGCAAAATATTCTGAGATATTATGCCAAAAGTCTTAAAAATAAGTAAAAAGGTGATAAATATATATTAAAAGCTTATACTCTGCCAAGGACATTGTCAAGAAAATAAAAAGATAAGCCACAGACTGGAAGAAAATATTTTCAAATCATATATGAAAGAATGTGTATAGTGAATAAATTCTGAACTTTCAAAATAACAATAAGAAAATTTTAAAAAGTAGAATGGCTAGAAAATGGGCTATTGCTCAATAGACTCTTTGAACAAATTCCTCATCAAAGAAAATAGTTGACGAGCAAACAAGCCCAAGGAAAGAAGGGCTACACTGCTACTAGAGAATGCAAGTTAAACATGCAAGGAGAGTGTGAGGAAATCCTTCCGGATGTTGGAATTATTCCGTATCTCATAGGCAGTGGCAGTTGCCAGAGTCCAGGCATGTCTAAATCTCACAGAATTATTACACAAAAAGCTGAATTTTATTTTGTAAAATTTTAATTATATTCAATGACTAAAAACAGAAGAAAAGAAAATTCTACACAAATATTATGGCACACAAATAATCAACAAATGAAGAAGCTAACCCCTAGAATCCAAATATCCATAAGAATTTAATGTATAATAGGTAATTTTTCAATACGTGGGAAAGATTTAGAGTTGAATGAATGATTTTGAGGAGACTGGGAAAATACCATATCACTAACATAAAAATGAATTTCATTCAAACTCTAGCATTTAGAAACAAAAAGGAACAAAACTGAGGAAAAATATTGACTTAATATTAAAGAAAAAATTATATCTTTAGTATGACATCAAAGGCATCAACGTTAAAGTAAAATAAGATTACTAAGTTTGAATAAATAAAAGTTCTTCAAAATATAAAATAAAAGACAAACATGGGAAAAGGGGAAAGAAAGAAAGGGAAAAAGAAAAACATATTTATATGCAAGATAGTTAACATACTCATACAGTTAGTTTCTCCTAGTTCATTGGAAAGAAAGGTTTGTGTTTATATTGTTTAAACGAGATATCATCCATATATCTGGTATGCTGAATGACCACTACGAAGAAAACAGTATGCAAGGTGTTAATTATTGTAACTCTCCTACTAACCTGTTTTGAAACTCTGTCTTATTGTTATTTGTGTTTTTTCTCTGTAAAATATAAACAAAAGGACTAAATGGAAATACGATAAACTAGGAACAAGAATATCATCGTACAAACATGTTTACTGCTCGCCACAGCATCTCACTGTGTGCGAGTGTCACACTCCTGCTCAGCTCCGAAGACAGGCGGGTCTGGCAGCGGGAGTGATCCCAGAAACAGTTCTGGAGCTAAGTGGGGAAAATGCTATGTGTCTCTGATGACGAGACGGTCTGACGGAGACGTAGGGCTGCTGGTCCCACAAAATGTCAGGGGCAGCCTGCAAGCGTGTGAGAGGCTGCGCGCAAACGACAAGGGATGCTAAACAGTGTCTGGGCCACGACATCTGATGCCAGGCGCAGACACTTGAGACCGCTTGGACTTCTCCACTGCGTAGATTAATATATTCTTGGGTACTTAGCTACTTTGCATTATATTTTATTTCAGTTACGTCTCACAAATAATCACTAATATACACCCATCTGACAATAATGGATAAACATCTGCTAAACAAAGTGCTTCCCAAGAAACTAGAAAATAGGAGGCACCTTTAAAAGATAGAGGAGCTAGAAGATTCATGTGAAAATGAGCAATTTTAAAAAGTTGAATGTAGTGGCTGAGGATTCAGCTCAGTGGCACAACACCTGCCTGGCAAGCACAAGGTCCTGAGTTCAATTTCCGGCACCGGAAGAAAAAAATAAAAATAAAAAAATAAAAGCATAAAAAGTCAAAACTAAAGTTTTGTGTGTTTTTTTATTTCTTTGGGATTTGCTCTTCTGTATTGACAATAATGGAAAAGAATATTTAAGTGATGAGTTGGAGAAGGTTTAGGAAAATAAAACCATCATAATATGTTAGAGACTATGAAAATAAAATGCCCTTCTTGAATTTTTCGTGGTACCAACATTTTATATGTTCATAAAATTTAGCCAAGTAGTAACTTTAAGTATGCTAAAACATACGCACAAATATGATTGTAATAGATTACATAATGATGAAAAATAAATATTCAAAAATTCATTAAATAATAATATTTTGTCAAATGGAAATCTATGCAACTATTAAAAGTAGTCTTCATTGCCAGGTGTAAAAACAAGATAAATAAGTTTATAAGTAGTCGGTATTATATGGTACCCTTAAATTATTCCTCTGCTAATTACAAATTTCCAATTATCATAAATGAAAAGAAACAAGAAAGTTTAAGGAGAATGGAGATTAAGGGAAACTGGAATCACAGAAGCACTGCAGAAAATTGCCCCATTTACATGAGTATTACTTTATATTTTTTTGAAATACATGTTGAGCAATTTGTCTGAAAAATTTAGGAGAAAAATATATTTGATTTTCTACAGATGATCACATATGACTTTCTTCTCTTTATTGATTTGCCTTGTTTTAAAATCAGACTAAAATTCTTCTCCATTATAATATGGAAGAAGTGGAAGATAATGTCCTGTCTGTGAGCTGGTCAGGTGCTGGGCCCAAGGAGGCTTGATCTCCAGAAGAAAGAGAATACTTACTTCATCCTCCAGATCATTAGATATAATGATGGCCCAATATTTTCTTTCTTCCAGTCCTTCTCGTTTATTTCACAGTAATATCAGAAAAGGATAGTCTGACCCCAAGCAGAGATGGACAGAATCTATAGCTTCCTGACTACATAACTTTAATGGGAGAGAAGAAATGAATAAAACGTTTGCTTTACATGTCTAAGAACATACCTGCCCTCTTAAATGTTGTTGACCTTAATCTTTCTCTTAAAACACAGAAATCATCTGAATTATTTAAGATCTTACTGAAGGCTTTGTTTTTGCATGTTAAGTAGATCTAAAGGTGTCCCTTTACACAAGAAAATAGTAAAATGTTGATCTTTGGATATTTTTATATTACTTTAAAAGACAAGTGTACAGTGAAATAAAAAGATTTGTATTCTCGCTAAAGGTGTTAGGAGTTCTGCGTATCGTGCCTGACACAGTCCTCTACAGCCTCATGGATTCTACCATTCATGACAACTGTGTTCCGTAGAGCTATGAGAACACTGGATGAGCAAAAACCAAATCCCTGTTCTAAGAGGAAGTACAGCATCAGGCTCCTACAAGCCTCTGAGGGCAGCATTTTCATCAGGTAATCGAGGCACAGCCCACTTTTATGTATGCTAATAATTAAAGACAATTCCTTCAAATACATTGCTGATTTTTTAACATTCAACTTCAGATCAACAACACAGCAGCTTATGCCTGAAGAAAGCTTGTCTAACACAGAGATTTCCTCCACAAGACACATCACTGGATTTTGCTGAAAATCAATAAGCCGCTCTTCATCCTTACATCTTGGGATTATTTTAACCAAAGAAATCATCAAGAAAAAATGGGAAAATGAGCAATCCATGGTGCCTAGTAGACTATGCAGCCTGTTCTCGGCAGTGTGAGAGCTGCAGCAAGAAGATGGTGTGGTACAGCTCAACCTTGCTGGTAATGTGTGGGGAGCAGGTCAAAGATTGTGCTGATTTGTGTAAGTTTACAAACGATCTCTAAGCGCTGTAAGTGATGATACTAGGCTGAAAAACGTTAGTGAATATATTAATTTGCAAATATGGGCTCTAAGAATGTGCACATAAGTCAAATATTTCATTGAATGGCTTTTGAGATTCATTAGGTGCAAGAGGTAACTTCCTAGTTTCACTGTGCAGCTGCTACCAGGGGTTATGTAATCGGAGACTTAGCACAACTACCCTTCAGAGTCCTGGGCACTGCACACCCGAGAGAAAGACACGTGGGTGCATTGAAAGTAGCTACTAGACACCAGCAGATGCAAATGTGGAATGGAGTAGCCTATTTTTACAGCGGAAATGCTGCTTACTTTTGATTTAAAGACATGCAGGGAGCAGTGAAGAGGGAAGCAAAGATAAGGAAGGCAGAGATGATTGTCTTTTCTTTCATTGCAAACCGGGTGATGACCAGCAATCAAAATTTGCAACAGATAAGATTCAGTGTCTTATAATTAAAATGGTTTATGTTAACAAATACAATGATACAATGTGTGGGACAATTTGTTTTAAAACATGCAAAATATCACCATTGTTAGTCACATAATGAGTTGTTCTACCTCTGAGGCCCTAGTGTAAGTCATTCACACCTCAGAATCTGTTGAAGATCTAAGAACAGGCTGCAAGGAGGCCTTCTGAAATGAAGCGCAGTGCAAGATCCCTCTGTGGCCCTGGCAGGAAAACGAGTTAGGACTTTTAATAAAGGAAATCAGAACGGAAAGCACAACCTGTCTCCGACTACTGTACACTCTACTTAAATTTTGATCATTGCCAATCTCAGATATCGTCTTAGCTAACGCACAATTCATCTACGGCATTTGGGTGCAAAAGATAATGTACTTGTACTGCAATTTTCTTTCCTGTGCGGGCTCTCAGACGACACTCGCCAGCCTTCTCCCACAGCCTCTCCGTGGGCCGGGGAACACAGCGTTGCGGTGCAGCCCGGGCAGCCGTGACCTGCGTCACTCGTCGTGTGGCTCAACCTCCACGATCGCCTGCACTGTCTTTCATGCTGGCTCTTTTCCAGATAACGGGCAGAAAACTCATCAGAGAAAACCGCGATGGTAGGAGAGCGTGTTGGTGCCACATCGTGAGCTCAGGTGCTGCGAAAGCAAGCAGAGCTGACCCCTTCCGGCAATACAGTCAAAATGTAGGGCGTGTCGCGTAGGCCACTGAGGCGCTGAGGGTGGTGTTATTTGCTACAATCATTTGCCTATCCCTGCATACTTTTCACCTGAGCTGTAGGAATCCAAGGTTCTCTATAGATACTAGAGTGGAAAGCAAATGCCTAAATGCTATCAACAGAGACCTTCCTGTCTTATTTCTGGTTGTTTTATGCAACCAGCTATGGAAGTTCTCCTAGAAAGTAATAGACTCACCATCTTTAAATTAATCAAGACACATTTATTTAATACTTGCCTTGTGCCTCCTTCCTGAAATAAAATACTGAATAAAAAGTGTTTATTTTTTGTTAAAATTTTTTTTGTTTGTGTCTTGTTCTCTGAGTAACTAATCTTTGAAGATAATAACATACAAGGTAACATCTATTGCTATGTTTTTACAAAACCTTATTTTTTCATAAAATAAAAGTTTATGTCATGAGCATATTTTACAATATTAATTATGCTTTCTGTAATATGCCATATAAATTCTGAAAATATTAAATAACAGTTTTCTATAGTGTTGCTCAATTTTTTATTCCAAGTACGTGCCTATGATCTAAATTTAATCACTTCTGTATGCTGTTCGTTTCCTACTTGCAATAAATTACACCACTGTTCTCAGTATAGATGGTGGAGGGCCGTTAGACTTGGATTCAAAATTTTCCCCAACATTCACTTGCTGCAGCTGTGTGGCCTGGGATACATTTATCTAATCTCCACGTTCCACTTTTAAAAGTAGATATGATGGCCTTTCCACCTCAGTGTAATCATATCGTGTTTATAAAGTTAGGAGCAGAGTCACAGGTTGATTATAAGTGCTGCATAGCAATGTTCTAATATTGTTCATTCCATGATGTGTAGGGTATTCATCACTTGATTCTCAGAGGGAAGTTGTGAGGTTAATGTTATTCTTCATTTTTAGATGAGGATCCCAAAGATAGAAGTGAGCTCTCACCTCCAGAACCATCAATGAAATATGAGCTGTTTCTCTGAACAGCCCCACACTGGCGACTTATCTACACAGGCAAGAAATCCTTACCTTAGACTCCATTTTGAAATCCTTACCCTATCTCCAGAACCTGTCTCTATTCTCATTGGCTGCATGACCCAGTGACCTGGCCTTCTCATCTCCCTCTTGAAGACGACTGGTAGGCCTATGTTTTCTATCTCACTCACTTATTTGCATTTAAATTACTGTTAGTACCAGAGATTTTGATCTTGTTTGGAATATTCCTTAATTTTTTCTTTTTAATATTTTATTTCTAATATTTATATGTTTGCAATATTAAGGGGAATCTTGAAATAAAAACTTCTAGTTTAATTTTAACTGGAAGGATAAAATGAGCAAAGTGGAAAGAAAGCTTACTGTCCATGTTCTTAATATTGTATGGAAAAGATTTTTTTGTTTGAGAGGTTCTTGGGATCCATTAAGAAGGGTAGAGTAGACAAAAATAAAATATAAGAAGTCAGTTGACTTTGAATTTCAGATAAATAATGAATGATATTTTAGTATTTATGTGTTTCAACTATTGCATAGACCATACTCTTTATAAAATTCTTTTCTTTAATAGCTGACTTTAACATTTCCCTGTCTGTTCTGTATTTTTATTTGCTATATATGGCAATATTAACTTAGGCACAGCAAAAGTTTTCTTCTGATTGAAATATACTATTCTTAGGTCATTCTTTGTTTTTTATTTTGTTTAAGGCTTGAATCATAAAACTGGAAGCACTAAAATCTTCTATCTCTTAAATTGCAGTAAAGATTACATGAGACTGTAAATATAAAACACGAACCACAGGGTTTGGCCCAAAGAACAATTTTAAAAATGAAAAGTCATTATTAGTGCACTAAGTACCAAATTTATTGAAACTGAAATATGCACTAGAAGTTAAGGAATAATGGATTCATGTAGACTAATGATTTCTAGAATGTGAGTAAAAGCACGGGGCTTCAAAAGCGACCGGTTTAGGAAATGAGAGAAGCAAAGAGAAACTTTTTCTTTGCTTTAGTTGGGAAGTAGGGAAGCAGAGCACATTTATGGACTCATCACCAGATAAGAAGAGTCGAAGAGAAGACATTTTTGACAGGTTTCTGGGCTAATACTATAAAATAAATTTGCAAGGGGAGGGTACAGGCAGATAACAAAGTACATTGGAAGGCAGGCAGAAGAGTTTGGATTTAATATGGGACATATGAAGAAGCCTTTTTCAATATTTGACCAAAGAAGAAAAATAATCAAATTGGCTCCTTCCAAAATTAGTCTGTCAAAAGTATGCAAGATGAATTGGAAGGGAGAGAAACTTATCAGAGAGATCGGTTAAGAGGCTACCGTAGTAATCAAAGTATGAAGCAGTAAGGACCCGGATGAACCGATGGCGTGAAGTAGGTGGAGGAGCAAGCGAATTAGACGTGCAGGAGGAGCAATGACAGAAACTGAGGAGGTGAAGCAAAGTCAAAGCGATGTCAAGAATTCTTCAACGTGCCAGGGAAAAGTGATAATGACAGTGAAAGAAAGAAGGAAAATGATAAAACTGGAAAGTGGGACTCATTTCAGAGAAACTCCAGTTTGGAAATAGAAGTAACTTTTCTTGGAGTTACATGATAACTTTTTCTTTCAATAATCAACCAATGTTAGATGTGTAGGTTCTTGCTTTTAGGTTACACTTATTTCCAATTCAAATAATCAAAACAAAGTGATTGTCATCTGATAGAGCTAGAAAATTAGGTAGTGATTAAGAAAAAGTTTGGGTAGACCCCCTATAAGTCTGTTTGCATAGCCTATATTTACAAAATTATAGTATAGTGTGATGCATTCACATATAATTATATACAAAATATTGATCAATTCCTTTGTTATTTTAGAGTATTCAGTTTTAAAACTGACAAGTTTATGCAGTATGTGTTCTATATCAATAAAGAAAAGTTTGATAAAAGCATTCTAAAAATAAAGTTTCAAATACTGCATACCACCTTCTTCAGCCTTTTATTAGGGTTTATGATTGGTCTTTATTTCCTTATACTTTAAAACATTATATTAAAGTATATATGGAAGGAATTTATTCTTCTTAGTCTTCAAATAGGTATTGCTAATTATCAAGTCACTTTACTTAATAATTTCACATTAACAATTTTTATTTCCATCCCAACAAGCAGTTACAACACATTTTCATTCAAGCAAGAACATCTTTTTTTCTTCTGGTCTATTGAATGAATTTGGGAAAAAATAGTGGAAGAAAGAAAAGATGCCACCAAGAATAATGAGGAATAGAAAAAATGACAAAATGACGCCTTTTCTTATTTGAAGCATATCTTTCTGGCAGACTTTTATGTATATTAAAGATTTTTTTAAATGTTTACATGTATTATATAAATGTAATCTCAAGGAAATAGATTTTAAGGGCTGCAAAATTTGTTTTTCCCATTTTAGTAGAGGAAAAACATTAACAAACTTAAACAAATATTGTGCATATTCTCATGACTGGTGAGTAGCTTCAATCAATTCAATTCGTGCAGATATCTCTGCTATGGTAAATCCTTAACAGAAAAAAGGAAATAATAAATATTGGTCAACCCATGAGATAAAGGAAAAGGAGGTGTGACTAATGCTCTTTAAATCCCATTAACTAGCTGTATTCAGACACAAACCTAGGACCCTGAATGTGCGCAGAGGGATTGAAGGTTCATAGGTATCACATCATTTCTCCTCTCCAAGGAAGCCCACGCCAGCATCTGAGAACCAGCCCCACTTTTTCTGTTTTTCAACCTCTCATAGACATTTTCAGTTCTTTCTCCAGTAGTTAAAGATGCAATTGAAAGCAAATAAAATTACTTCTTTCAATGTATAAAAATAACTGTTTAAAGAAGAAAATTTCAAATGCATAGTGTTCAGTATTTATTTATTTATTTATTTATTTATTTTTGTTTGTTTTTTTGGTTTTTCTCTGGTACCAGGAACCGAACTCACGACCTTGCGCTTGCCAGGCAAGCGCTTTTGCCGCTGAGCTAAATCCCCAGTCCCGTGTTCAGTATTTAAAATTTCAAAATTAACAAAACTATTTTGAAAAGATAAACCAATTTAACCACCAGTTGCTTTATACTTTTTAATTTAAATTTGTCTTAGATATTTTCTCAATTCTGAGACACAATTTCCAAGACCCACAATTTAAAGTGGGAGAGATTTACATTGACTCACAGTGTATAGTTCGTTGTCTCCATAGCAGGGTGGTGTGGATGAAGGACAGAGGAGCAAAGGTCACGGCCTGGAGGTAGGAAGCAGAGAAAGAGGAATTGAGGAGGGATGCAGAGATAGGCTTCCAGGCCCCGCCCCAGCGATCCTCCTCCTCTGACCAGGCTTCCCCCCTCGGGACCATATTTAGGTATAAACCCACCAGTGGACTAACACAGTCATGGGTATCTCCTCCCAGTGATCTAGTCTTTGTCTCAAATCCACACCTGTGAGAGCATGAGGCTTTGGAGAGTCATCTGGATATAAACCATGAAGGTTTGCAAGTAATCTAGCTTATATTATTTTTTTCATACATTTCAGGCAGGTGATAGAAGTTCCATCTATGTTATGATGTACACATCTCTAAGGGACATGCATTCTTTTCTCCTCTACATACTCCTCTTCCTCCTCTTCTTTGTCTTCTCTTCCTTTTCCTTTTCCTTCTTCTATTTATGCACATCTTATAGTGGTGATATAATCTATGGAGCAGCATCTTGTAGCTGTGCTGATGAGTTAATGCTTATTTTCAAGCCATAAATGCTGTGTAAATGTATTTCAGTGACCTTGTATATATTAGAGGTTTCTCAAATACTAGGAATATAACCAGCCGGTTCCAATTCTTTAACGTGTGTGAAGGAGAGATCTTAGAATTTATTCATGTCCCAGTTAACCCATTATGCAATCTCACTGGATTGTTAAGGTTTGGGATTTGCTGAGGGGAAGCAACAATATACTGTTATGAATGAAGTGTTCTGTTTTTTAATTAATGATGACTTCTGTTGCTTGTGAAGCACATTTGTCTCTGGCAGATCTTCTGATTCTCTCCGGACAGATTGCTGTATAACATGTTTAATGAACACAATATAGTAGGTAGCAAGTATTTCTGACAGTTCAGAGTAAATATTCATCATATGGAAAAAAGCAAGGACTTATTCTGTTCCTTTAGTCAGTGAAGACTCCTGTATGCTTAATTCATTGTCCTATGATTACATCAAGCATCCAGGACCTTTGGATGAAATGTGTGACTTATATTTTATTTACTTTCTGAAATAAATTTGCTTTACATCCTCACATTATTGATTCTAATTAAGAACAAACTTATGTAAAAATGAAATAATAAAATCAGTGAGAAAACCAGTTAGTCAACCACATATTTGAGAAAACCTACTTTCATATGAAAATCATGTGTCTGGATGAAAGATTCTGTCTTTAAACTTTTATTTAAGATATATAAAATGTCAGGGCCTCTCTCTGAAAATAAAACATAAGTGTAAGCAGAGGTGTAATGTTTATTTTAAGGACTACTTGGTAACCTTCAACTACTTACCACTCAATTTAAAGATAAAATTAAGTGCACTAATATTATAAATTATTCAAAACTACTAAAAACAAAACAATTTAGATTTAGATTAATTTATACTTCCTTATAAAGGAGATGATCATGGTTAAATTAATGTGGCAAGTGTAAGAATTTAAGAATGAGACTGTAAATAGGTATTAATTTTGCAAATGCTTGTTCTTTTTTCCCATTTCAAATGAGTTTGTAGATAGTTGACTTTATCACCTTGCTTTTGGTTAGGATAGTAATTTCAAGATGAAATAAATAAACTGAATAGTGCATTGAGGTACTTGAATAGTATGTGTTTAAAAACTATACTTTATGGGGTATATCATTCAAGTTAAAAGTTCATGGAATGATTCTATTATAGTTGAAAAATGTGTATAAGCAATCCATTTATCATTGACACAAAAGCTTCCCCTTTTCACAACTTCCTTAACAATGGGAAACAACTTTGTTGAAACTTTGATTAGTAGGAATCTGTTGAGCTGTTTTTTTTGTTTTTTGTTTTTTTTTAAGTTCTGAATAGAAAATTCTGCCACTAAGGGCAGCAGTATTGAATTTCTCTAATGCTAGCACTAGAACTGGCTGCTGCTCAGAGAATATTTAGCTACAGCTAATTGGATGAGTCACACGTATTTCAAGTTCAGGGCTATCAGGGTTCTTCAGAAGCAGTGCAAAATGAATACAGAAGAGCAGTAGTAATAACTATTTATTGAAAGCTTTCTGTATTCCAAGTACTGTTTTGTATAAATTTTTATATGTCCATTCAAGAACTTCTCATCCTACAATGATCATGGGAAAAAGTAGCTTTCTTATGTTATAGACAAAAAAAGAAAAAAACCACTAGGACAAATAGGAGTTCAAACTGTTCAAGGCTAGCAGTTAATTTCACAGCCAGATTGTGGTCCCAAATAATTTGACCTCAGAACTTCAGATTTAAGTGTAAATTTAAGATTGCAAAATATTTGGGTATTGGTAAATATCATCAATATTTGGAATTACACACTCACATATTCAATTATATTTTCTTTCATAAAAACTACCTTTTTGGCCTCCTAGTAATCCAGGTGCCACATGAAATTTCATACTGAAAAGGTAAGCACAGCCTCATTTAAATAGTCCGCAGAGTAACAATGGCCATTAGAAGCAGGGCCCTCTCTCCTTTTCTAGACTTTTTATCATCATTTGAAGGTTAAAGATTTATTAATTCTTTGTTAAAAGTTGTATTATGCATTTAGGATATGTCAAATACTTAGTAGAAAATCATAGGACCCTGCCTCAAGCACTGTGTAGTACAATTGAGAAGACAGACACTGAACCACATGTGCATAAGAATGTGATAATGTATTACTACAACCTGCTTTAGCGGCAGTAATGGGAGGTATGAAAGGAGACTGGAGTACTGGGTAAGGCCGGGACTGGGGGAGGGGCGATCGGGGAAACTCCACTACCGGGTTCCCTCTTCCGGAAATCATTCTTTACATTAGAGGGTATTCCAGAGTGTCACCCGGCTGCAGCGACCTGAGTGGCTCTTGTAAGGATAAAATGAAAAACTGTGAGTAAAGTAAATCTTTTGTAAAGGGCAACACACTGTAAATATATAATGGAGCCTCTGTTAGTAATTGTCATCATATCACTACTGATAAGTGTTCTAACCACGTGCGTTGTTGGCTCGAAATGCTGCACTGTTGGCCTTGAGGAGGCGATGGGAATGACCAAGGGGGCGCAGTGCTTTAACGACCTATAGCTAACTTAACGTGACGCAGTCCGAAACATGGTTCCCCGCAGTCGTGCTCACCAGACCTATTTAACGTTAACTGATCATCTTCATGTTCCTGTTCTGAGGAACCGCAGTCCTAAGCGGGTCAAACGCTTGACCGTTCACACTTAGCAATCAAAATACTGCTGCTACTTACGAATGTTTTAAATGATCAAGATGGCTGCCCTCTTTAAAGATTTTGAGAAAATATTTTAAATAGCTCAATTTCTTTCAGATAATTTCTATAAGTTAACTTTATATTGTTGCTATAGATAAAAATTTAATGTTTTGAAGTTTAAAACTTAGGTATAAAGAGGAGAATAAAAATTCATGTTCAAGTTATTTTTCAAATAAGAGTATTTTTCTCCATTTTCCTCTTTAGGTAAAAGTGAAGCATGCATGAAAATATAAAAAAAAGAATCAGGAAACTACGTGTTTGGCTGAATAAGGTGCCCATACTCTTGGGCAAGATTTTCAACTGATTTGTGTTTTGCTTCCGTATTGTGAAAGGAAGTGATGGCGGACTCAAGATATATTGTAAAAACGTGCTAGGTTTTATGTTTAGTTTGTAAGTACTGCATTTACTTAGTGTATACAGGAAAACACTGTAATATATTTTACCTCAGCATCAATACTTCATATTTTATTAATTTAATCCCTACATTTTCAAATAACAATCAGAATTTAGAAACAGAATTAGATTTCTAATAATTGGTGGGAATGATGTACCTTCAAACTTGAACAAATCTTTCAAAAAAGTTTCCCTACTCAATATTACAATTCTTTCCAGATGTTGATACTAATATTAATACTAATATTTTCATTTTGGAAATTTCCACATATGAGAACAATTTTACTAGATTTTTTTTTATCTTTTCTGTACAAAGTAGCATTGTGAACCACTGGAGAGTGTTTTCAACTAACTAACATTTTTTAAGTGAAAAATTATTATTTTAAACAGGAATGGGGCTGGGGATTTAGCTCAGCGGCAAAAGCGCCTGCCTGGCAAGCGCAAGGTCGTGAGTTCGGTTCCCAGTACCGGAGAAAAACCAAAAAAAAAAAAAAAAACAGGAATGAAATCATGCACTGAAATATACACAGCAAATATTATTTTTATGCAGTCTGGTACAAAACTAAATTATATAAAAGCTCATTTTATAAAATGTATTACATTTGGAAAACATTTCATGACATTTACAATGGAATTACTATACATGAGGAAAAAAAAACCACCCAAGTTGTATAATATTCTTTTTAAAGTATAAGAATGTATTTTCTTTTTACTTAAAAGTCCAGGTATTTTATAGGCCTGAGGAGTGATCTCCAGGTGAGTCGTAATGATGGGTCTAATAAAGGTAGATTGCCGCTAGCCTCTTTCCTCCCATTTCTCTTCTTTGTGACCTTTATGCATCCATACATTGCAGGCTCTTCCCACCCCCTGCCGTAAAATTGTCCAGCCATTTCTTTCACTCATTTGTATGATTTTCGTTAATGGCCAAATGTGTCATTCAATTCCAGAGGGTCCCTCCATTCAGCTGAATCTGCTTGAAATCTCACTCCTGATTTCCTTTGTCATTGCATACCATCTTTTTCCTTGTTTCCTGAATTCCTAGAATATTTTTTTGTATCTAACGAATTAAACTAAACAGGTATCTTCTGTTGTTTATGCCAAGATGACAACCTTTCTTCCCTTTACGAGTCATGCAAATCTTAATAAATGTTTCCTTACAATGGAACAGAATAACAAACTAAATCCAAATGCAAGAAGAATATTAAAATACACACACGTTTCATCATTCACCAAGTGCCTTGCCTTTCAAATTTTAAAAATTGGTTTTAAGAATAATAAATGAGTTTAAGTTTCTTAATCTTCTGCAAGCCAAATTCCCTGAGGTGAACCAGCAAACATAAAACATTTTATTTAATGAAAATATGTTTTCCTTAAATCCATATTATTCTAAACATGGAACATGATTTAATTCGTGCAATGATAATTAGGCTATATATGTGTGCTGTTTTATTCTGTGATGCTTGGTTTGCAGGAAGAGAAATGTTCAGTGCTATGCCATTGCTACCTCGAGCATTGATTAAATTCTCTGCTGCTCATGAAGGCTGACAGGGATTCAAAGGAGGAAATGTAAACCTTGAAGGTAAAGCAAAATCCTGACATTTCACTCTATAAAGCTGCCAATATTTTAATCCTGAATGTAAATCATTTTTACCTGTTCAGCTCTATATCTTAATTTGTATACTAAGAAAAATACTTGTTGCATTAACTTTAATAAATAATAATGTGATTTTAATTATCATCTATTCTAGGGCCCTTGTGAGCCAGTGAATGTTTTTTCACTTTGGTCCCCGATGTCTTCCATCAAGTGACTGGATTCTTAGGGTGTATTTTTCATTTTCTTCCAGTGAAAAACTTGCCATTCATTATTTTGCTATTTAGAGTCTTTCTCCATTTAAGTGATGTCTTTGTCAATGATACCACTGCATTCATTTAGAGTGATGATTGATACGGTAATAGATACAGTGTGATTGAAAGAAACCTCTGTCAATAAGAAGGCCAAATACTCAAACTGTGTATTGGTCTGAATTTGCTCATTATTGGAGACCTTTCATAGGCATATTGACTTGCTGTCCAAATGTTGTTACTTGCCTGATTCTTCCATTGTTTAAATACTATAGACATTGGTATTGACCATAGTATCTCCCCATATTTATCCTAAAATGTGCATAGTTCAATTACACAATGCCGAAGCATGTCATAAATGCATATAACAAACGTCTTTAGCTAGAAAAAGAGGCATTTAAGTTCATGCAAAGATGAAAATCAGTAAAAAGTATGACTACTGTGTTGTTAAACTTCATCCACAGTACTTTAAATTTTGACACATTGTTTTTGTTTACTTTATGAGAGAAAATATTTTGAAGATTAATAGAGCCATGTGAGCACTAAATATTTTAGTATTACTCAACAATTTGATTTTGTTACATTTGTCTTTGAAGAAATATAAAAAACTCAGCTTGCTACAAATCCATTGCATTTTAACATATAAAGGCATATATATTCCAGAGTGAAAAATCAAAGATTCTTTGACACATTCAAAAAAGACTTATTTTCTCTTTCTTCTCAGCACCTCTTGCTGCTAACAGTGTGGCTTCCACCTTTGCATTCACTATAGGTCTATGGGCAAGCTGAGGGTGTCTTTTCTTGTTCATATTTAATTTTCCAGGGCTTTTCTGCTCTTCCTGGATTTAATAAGTGATCTAAGTAGGTGTATTGATTTGAAGAATATAAGCTGCAGAAATTGAAGCAAAAAATGACTGGAATTTGTTGCCTCTACATAACATTAACATAGAGATGGTTCCTCATTGTTTGAAAACAAATCTAACCCTTTCTTGTTCTGCTGGAGAAATATACAGTAGTATAAAAACATATTTTCCTAATTCTTTTTTATCTACAGATATAATCCCTTCTCCCCTCAAATATGATTGTTCATGTTTTAAAAATTGGTTTCTTTTACTATATGGCCAAATGATCTCTCTATGACATTGCTAACTTCCTGTATCCAAATTTATGAATAGACTCATCATTCAGTGTTACCTAAAGGACTTTTGAATTGTCCGAGGGTCCTGTTTTTTCTTCTTGCTTGAATCACGTGAGTGTTGTGATCCCTTAATCTCTCTCCAAGGCTTCCTGTGCCTGTCAACACTTCTGCAATGCCTTGCATACCCCATCACTATTTCTCACTTCTGCTCTAGGCCTGATCACTACCCACTACCGTAACTGGCTTGCTACCTAGACATTAGAAGCTGGTATCTCTGCTCATCTTCTCCTTCCATTTCACCCTGCCGCCTGCTCGGGATCGTATTACTCAAAGGTGTCCATTTGCTTATAAGGTGAAATTCAAACTCACTACACGAGCATTCCTGTCATTCCTCGCTTTGATCTCAACCTATAATTTTAACTTTATCTCATCTGTCTACTCCACATGAACTCAATTTTCACATTATATCCAGCACACGTGATTCTTTTCTGCCCCTCAAGCTAATGCTCGGTTTCATGCTTTTGTCTAAAATAATTTTATTTCTTATTCTTACCGTGCTAAGCCAAAGTTTTTATTTTAGATTTTGCTTTTCATGATTTTGTCCTGATTTCCCAAGATAAAAGCAATCACCTAAGGTAGCTTCCAGGTGGGGAGCAGCACAATACACACCCCTCTGTTCGCCCTCATCTTGACCCACGTTGCCGTGGCATACTCGCGTGCTCACACACTCTGTAGTAGCAGCAGGATTATGAGGGGACTGTGCCTGGCATGGTCACTCAGGCTCCACCCTTGAAAGGGCCAGGGTTTGTGTTAATGCTCTGTTGTCTCCTTGAAATAGCTACAGTTTGAACAAGGGTACCTAAAATTTTCTCTTGCAATGTTGAAGAAAGCTACCAAAATTTTACTTTTCCATCAGGTATCACAAGCTATGCAGCAATCCTATAGCCAGCAACATACCTAGCACAAAATAATCACTCAACAAATATCTGTTCAAGGAATGCTGACCAAATTCTGAATCAACTTGCCCTCCCCTTTGAAGCAAAACCATGTGCAAACCTGGAATATGTCTCAATTGATAGTTTTACTTCTATAATGATAAACTGAGGCTTGCAGAACAATAGGTGAAATATTTATGGCAAATGAATATGTACCTTCATTCAGGGGGATACTGCTGACATTTTATATAGTTTGGTGTTTTATACTAATCTCCACAGCAAATTATCATCCTCCTATTTAGGAAAAAATGGCTTGAGGTATTCATATTTGACCTTGAAATATATTTAATATATTTTATTTCAATTTTTTAAAAATATGTTTGCAATGATTAAATTATAAAAATATTAACATCATAGTCATCAGATAGATTGATTATGTAACCAACTATGTTAATATTAGCTAAATCATAATGCTTTTATTGAAGTTGCTATTATTTTGGAAGTACATTTGAACAATCACTATTCAGAAGCCAGCAAGAGAATGGGGTTGTGTAGGACACTGAAGTTACAAGGAATGCTGACAATCCTCAGATCCTGTGATTGTCACAGGTAGTATTTTAAATCTGTCTGGCAAGTTTTCCTCTTTGACTTATTTTGAGGGAGATTGATCTAGAAGTATTTCCAGACTACTAACTCTTTTTTATTCTCTATAGATTTTTGTCCTGAATACATACTCAAGGCTAGATTCTGACTGTCCAGCATTAACAGTGGAAAAGACACTTCAAGGACACTGCATATTTTCCCTGTCTACTGAGTGCCTCAGTCCTATATACTATGGCTAGAGGACCATGAACAAGAGAGAAAGTTAAACACCAATGTTCATGTACAATATCTTTCTCTTAATGTTTTAGGAGTTCCATATTCATATTATATAATCCAACTTTCTTTATTCTGTGTCTTACCATCAAGGTGGCTATAAAAACGTAGTAATTAAAGGTGACTTTTGTTTGCTGCCATTATTGATAATTTCCAAGGCTCAGAACAAATGATTTAGACAAATATTACATATTTTCAGCCATGAGTAATTTTTGTTTACTAAATATCAGGTATGTACAGACTCAAAACCTTTGACAGATGAATGGTAAATTTTAAATTCATCAAATTCAAAACTTCTGTGAGTCTAAAAATTTCACGTTAATTATCATATATTTAAATTCCCTTATATGCATTATATTTAGAAATATACAAGAAAGTAAGGAGTTTCATAAAACAGTAATGTTTCTAATAAATACCAGTATATATTTCATATTTATGTTTAAAATATATTCTTATACTTGAGTTTAATATTTTGAAAACTAATAACAAATCCTTTTACTGCTCAAAATAAAGCATTAGAACTTTATTTGAAAAATAACTATGAATTTTGATGAATGGGAAATAAGAATACTTTTAAATTTTTGAAATAAGTATATGCAGTAACTTTGATTCAGGGCTTCCAAATCACCATTTTACTATGCTTCATACAGGCCATCCTTTTGGGCCTGGAAAGCACTGTGAATAATCGTTAATGAAAGGCCTGTGAAGAGGGAAAGGGTACTTAGTGTGACAAACCCCTGATGCAAAATGAAGTTATGGAAGTCTAGCCCAGAGGACCAGCTCCCTGATAATCTTCAAAACTTTGAATATTTAAGACCTATAAATATTTTCTGCACATCTAGTAAATGAGAGAAATTATCCTGTAAGCACTTCAATGGAAAATTTGGTTGATCAAATGTTAATAGCTTTTTAAACAAAGCATCGGGGCTGGGGATTTAGCTCAGCGGCACAGTGCCTGCCTAGCAAGTGCAACGTCGTGAGTTTGATTCCTGGTACCGGAAAAAACCCAAAAAAACCAAAAAAATTTAGAAAAGAACAAAACAAAACAAACAAACAAAAAAAACCCACAAAGCATATATTTGCAAGAAGCCAAGCTTAAACAATATTATTTTTAAAACGTATGAATGTTCGAGAACTTAGTGTGGAGACAGAGAGCTAAATGAATAAGCATAGGTTAGCAGTAAATAACATAAAATAACAATATTCCTTTCACTGTAGATCTATACCCCAAACCTGAAATGTGACCAGAAATGATTGGCTTCATATTTACAACCATCTGAGTTCCTTTTCATTTATTTTTTAAATAGAAAAGACCTTTAGATTTCCTAGCTGAAGAGGGCAGGTTATTCAAGGAAAAAGGGAGAAATGTTGTCAAGTGAAACTGACAATCATGAACTCTTATCTAAAATGCTCTCCAATAAAGAAATTTAAAAGGTTTCCACTCTAAGGGTTAATTAATCAACTGTCTATGTTACATTTTCAGCAAGCATTTAAAAGTAATCTCACTGGAAACTAAGCAATCCGGCCCCACCTGTATGCTAAACGCGTTTGCTAGAATCTCTTTTCTTGATGGCACATGACTTGAGTAATTCTCTGAATGTCTCACATCTATTTAGTGCTGCCCGGTGTATAATGGCATGTAGATATAAATACTAATGGAGTAAGTGCACTGCCTTAGGGAACCCCCATCATGACATGTAACTAATTGCTCGATGTACATTAGTACCAAGTGAAGCGTTTTACATCTTCTGAAAGGAACCAGCACCCTCTACTTTCTAATTTACCAAAATGTCACATCACCTCCTGAAAGACAGCATTAGAAGACTATTTTTTTTTTCATTTTTTTAAAGCATCCAAGTCTTCTGAACACATTATTTCTTGGGATGGGAATCATGAAATGTTATATACAAATTACTCCTGGTTGGATGATCTCATTTCTCTTATGCTTAAACTTTTATATACACATATCTCAGCTTCTGACCCTTGATGCTTGAGTGAATTAAGACAGGTACAAAGACGATGTGAATTTAATTTATAGAATATCAAAAGTTTAAATCGTTACTTTCTCTGTCTATAAAAAAGTTGCCAGTCACACAAAGATAAATGGAGGAAACACACAGACATCCCTTCCTTTGAAAAAGAAACTGAAAAATACATTTTGGAAAGAAAATAAGCCTCGAGCATCAATGACATTCTTTACATGGCACGGAGTACTACACTGTGATGTATGTTTCTTTCATGTGTGTGCGTGGTGAGGGTGCGCCCTCGTCAGAGAGGTAACATGCCCGATGGGAGGTGCAGAACTGCTCAGCTTGGTGAATGGCAGCTTCCGTCACAGAATCCAAAGATTTCAATGAGACAAGTTACTATTGCTGTCACCGAAAGGTTCTAATAATTACTGAAGATTAATACATATCATTGCTAATACTGAAATGCATGTATTTTCCAATCTTTCTTCCTCATATTTTCATCATATATTTTTACATGTCTCAAGTTTGAATTTAGACTTGCTTATAAACATAAGCAGCTTTATAGATGACACTGTTTATTCAGACCTCCCAATAGTGCTTATTCTCATTTTTTGGTGTGTCTTCCTTCTTTAGAAGGAAATTAAAAGCAGGCTGCTTGCACAGGAAAATGTATGCACCTTGACATCATAATATTAAGTGAAGTAACTCAGACCACAAGCTTAGGTATCACATGGTTTCTCTTCTATTAAAAGCTGTCTATATATAAAATACAAAAAAAAACAGACAGAAAATAGGACAAAAGAGGGGAAAGACAGTATTAAAATCCAGCTCAACTTATCTAAAAGTATGTGTTGACTTACTACAATTGTTTTACATGCATATGTTCTTTGGCTTATTACTCTGGTGTTATCATTTGTGTCTGTGTGTTCCCCCAAAGCCTCATGTGGCCATGGGGCAGGCTTTTAGAGTGTGATTGATTATGGGTGTGAGAGCTACACCTGCCCTGAGGTGATAGTTTGCATATGTAAGGGAGAGGAAGAAGCTGCTTGAGGCCCTTCCTCCCTTTTAGTGCTTGTTGCTTTTGCTGTGTTCTGCTGCCATGAGCTGTAGCCCTCTGCCATGTGCCACTCTGCCTTGTAACCTGCCAAGTATGGACTAAAACCTCCACAAACTGTAAGAGAAATAAACCTTTCCTTCCTTAATTTTGGGCGTCAGGTATTTTGTCCCAGCAACGAGAGAAAAGTAACCAAGACATCTGGTTTTCAATCTTTTTATATGGTAATTAACTTCATGAGGTTTTAAAGAAAAATAAATGAATCTGATACTGGAAAAATTAAAGAGGAGGTAGAGGGAAGGAGGCAAAAAGAATTGAAATGTGTTAAGTACATGCACCAATTTCCCATAGTGGACATAATCATTATGTACAGCAAACATGTACTAATAAAAGTTTTTAAAAAGTATCCTTCTTGCACCCAGCAAAAATATCTCCAATATTGAAGTTGAGTCTTATGGTGTGGATCAGATAATATGTAAGGAGAAACAACAAGAAAAGTTTACTGTGTTATTAAAGCTTTGTTTAAAAAATATGGTTCATATGCAAGGTTAAATAGTACATCTTACATGCATAGCTTTTGGTGTCTGTGAAAGATAAAAGGGAATAACAATGCCTGTAAAAGGAACAGTGTCCAGATATGGAGGTACATTGCACTGAGGGTCAACCAGGAGAGGCTGCCACTCTCATTTGGACTTAGTGGTGTCTTCTGTTGGATCTTATTTTCCTTCTGTGATCACAAATAGCTTTACTCTTCCCATAACTCAATTACATTACTTACAACCTCATCATTAAAATATCTTTCTTATAGGATTATTATGAGAATTATATAAAATAATGCACACAGGATGTTGAGGGTAATTGTTGGTAAAGGTGTAAAAATAGCTAACTTCCTCTTCTGTTGTCATTACTGATGTAAAAATAAGCTTACTATACACATGCTAGGTAACATCTGATTTGTTTAACTGAATAAAAGATTGATAAATACAAAAGGCAGCTTTACCTTTGTCGGGAAGTTGCACTTCTTTATACCAAGCAGATAATATTTAAACTCAATATGTTATAAAGAAAGCAATAAACTCTTCTCAATAAACCATATATTCATTGGAAAAATGAATACGTTATTAAGATTCAACACAAATGTTGCTGTAGGTGAAGTAAACCATTAGTTATTAACTAATTTTATTGATTATAGTTTTGCTGTTTCTTCTTCATTGATCAGCATGATGTAGTACTACTTTCCCCTAAAAGATGAACATTGGAGTTTTTCTCTTTAATTATTCTATGAAAGTCACACATTTGTTAAATGCACATGTATATACATTATCAAATGTGTAAGAAAACATGTGAAAGGACACATGTTATTGTACTTGGACAGTTTTGCAAAGGAGAAGATATGTGTGTGTGTATGACATATATGATAATAAATTGCTTACTTTTTGTAAAGGAGAAAAAAGAAATGAACTATATTAATATTACTATATATCATTGTCTTTATAAGTTTTTGCCATTAACTCTTGATTATCATCCAAATAAAGTCAACAACTACTTGTTAGGTAATCCATGCTGTACAAGTAAGCTTCGAAATCTCTAATTTATTTTTGTCTCTTAGGAGAAATTTCTCTTAAAATTATGCATTTGTTGAATATTTCACAATTGCTTTTAGAGGAAATAGTGGAATTTAATACTTAAGATTATCGTATGATTTACTCTTATTTAATAAAAAAGAGTCTTCAGATGAGTTTGGGATTCCTTTTCTCTGATTAAGTTTATTGGTACATTTCAGGTAAACACTGTGATCACACTCATCACAGGGAACTGTACTTGCACACCACATAGATCCTCTTTTGCCCCCATGCTCCTCCCCGCTCTTCAACCCTTTTTCTGCTGCTTGTTTACAAAGTTTGTTTCCATTTTATCCTTTTTTGCTTATTTTTTCTTTTCCCTCCCCCATGCCCCTTTCGTTTTGAAAAATTATTTTCTCTTTCTCAGTGTCTCTTATAAATTTTGGCTCCTATTTACACTTGGAGCTCTCACATCAGAAAGACTATGTAATATTCATGCACATGTGTCCAAGTGATCGCACTTAGGAGTGTAATCTCACAGTCCACTTATTTAGCTATAAATGTCTTAAGTTTATCCTTCTTTGTGGCACAGTAGTACTGCATAATATTAAAAAATCTTTTTTATCCATTTGTCCATTCATGGGCATTTGAGTTGTTTCCAACATTTAGCTACTGCACACTGAGCTGTGATAAACATGGTTACGCATATATCACTATTGTATGACTCTTTTAATTCTTTAGGGGAAATATCAAGAAGGGGAATAACTAGGTTGAATAGCACCTTTAATCCTAGTTTTGTGAGGAATCTCCACCCTTTTCCACAGTGGTCATACCAGTCTACATTCCACAAACAAACAGTGGAGAAGGGTTTATTTTTTCCCCACAGCCTCTCCAGCATGTTATTGGTTGATTTCTATGTAACAGCTATTCTTTTTGGAGTGAGACAGAATCTCAGCATTGTTTTAATTTGCATCTCTCAAATGATCGGTGATGTTGAACATTTTTTATGCTTTTATTTGCTCTTTGTATTTCTTCTATCCATTTCAGATGGCCATTTTTGGATTGGGTCCTTAAATTTAGGAGGGTCTGGCTTTTTCACTTCTTTATATGTTCTAGATATTAGTCCTTCATCTGAAGAACAGATGGCTAAAATATTTTCATACCCTGTGGGTTGTCTTTTCACTCTGTTGGTGATTTCTTTTTTTTTTTTTTTTGGTTTTTCTCCGGTACCGGGAACCAAACTCACGACCTTGTACTTGCCAGGCAGGTGCTTTGCTGCTGAGCTAAATCCCCAGCCCCTGTTGGTGATTTCTTCTACTGTGCAAAAGCTTTTTAATAAGATGTGATCCCTATCATTGATTCTGTGTAGTATTTCCCATGCAGTCAGGGATTTGTTCATGAAGTCTTTGCCTACAACTATGGCTTCAAAAGTTCTATCTATTTAGATTTAGTGATTCTGTTTTAATATTTAGATCTTTGATCTATTTTGATTTTAGTTTAGTGCCAGGTGATATACAATGGTCTAGTTTTAATCTTCAGCATGTGGAATGCCAGTTTATCAAGCACCATTTATTAAAGATGATTTCTTTCTTTCAGTAAACCACTTGGTTCCTTTGCCACAGATAAGATGGCTGAGTGTGTTTGAAATTGTTTCTGTCTCTTCTAATCTGTTGTACTGATCCTCAAGGCTGTTTTTTTTCCTTTTTTTCCACCAGTACTATGCTGTTTTTATCAAAGTAGCTCTGTAGTATAATTTCAAGTCAAGGATTGTAATGCTCCCTGATTTACTTTTGTTGCCCATAGTTGTTTCCACTATTTTATTGGGATTGCAATAAGTATGCATAACAATTTGGGAGTATGTCATTTTTACTATTTTGATTCTTCCTACTTAAGAGGCAGGAATATCTTTCCATTTTCTGATATTCTTTTTAATCTCATTTTAAAGTACTATTTTTTGCAGTGTAGTAGGCTTCTAATTCATTGTTTGGATTGATTCCTATATATTTCATTATTTAATGGTATTGTGAAAAGTATGCTTTTCCTAACTTGTCTCTCAGTGAGTTTGTTATTGGTGTACAGCAATGCTTTTGATTTTTGAGTGTTGACTTTTTATTCAGCTATGCAACTGAATTTAGCTATTAAATCTAGAAGTCTTTTGGTGAATTTTTTTCATCCTCTATGTGGAGTATTGCATCATGTACAAATAAAGATAACTTAACTTCTTCCTTTCCTATCTTTATTTCTCTCTCTTGCCTTATTGCTTTGGTTAATGTTTCCAGAACTATACTGAATAGAAGTTCTGCTAGTAGACATTATTGTCTTGCTCCTGATTTCAGAGAGAAACCTTTTCAGGTTTGACCCTTTAGTATGCTGTTGGCTGTTGGTTTGTCATAGATGGCTTTTATGAGATTCAGATAAAGACCATTGATTCCAATTTTCTATAATCTTTTTTATCATGAATGAGTGTTGGACTTTGTCAAATGCTTTTGCTACATCTATTGTGCTGATCCTATGGCTTTTGTCCTTGATTCTGTTAATATGATGCATTACATTTATTGATTTGTATAGGTTGAACCATCCTTGCATTGTCTGGGAAGAATCCTATTTGGTCCTGGTGTACAATCTTGATGATTTGCTGCATTCTGTTTGCCAGTATCTTATTGGGGAATTTTGCATCTATGTTAATTAGGGTAACTAGCTGGTAGTATCCTTTTTTGGTTGTTTTTTTTTTTTTTTTCCTGTTTTTGATGTCATAGTAATACTTGCTTTTAAGAATGATGTTGGCAACCCAAAATGGGCATCTGGGATGAATACATACTTGTCAGATAAAGAAATACAAATGGTAAATAAATACATGAAAAAATGTTCAACATCATTAGTCATTCAAGAAATGCAAATTAAAACAACACTGAGATTCCATCTCATCCCAGAAAGAATGGCTTTTTCATCAAGAATCAACCAATAACAAATGCTGGGGGAGCTGTAGGGAAAAGGAACTCTTCTCCACTGTTGATGAGAGTGTAGATTGGTGAAACCACTGTAGAAGTTACTCTGGCGATTCCTCAGTAAACTAGGATTAGAGGTCTCATTCAACCCAGCTATTTCCCTTCTGTTGTTTTTCCAGAAGAACTGAAACATCATACCACAGCCATATATGTTCACCCATGATTATAACAGTACAATTTATAATAGGTTAATCTTGGAAGCAACCCAAATGCCCATCAACTGAGGAATGGATAAAAAAGTTGTGGTATTTTTATATAATTGAATATTACTCAGCTATAAAGAAAGATAAACTCGGGGCTTTTATAGGTAAATGGATGCAACTAGAGACCATATTCATAAGTGAAATAAATCAGACCCACATGTGTAAACACCATATTGTCTCACTAGTATAAGAACTTGAGGGAGTGAAGTCTGAGGGATGCAATGGATATTGTGAAGGGGAAGGAAATCGGTCAAGTGGGGGAGCAGCTGGGATGAAGGAAAAGGAAAAGAAAGAAATAAGGGGAAAGTATGTATATAGGTATACACAGGATAGGTAAGATAGTTGTACTACTGATTTCTATTATTTTATTGAAAGGAACAGTTAATGTTTAAGTGTTTGATCAATCTTACATGCCTATATTTGTTTATCTGAGTAGTCAATTTGAACATATCAATATGTAATACAGCCACCATTGTTAATTTCCTATCACTGATCTGAAAATATGTATTGCTTGTATCATTTTTGTGTTATTGTGTAAATGTCTGTGTGTCTGTTAATATGTTTTCTTTCTTTTATTTTGAAAATAAAAATTAAAAAAGAATGACTTCCCTTTCAATTTCATTAAAGGGTTGGACAAGTATTGGCATTAGATCTTTAAATTTGTTGCAGAATTCAGCAGTGAATCCATCTGGATCTGGACTTTTCTTTTTTGATATTTTAAATTATATTTTTCATTTCATTGTATGATATTTGGCTAGTTAGAAATTTTTATGTCTTCTTGACTCAACTTTGGTAATTCATATGTATCTAGGAATCTGTCCATTTCTTCTGTTTTCTATCTGGTTAGCATAAAATTTCTCAAAATAGGTGTTGTCATTTGAAGTTTTGCAGGGGGAATAATATAATACAGGACCCATAGTCTATAAGATTATTTATTGTAGTCAACCAAAGGATAATATACAAAAAGAGAGTGCAGGAAATCTGTCCACACACTAATGACCAAAGAATACAGCTGAGGGCCTGGATCCCAAATGAATGTCCTGTATGAGTCCAACTGAAGACCTAGAGCCCATAGTAAAGCCTCCCATCAGTTCAACTGGAGGCCTAGAGTCCAGGACAATGTCTTATGAAGGCCTGTTTCACAGATCTGCACTAGGAAGGCCCAAAGGTCAGTGGTGGAAGCTAGAAAGTCTGTGCCAGGAGGCTGAGGGATCTGCACTGGAACCAGGAAGTGACACTCAAAAGTAAGCAACAGGGCTTCCTCCAAAAGTACCATAGCTCCTCCGATGATGAGAAAAGCCGAGTTCCCGTCAGGAAAGTCAATGTGACAAGCTTCTCCAGGAGACTGAGCTGTGCACCATCTTCTGCTCTGGAACCAGGAAGCAATGCTCAAACTGAGAATCAGGGCTCCCCCAGAGTGAACTGAAGCCATTCTCAGTGACAGTAAAGTCCCAAGTTGCCTGGATGATGAGAACAGCTGAGTTCATCAGGAAAACAAGCATGACAAGCTCCCCCAAGAGAACCAACAGCTCCTTACAGCTTCTAACAGCACCCAACAGCTGTTCTTCTCCTTCTCCAGTTCTGCATCCTATGCTACCGGCAACAATCCTCAGGTGGCCTCCCACACCCAGCTCCATGCTGACTCAGTTCATCTGGGTGTTACAACTTGACCAAAAGTTGTCAATCCACTGCAATTGGTATTGATGATCTTCTGGATTTCTGCAGGCTCTGTTGTGATTTCACCCTTTTCATTCCTAACTGCATGAATTTGACTCTTTTCTTTCTTGTTTCTTTATAAGGTTATTCAAGGGTTTATCAGTTTTATTTAATCTTTCCAAGAACCAGTCTTCAATTCATTTACTTTTTATATTTTTACTTACTTTCAGTCACATTAGTTTCTGCTCTGATCTTTACAATTTCCTCCCTTGTATGAGATGTAGGCTTGATTTGTTCTTCTTTCTTTAGAAGGTTGAGGTTCAACAGTAGGTTTTTTATTTGATCTCATTCTATTTTCCTGATGTGAGAATTCTGCACTATTAATTTTCGTCTTATGGCTGCTTTCAGTACATCCCACAAGTTCTCGTATATTGTACTGGCATTGTCATTTATTTGTAAATGCAGTTTAACTTCTTCCTTAATTTCATCTGTGACTCATTTGTTGTGCAATACTGTGCTATTTACTTTGCATGTGTATGAAGTTCTTGTACTTTCTTTTGCCATTTACTGCTAATTTTATTGCACTATGTTCTGATAACTTGCATGAGACAATTTTAATTATTTTGCATTTACTTAAGCATGTTCTTGGGGCTGGGGATTTAGCTCAGTGGCACAGCACCTGCCTGGCAAGTGCAAGGTTGTGAGTTTGATTCCCGGTACCAGAAAAAAAAAAAAAAAAAAGCATGTTCTTTGGTCTAGTACATGGTCTATCTTTGAGAACGCTCCGATGAGCCACTGAAAGGAATGTGTATTATGATATTGGGGCTTAAAAACTCTAGACATCTACTATGCCCTTTTGATAACACAGGTTTGGTTCTGTTCTGATATTTCCTTGCTGATTTTTTTTTTTTTTTGTATTTTTGGTTTAACTTTGAGAATATAAATGTTCATTATTTTGGTTTACCACGACCCTCTGATGAGTAGGTAATTATTATCAATTTTCTTAGTCTCCTTTTATCTTTCTTCTGGGCATTATAATTATCTGTTTTTTCTTATAAATTAGTGAGCTCCTTACAAAGTGTCATTTTTCGCCCCACATTTATTTTTTCAAGAAGTAGTAAGTCTTCTGCATGAAAGACTCTAGTCGATGTGGATTATGAGTTCCAAATCTTATAGTTTAAGATAAAAATGAGTTTAGGTCACTTTATATGTTGCCCTTCCATGAAATTATAAAATTCTCTGATTGGGGGAATTTTTGGTGAATGACAAATTTGCAGGTACTAACAAGTATAAGTATGTATAGCAAAAACAAAAAAAGGCATCTTGTCTCCAAAATGTCCCCCCCAAAATAGTTTTGATTCTAACTAGCTTTAAAGACAATTTTCATTTAAAGTCCTCACGTGGCTGGTATGAGGAGGAGGGTTGTCCTATTTTTTTCTTTCTTTCTTTCGTGTACATCTTTCATTTTCTAGGCTTTAGTTTAGATAAACAATGAAGAGCAAAAGTAATAGATTATGCATTGATTTTGATGGTTTTACCATGAAATATGAAGGGTAACTACAAATATTACTTCTACAGACATTTCCTACAGCCAACTTATGTGCCTTTGGAATGCTCAAGTATGACTTCTTTAAGCCTCTATTAAAATGCAAACAAATTTCTGTTTCTGAGATGAATAATATTTAAATTCTCAGATCTTATGCTGTAGATTTTCATTCAGTTATTCAACAATAGCTAATTAAATCCTTAACAGTGTTCATAACTATTTCAATATTCCAATCATTATCAGTCCTGTGCTAGTTTTTATTATTCAGTGTTAATATAGAAGTATATTTTATTATGTTCCTCCAAATTATTAGCAGCAAACAGAATTATAAACTAAGCAGCACATAAAATAAACACCAGAGTAGACAAAAGGAGACAGGTACTGAAAAATGAGGTGCTCCTGGTGTTGTAGCGATGGACACCTACTAGATTAGGGTAATGGTGCAGTAGCTTTGAGGGTTATAAACTCTTGGAGAAGAGATTGGAAATCTGTTGTGCTCAAAAAAGGTACAGAATAACTTAAATACCAAAAACAAGTGCTGCTAGAGTATGTTTGTGTTACAACAAATGCTACTTTCTACGATAATATCATAACACTGTGCCTTTCAGGGTTTATCACTTAACTACCAGTGATCAATTCATTAACATTAGTAAACATTGGATGCAAATAGTTGTGTTTTCCTACTTTCACAGTTTGGGTGCAATCACACAAAAGAAGATAATTAGTATCCCAGCTTGAGATTATGCCATGTTTGGCATACATGACTGGTAATGCCTGGTAACAGGCCACTATAAACAAATTTACATGAGTCACCTTATTAAGAATGTTGAGGGAAATAGAGCTAAGAGTTTCATGCAGTAGAGAAGAAAGGCAGTGAGGATGGCAGTGTGCAATTGTCTCAGCTGCCATGAACTTGGGGCTGGACCCTAGGAAGGGAAGCTCTAAGTGCACAAAACAGAACAGCATCTTTTCTAATGGTTGTGTATACAGGACAGGAACAAGGCTACAAAGGGGCAAACTGACAAAACGTGAAGTAGTCCTTGAAAGTATTTCTTCCATTTCTACCTGTTACGTAAGGTTATTTAGACCACCGAAGAGTATCTGAGTAACTGGTGCTATTTTAGCATCTTGTTTTCAACTTTTGGGACGTTGTCAGACTCCACCCTTGGCGTAAATGTCACTCTTATCCCAGTGGAATTGGAAGGAATCAAAAAAACCAAGAGATTCTCAAATAGCTTCTTGGGCAGAAGCTATCATCCTAGAGCTCAGTATACTAGAGAAGATTATTGTGTTTTTCCCAAAAGACTTCAGGAATAAATATTTTGTGAGTCCACTGAAGAAAGAAAAGTGAAAAGTCAATTGTACTAATCAATTATCAATTAACACTGGTACTCTCCAAAGAATGAATCACCTTTTAACTTGATGATAATGCAAATTTAATATTCAGAGTTAATGACATAAATTAATTTTGGCTATTTTCCATAATAAATAATTCTAATATTCTTATGTTCATTATTAAATATACATTAGCACTAAACCCACAGATGGAAATTTTGGTTCTGCTTTAAAAATTAGTACAGATAGCCCTCTATAATTTTATGTTCAACGTTTATGGGCTACTCATCTGCATATTTTTTACTGTAGATAGAAAATAACCAGGAAAAAAGTTCTGCTCATGTACAGACATTTCTTATCAGTATTCTCTAAACAATTTAACAAATATTAATATTTTCATTGTATTAAGTACTATGAACTGTGTAGATATGATTGAAAGAATGTAAAAGACTGTGTATAGGTTTTGTGTGCATACTATATAATACTTGAGCATCCTCAGAGTTTGCTACCCTAGGGATACTGGGACCAGTCCTCTGGGGATACCAAGAAACAACTGCACGTGTTTTTGATATTATGGGAACTGAGATTTGGTATTGGTTAAATAACATTTATCTCCCTATAAAATTAAGATCCACTTATAGCATCAATATATAAGATATTCTATACATAGTTTTCAAAGTGAGAAGGGAAAGGTATGATTTTATCAATTTCTTAGTGAAATATATGGGCAATATATGCACACCAACTTTCAGAGAGAGAATGGATGAGACGTCGGAATACTAATGGCTTATTTGAGAAGACTCCAATGCCTTTCGTAATTATATGCACTGTCTTAGTTGCAGCAACAATGCTTTGTTTTACATTTTGCTACAATTCAAATCTGCTGTTTTTCACATTTTACATAGGAAAAAAGTATGGCTATCTTTTTTATTTCTACATTATGTAACTTGAATTGCTCACAGAGTTTTCTCCTCCTGGAAAACCTAGAAATTTAACCTATCGGATGGTAAGTTAATCATCTTCGGCTACCAATAATCATCCTTTCCTAATTTCATCACTGCTGTTAGAAGTCTTCCCTTTGTCCTCAAACATAAATATCTTATAATTATTTTCACTCTCCTATTTTCCTCACTAGATCTCATCCATCACTAAGTGTTGACGCTTCTTTCGTCCATTATGTTTCTTGAGCCTTGCTTTCCAGCTTAACAGGGAACACTTTACCCTGACATTGAGGGTCTCTCATCTGCATGACTGTGCTAGAGACCTAGTCACATATTTGCCTTCAGCGTTTCTCCACTGCACTTAATTCCTTTGCAGTCCCTGGAATAATTTTTGTACTACATTTCTGTTCAATGTTTTTATAAAATAATTTCCTTACTCTTCATTATTATAAATCTGATAATTTTATTCTTAATTTCAGAGTTGCACTGGCATTGAATTTCCTAACTTTCTAATCATGTTTTTAGAATTTCTGCTCTTATCAAGTTAAATATTCATTCTGCTACTATACTCACTCATTTTATGAGCCAGCCATAATGCTAATATTTGTTTCTCACATTTATCTGGTATCTCAGATCCTGTATTATTTTCTCCTAAATAATCTGCAAGAGAGGATGTGTAAGTAAAAGATGGTATAATCATAGAATAAGAGAAATACAGTTAATTCACTTACTTATTTATGACAGTGCTGAGGACTAAACCTAGGATACTGTGCATGCTAAGCAAACATTCTTTTTTGAGACAGGCTTTCACTAAATTGCCCAAGCTACCCTTGAATGTGGGCTCTTCCTGCTACAGCCTCCAGGGTATCTGGGATTCCAGGCTTGTGTCACCACAACTGTTATTATTAAAATTATTAATGCATGCTAACCATACAAATTAATGGAATTCACTGTGATATTTCCATACAAGCTTGCATTGTGGAATAATCATGTCCACCTACCTGTCTTTTTTCACTCCTCTCCAGCCCTTTTCTATCCTCAGGTCATCTTTTGTGTAAGTTCCACATGTGAGGTGAAGCATGCTACACCTGTCTTTCTATATCTGGCTTTCTTCACTTAACATGGTATCTCCTTTCACTTAACATGATGGCTCCATGTCCATCTATTTTGCTGAGCTCATATATTCATGTTTTAAATTATTAATGTTATGCTGCGGGTAAATATTTTCAAGTGGGTGAAAACATTGAAAACCTTCTTTTGAAGAATACATTAGGTGTGGTTTCCTAGGAAATAGAACAGGACAGACATTTTCTTGCAGTACATTTCTTGGCCCACAGATCACAGCTACTCATTAGCAGACAATGAATGTCTCAGACGTGGTACAGGGATGTCACCCCACGGTCCCCAGAGACTACTAGAGAAACTCTATAAAATGCTGCCATTGTAGAAGCAAGACCTGGACTGAAACACAGAAATAGGTTTATCACCAAAAGTTAGAAATATAGAGACTTTTACAAGTTACTATTTGTATTTTCTAATATTTTCTAAGTTGGCTACAAATAACAAAGTGTAAGATTTTATCCTAATAAAAGTAATACATGTTATCTTAAAACAGCCCACCTTAATTTTTCTAATTTTTATTAATCAATCTGATTATCCTCAATAAGAACCTTTTAGGAAAATTTTATAAACTTTCTGTTGCAGTACAACTTCTGAACTACTTTACATGTTTATTTTTCTCAACCACATAAACTACATACTCTTAACAATAGTAAATATGTGTTTCTATGTCATTAATTAGATGCTCTTTCATTGTAACTTTACATATGCACTCACACATATATTGAACTAATTAAATGGATATGTGCTGTGGACGGGGTCTCAGCATCCTCAAAAGGCCCTGTGTTGGGGGTCTCATTCTCAGGCAGGGCTTGCCCTTTAAATCGTTGGAGACATGCGCCCAAAAGGGATTGTGGGACCTTGACTCATCCACTCTCTCTCTTACTTTCTCTCTTTCTGCGCCCCGACTCATGTTGTGAACCCTCACTCCAACACACTCTCCTGAACAGATTTGCTTCCCTCCACAGAGCCCCAAAGGGATTGGATCTCTTGACCTTGGAATAGAGCCTCCCGAACTGTAAGTCCAAATAAACCTCCCTTTGCTTCTTAAGTACCTGTGTCATATGTTGCATTATAGTCAATTAAAGTTAATTAGCACATTACATTTAAATATATCTATGCACAAAAACATCTCACCTACACCTGCTAGCATGTACTTCTTTGTACCATGTGGATGTTGTTGAGTGACTGGAGGAAAGAAAATTTACAGCAAGATTAGAAGTGGCTTTAACTAATAACTGCACATTATTAGAAGATCTTGACCCAAAGACAACATTGCACCTGAAGTTAGCTTTCAAGCATAGTTTAAATTATCTATTCATTTCATAGTTGGGATAATGTAAAAGGCAATACCTATTGGGAAATCATGAATGCATACAACTAAAAAGTACTTTTGCTCAGTCTTGGAGAAGGTCTATTAATTTTACTATAGAAGATCTATTGCTATTTGAGTATTTAAATTGGTCTCATTTTATATTTGCCAAACATAAGATGATGAATTCTGTGAAGCAATTTTCAGTTTATTTTTAGAGTAGCAGTTGCTTCATCAACTAATATTTGTTTAAGTCAGTGTTAGGAGAAAATTGTTAAAATAACACAATACCTAAACCTCCAGACATAATTATCTATTTTTGCCTATCAGATGAGGAAAAGCAACTTGAATGAGAATGAGCTACACATAGGCTTTAAGGTTATTTAATGTAGCAATATCTAAGAAATAGTTTGAAGTCCCAAGATGTTTTAAACATGAAGTTATTATATTCCAATAACAATTTCACTTTTTTAACAAAAGACTTTTAGTAAACTCATGCTGGTCACTGGAAATTCATTAAAACCCAGTAGAGTTACTTGTTATTTATGTTTCAGGGGAAATATGATTTCAAAACATATCTAGGAATTCTATGAATGAATTAATAACATTAGTCAACTAACAAAAGAATCTTTAAAAAGTTAGAAAAAAGTAATGCTAATTTGTCTGAGAATTTTATGTACATATTCTCTTAAGTTTAGAATTTTATATCTGTTAATATTTTATTCCACTTATTAGTAATCATGATAATTCTTAAAGATAATTATTAAATGAAAATATAGTTTTCCTGGTATTTTTCATTCAGCTGAATTAAAAAAAACTAGTGTTATTATTTTGGACTACAGAAAACTAGTTTATGATATAATTCAATGACCACATTTTTCACACAGTATCCAAACAAATGGAATCACTTTCTTGCAATTTTGTATGCCTGTCCTCTTATTATGCTGTTTCTAATAACCTGGAATCTCATCACCCAGAAAACTGGAAGAGATCTTAGATTCTTCCACAGTCAGTTGACATGACTTGCAGATCCTATGCTCTCTCGGGGATCACTCAGACTTTGTTTCTCATCCACCTCTTTCCTTTGTGGTAGTTGAGCTCTCCGTGCTGTGTGGAGCTACGAAACCTCTTGCTACATGGGTCTTCAGTTTGTCCTCTCTTTTACCACTGGTTTTTCTCCCCATTATCCATAAAATCTATTAATCAAAATTTATGTTGATTTATTGTATCAAGAATAACATATCAAGTACATCAGAAAGGCAAGAACAAAATTCCGTAATCTCTATGTCCCTCCTTTTCCAGACTTGATCCTCATCACCTCTTCTCAGGCATGCTCCAACTTTTTTCTGTGAAGAAAGTAGGTTTAAGAAGCTGCTCAGAATGGGAAAAACAAAGGTGTCTTTGTACTCAGCCAGAAAATAAGTAAAATTTATGATGCTGGATGTGCAGACACATCACATTGCTACACCTAATTTACCAATATTCTCAATGTTGTAAACTTCTCAAAACTTTTCAGAATACTAGTAAACTTTTAAACCTTTATTGTAATACTTTAATTTAGATGCAGCCTTCAAATATTTTAACTAATGTCAATTTGGTTCTATCTTTTTTTTAGGTTTTTTAATTAACTGAGATTTTTGGTACATTTTAGGTATTCATAATTATCACATTCATCATAGGGAATTTGTACCTGTACATGATATATCTTGATATTTTGTTCTTTGCCATTCCTCTAAACTCCTTCAACTCCACTTCCCCTGCCTATTTAAGAAAGCTTGGTTTCTGTTTTGTCTTTCTTTTCTAGTTTTCTTTTGCTTTTCCCTTCCCTCTTTTCCCTCTCTCTTCTCTCTAGCTCTCCTTCCCATTAAAACATTTTCTTCCTATTTCACAATATCTATTATACATTTTGGTTCTTATTTACACTTTCAGTGTCTCACACCAGAGAAATAATGCAGTATTTACACATGTGTGTCTGGTTTATTTACTTGAGAGTGTATTCCCAAGAGTGTATATCCAATTACCTAGAAATGTCTTAAGTTTCTTTATGGCTAAGTAGGTCTCCATTGTATGAAAAAGCAAATCTTCATCACCCATTCATTGGTTGCTGTGCATTTGGGCTGTTTCCAGAATTTAGCTATTACAAACTGTATTGATATAATCATGGGTGTTCATCTGTCCCTGTGGTATGATGCTTTTAATTCTTTGGGGAAGACACCAAGAAAGGCTGAGTCAAATGGGATATCTAGTCCTTGTTTTCTGAGGAATCCTCACACGGATTTCCACAGTGGTTGCTCCACTCTACACTCCCACCAACAGTAAAGAAAGGTTCCTTTCACCCAAAGCCCTGTTAGCATTTATTATTTATTTATTAAAAATAACTATTCCTTCTGGAGTGAGATGAAATCTCAGCATTGTTTTAATTTTCATCTCTCGAAAGACCAGTGACACTGAACATTTTATTATATATTTATTATTGTTTCTATTTCTTCATCTGGAAGTGTCTGTTTCTTTCAGATGACTGTTTTTGAATTGAGCAGAGCCTCGTTCATCTACTTTGATAGTCCCACTGTTACCACTTGAGGGAATCCAGATGGGTGACTTTTGGACTGTCCCACATCAGTGTCCCCTGGGTTTGCCTTTGGTAAATTAGAATGCTGGGCTTGCACCATGTTTAAGTGTCTTCTCATCTTAACTTTTTTTCCATTAATTTAATTCCTGGGTTGATGCAAATTGCTTCTGATGAATAGCTTTATTACTAATATTAAGAACCCTTAGGAAATGCCTACTGCTCAGAAGTGTCTTCTAAATGTACCTGGCTTTTGGGTTTTGAGTCTGTTGTAAGATCCTACCTTTTCAATTTATTGGAGTGAGAAGTTGTTGCTTACTTGGCCCAGGACCTGGTTCTCTCGCCCTGGTCTATAGCATATTTTAGAAGATCTCATTCTTGAAATACCAGGATGAACAACTGGTTAGAACAATTATATCACTTTGATTAGAGTGGTACAATGAGAAATAACAATAGCATCAGTCACAGCCTAGAAAATGACAAACTGAGGTAACCATTAATTTTCTACCTTTAACCTAGATTTGTGATTATATAACAAACTCTGGAATGAATGAGACAATTATATGCTATGAATAAGCCCTCAATATAGTCATTTTACCTTCACAGGAGAAAATTTAAAATGGGTATGGGGGAAATAGAAGAAGAGGAAGAGATTAGAAGCAAGGCTGGAAGACAGAGGAAGAGCACAAATTTTGGGACACTGGTGCAAAAGATAGGCAGGGAGGAAAAAAGAAAGAAATGGAAAGAACAGAATAGAACAATAACAAAAACTAGAAAACATGTTGACATTAATATAAAAAGAACAAATAATCAAGAAAAAAAAAGCAAGAAAAGAGAGAAAGAAAATAAGAAAAAAAAATGTCTAATTTAAGGAATGTCTCTGCTGTCACCGGTAGACAATGTGGGCAGACAGAGTCCAGATCCGAGCTGATTAATCCCAGTAAGCCAGCTCCTTTAATTCCAGCCTGCACCTTTAATTTCACTGAAGTTCAGGCTGTCTCCTCCTGGTGAGGCTGGAACCAGACCTGTTCATTCCATTTCCTCCCACCAGCTTGACTTGGCTCCCTGACTTCCTGCGGATTTGAACCTGCCCTCCACACTGAGAGATGCTACATGGAGCCAGCAGCTACCCTGAGTTCCAAGCTCAGTTAGCCCCACTCCAAGATGGCTGTGGGCCAACTGCCCTCTCCTGGGGGACAGCCCAGCCTGAATAACTCACCAACCTCTACCGTCCCTGTGTCCACGGCTCTGTTCCACAGGCGCATTTTTCCATGGAGGCCTCTGGGGTCTGTAACAGTCACTGTGAGTCTGCAAGCTAGAGGTGCCCCTCCCACACAGCGAGTCTGGGCTTACGGAGAGCGTGCTGCCTGCCGCCTCCTCTTTCTTCAGTGAAGCGTCTCTCTTTGCTCTCCCGGTGGGCTTCAGTTCTCACCTCAGACCCTTCTTGGGTCCTCAGGATCCTCCTCCTCCTCCTTTCTTACCTACCTCATGTTGCTATACTCCAGTGTCTGGACACCAAATCTCAGACAGGCTCTTTCTGTTCTGCTCACCACTCCACCAGCCTTCCTGGAAGTCCCTCAATTTATTTTCTGAGATCCATTTAGAATGTTTTCTCCTCAGTAGAATTTCTTCAGTACTTTCAGGAAGATTTTCATCTTTTGTAGCAATGAATTCATATTTCTGCAATTTAAGTTTCTAGCAGCTTAAAAGTATATTAATCTGTTCCCCGCTGGGCAGTAAGTGTTCTTTCATAGATAGCACTAAACTCATGGATAAGAACCTCATAAAGAGTTTGCTATCTGCCTAAAAAAATTAATACACCATCTTCCAAGGCACTAAAGATCCTATGGGAAGATGTCAGTAAGTCTAAAAAGATGAAGAAATATTGCCTCCAACATCAATGTTAATTTTAACACAAGGAGGATAAAAGTCCTAATTAGGGTTATAAAGGAGGATAAAAGTCCTAATTAGGGTTATAAGATAGCAGAAAATAGGAGACAAATATAAATGATCGTTGAGGTAGAAGCAAGCATCCATGTGACATTTGTTAAGAGATATTAGGAGAAAATATGGAAAAATAATTTGAAGCCTGCCTGAAGGTGACAGATTTTAAGTGTATAAGTTTAGATTTTCCATTCATCTTTATTTGTAAACTATTTTACATCCAGTGAAAAAACTACCAAAGTGATTTTTCTATGGCTTATAAGTTAGCCGAGAACAATTTTTTCATTTTCTAGAGTACTGAAAAGCTGTATGATCAAGTGAACCTAAGAGAAAAAGCTGAAAGTAGTCACTGTATGCAGAATAGATTTTCAAAATCAACAGTGGCAGGAGGTGAAAGGATGACTAAATGATGAGAGAAGAAGGTCCTGATTTCAGACCGAGACTTATCACTCTATGACTTTGTAAAACTGATTTAAATTCTCCAGTGACAGTGATTAGCTTAGTAAAACTCTGGCTTCTATGATTTTTCTATAACCCTAAAACACTGTATCTAAACTTCATATTTTAACTGTCAGCCTTTCAAACAAAGGAAGGTATTGATTATCATTTGGAGTAAGACTTAAAGAAACATACAGTCTGACTGTCAGTGGAATGTTTTCTACAATTGTAACAATTTGTATAGTTTGGTATTTAAGGAAGTATCTTTATGTCAGCTTGAAAAAGGAGGATTAGGCATCTCTCCTTTGGTCATATGTTTGCTGTATTAGTCACTGTTCTTGTATCTGGACAGTGCCTCATATTTACAGCTTTAAAAAGAGAGGTTTAATTTGCCTCATGTTTTGAGAGTATTCAGTACATGGAAACCTGGATCTGAGGTAGAGACCTCATGGTTCATGGTGACCCGGAAGCACAACAAGAGAGCAGTACCAGACAGGGAGGGAGCAGGGACCAGGCACAGACCCAAGGCCGCACCTCTGTCACCCATCTAGACACTCCAAAGTATGCTTCACCATTCTCCTGGGTTGATGTCAACGCCAATCAAATTATACTGCACCTAACTTCCACCTCCCATCCTGGTAAATCATAATTAACCTAAAAAAAGACAAAAGAAAGTTCTTAACCCTTCCTAACCCACTGCAACTATCCTGCATAAAACTGGAAGTGCAACAACTCTACCCCAATGTCTCAAAAGTCCAACTCAAAGTCTTTTCTGAGACTCAAGGCAAATACTTAGCTATAAACCTCCATAAAAAATGTAAATGAAGCTATATAATTTCAAGGTATAATGGCACAGGCTTAACATTTCCATTTCAAAAGGAGAAATGGGGGAATAGAAGAGAATAAACCAAAGACAGAATATAAAGGAAAAACCACAAGGGCAAAAGTCAAGTCCTGCATCTCCACGTCCAGCATCTTGGCCACGTGGTGGTGAGATGTGAGTTCCACGGGGCTCGGGCAGAGCCAGCCGGAAGGTCTTGCTGGTTTCAGTGCACATAGTCTCTCCCCGGGCTAGCTCCACTCACAACCTGCATCTTTCCTCACTGCATGTCCTATGTTCCGGACATCTACAACTCTGTGAGGTCTCTGCTGCGTAAGCGGCTTCATTCCTACAGCTTCAGGTATTGCCCTCTGAGGGGCTCCAGGTCTAGCTTTCTAGGCCTTCCTTTCAAATCTGGACTGAAGCCTTCCTCACCCCAGAACTCTGAAGTCAGCATACTGGTAACACCACTATCGTGTGGACAGTGCCAAGGTCTGCTGTCAAAGGAAGTAGTAGCTGGGCCCTGTTAGGCCATGGCTGCAACTGTCTCTGATTGTGTGAATGGGTGAAAAGAACGAAATGAATGCCCATAACTCAATTCCCTAGACTGTCCTTCTCCAGTAGACGGCTCACACCCTCTCTTCTCAGATGCAAAGTTTTCACTTTTGTACCTTTGACCGTGTGACATTGGGGTCATGCTGATTTCTGAGATGCCCTTAAGGCATCTTTCCTCTTGTTCCTATACAAAGTGTTTGGTTTCTTTTTCAGAAGGTTAATCTATCCAGCAACCATAACTCTTTTGGCCCCAACTTTATATATGGTTGCTCTGGGCCAAAGATTAAGTTTTTCAAAATTTCTACTTGACTATCTGCCCCTGGTTCTCATTATAAATTGGGCTACAAACAGCCAGAAGTATTCACGCCACAATGATTTGGGCTGAATGTTGACGTTTGAAATTTCTTTTATCAGATTACTTAGCCCACTGCTTTTAACCTCAGTCTCCTGCAAAGGTTCAGCTTATGGGCAAAATATAGACAGTTTTCCTTCCAGAATGTAATACTATGATCTCTAGTCCAAATGCCAGTGGAGTGTCTGCTCCCCACCGAACCCTCCTTTACGGTTTGAACTCCTATGAGCATTTTGGTTTACTGAGCTCCAGCAAGAATCACCCGCTGGGCTCTGCTTATTGAATTCTATGGCTGTCTAGTTCAAATCTAAATATCTTTCCAAACTACCCCTGGAAAACAGTTCCAAAATCTTCTAAACATCATGGTTGGATGCATTCATAGCAAGAACACCGATTTTCTGCATAAGCCAGATTCCCCACTGATGGATGCAATAACTGACACCCATGGGTTAAAAGAGGAGGAGTTTAATTTGCCCCCAATTTTAAGGGGAGTCAGTACATGATCTGCTGGTTCAAGACAGAAGCATCATGGCAGAAGGTTGTGGCCGAGTGTACAGGTGCTCAGTTCATGGCAGACAGCCAAGAGAACAGTGTCAAAGGGGACCAGATACAGACCCCAAGGCAGACCCCAGACACACTCAGAGGTGTCCTGAATGAATCATCAAGCAGATCACAGAGCCAGTCATGACGACACTCCACCCTAACTGCCAAAAATGATTTTCAAATAAATCTAATATTTCTATAGAAATCATACTTTTGTCTATACTTTACTAGTAACTCTTAAACTTCTACTAAAATATATTCCAATTATTTAAGAGTTCTATGCTGGAGTACAAGTTTTGAAACTCAAATTCATGTTGCATAAACTTTGAATTTAGTGATGGAGCAATACTTACATATGTCATATAATGTCCTAAGTTTATGCTAAGTATGCAGAAAGTTACTGCTTTGCTCACAATTTATACTTTAGAATTAGAGAATCAGTAAATGTATTAGTTAGATATATTTTGCATAAATATGCCTTTCATTCAAGCTACTCCGATTTACAAGTATAAAGTCAATCATAACTGAACTTAGCTAAACATTTAATCATTTATTCAATCCTTCACTCATTTTGTATTCATGTACTGCTCTTAAAGGTACTGTGGATGTAGCAATAAACATAACAGATATAGTCAAGTAGGCTAATTGCTATAATTATTATCCCCAGATTCTCCAGGACAGTGTCATAAATGCCTTTTCACTTACATCGCTGCCCCATTGGGATCCCCACTGGGATCCTGGAGCAATATTTCAGGATATTTTGAAGGTTAGACCTGAAAGAACTTTAGATAACTTTTGCCCAAACCCCATTGGCTGTAAGTAATCACCTGGTCATATGTAGCTGCCTGGGAATTAAGAAATGCAGTCAATGCACCCAACAATAAAAGAAAATGAGGCCTGCGACACCTGACAGCTTTTGTGGCAAACAGATTATGTCTCTGTTCCACTGCAGCTGACAGTACAGTGGTAGGGACCAGCCATACTCAATCATGCAAATAAAGATGTGATCTAAGAATATGGTAATAATTCAAATCAAAGAAATTAATACAGTAAAAGACAAATTGCATGAATCCTCCTCAACATAGTCTCCTTTCTTTGAACATACTTATCCCCTCGTATTTGCCACCAACCGAAGCAGTTCTGGAAGTCCTCTTTTGTGAGTGTCTTTAGTTGTAATGTCCCGGCTGCCTCAAGATTCTGAATTGGTACAAAATGTTTACCTGTCATGACTATGTTACATCTTTGGGAGGAGCCAGAAGTTACATAGTGCCATCTCTGGTAAATAAGGTGCATGAGGACTCAACATAATATTGTTATGAGCCCATTTTTCCATTTTATGGCACTTGATAGCAGCTTTCACCATATACTGATCACATCTCTTAAAGACACGAATGAGGACTGCCAGAACTTCTTTACAAAGTGGCAAGAATGATGGGATGATTGTGTAATGAGGAGGAGTATTTTGAGGGGATTAATACCAATATGTCTTTTTTCCTATAATTTTTTTATTTAAATGCACCCTGCATTTTTCCATCAGGCCTTACAAATGATTAAAAATACAAAGAATATTCTGTTGGGTGCATGGTAAATGGATTCTAGGGGACAAGGATGGATTTGGAGGGAACTTTGAGTGTTATAGCAGAGGTGAAGTAAGGAATGATTGGGGAGACTGAGTTGAGAAGTTTGCAGATCTGGGAAGATGAATGAGTTTGGACTACGCATTTAAAAATGAGGAGAGATGACTCCTGCATTGGAAGTGGGTGCTGGCTGAAAGGGGAGGGATCCAGGACCAACTCCTACGACCAAGTGATTTGGTCATAATCAGTTCAGAGGACAATGGTGGTGACATGTGATAAAATGTGAATGGTTGAGGGAAAAATCGATTTCCAAGAAGTTTTTGGAAACCAAGAGTTCTGTTTTCACCTGTAATTCTAGGGACCTCTCTCTCCATTATTCATGAAGAAAGGCCAAATAAGTGATTACATAACGGGATGCTCTGACTTACCTCTTCTTACCAAATGGATGAGTAAAGCTCCAGATCTGAAGGAAGTCGGATTACATGTTTACTGAGAACCCCTACTCAAAAATTTTAGAAGCAGGTAGGAAATGATCATTAAATTGAACATGAGATTAAATTTTAAATTGGTTTTGGAAGAATAATATATCTGAATGTGACTAGAGAATATGATCGTTGTCATGTATATTATTAGAGGATATTAAACAGAATCATAATTGAAGGCAAAAGTATGAAACAAAACTGTTTCATAATTTCACCCTCATTCTACTCTTCATACTTCATTTGGAACACATGGATAACTATCTGAAAAGATAACACAACTATATTACTTAAAGTCATGATTTAGTATAGTACTACTTAGGAGGATGTTATAGTTTATGTCTGGATGTCCCCCAAAGCCTCGCACAGCTATGGGGTGGGCTTCTAGAGTTTATGATTGATCCATGGTCCAGTGTTGGGATTACGGATGTGAGTGCTACACCTGCCTGGGGTGGGTAGTTTCCATATCTAAGGGAGGGAAAGAGGCTGCTTGCAGCCACTCCTTCCTTTTTGCTTTTGCTTGCTTTTACTGTCTTCTGCCACCATGAACGTTGCCCTCTGTCATGTGCTACTCTGTCTTGGAGCCAGCCAAGTATGGACAGAAATCTCCACAAACTGTGAGCTAAATAAACCTGTCCTTCCTTAATTCTGGGTGTCAGGTGTTTTGTCTCAGCAATGAGAGAAAAGTGACCACAGCAGAGGAGAATTTTAAAAAATGGCCTGCATGAAAGTATGGAGTCTGCTAAGACATACTGCTGGGGCAGAAAATCAGGAGTCAAAGGAGAAGATGGGAAATAGCAGTTTGACTACAGGAGGAAAACAAGGAAAGAGAAATGTTTTATTTATTTTTTTTTACCAGATGTGAGAATATTTTATTAATCTTTAAAGATTAAGACAGTCTGTGTATAATTTGTGAATAATCTCATCCATCAGAAAATACTGGGGCTGGGGATTTAGCTCAGCGGCAAAGCGCCTGCCTGGCAAGCGCAAGGTCGTGAGTTCGGTTCCCGGTACCGGAGAAAAACAAAAAAAAAA
>NW_004955444.1:4604331-4641247 GCF_000276665.1 Chinchilla lanigera | reverse complement strand
ACCGGAGAAAAACAAAAAAAAAAAAAAAAAAAAAAAAAGAAAATACTATATAATTTCTAGAAATAAACTAGGCTAATATAACAATTTAGTAGAAGTGACATGTAAAATCAGCAAATAAAGATAGAAAATTTAATGAATCTTTTTGTAAAGCTGAGAGGCATTCTCAAAAATTTCCAAATATGTAATAATAGATAAAACTGACATATCACCTCTTATTCTTGAAAAATAATAAATAAATGAAGATATTAAGGAAATATTTTTATTGGTGCATCTTTATAGTTTAGAATGATTACATTCTTTGCAGGGATCTTAATTCTTTTCTGTAAAGTCCTCCCCTCACTGCTCCCCTCCTCACCTCTGGAACCCCTTCGGAGATACATATATATTCATTTATACATGTTTGCAGTACATGATAATCACATTCCTCATAGAAAATATGATGAAAATTATTTTTAAAACTGGAGCATAGGAAGCCTTTCCAAACATGACTCAAAGTCCAGAAAGCAAAAGAAATATATATAATGCAACAATATAGAAAAATTTCTGAATGAATTAAAAATTCTGAATAAATACCATGGATGACAGCAAGCAAGCATCTGATGTCATCCACAAGAAAACAAATATCCATATTAAGTGTTCTACTTTTAATTTTGATAGAGAAATGGGTGAGAAAAAATTGACTTTGAAAAATATAAGTTTCAAAGCAAATAAGTTGATTTTTTTTCCTTTAAGTGATGGGAAATGTCTATCCTTGTTATTGATAAGGGAAATAAAAATAGAAGTGGTATACAGTACTACAATTATTCTTCCACTTGGCAGAAATTCAAGTTTGTCAACAAGATCAGTTTTGAGATGTGGAAGAATGGATATTTCATTTCATCATGATGTTTTATTTTAAGAAGCCTCCATACTCACTTCTCCTTCAGCACTCACCACTTTATTTGGTCAATAACCATCAACACTGATACAGTATCTACCGCTATCATAGAAGATTATGGGGCTGGGGATCTAGCTCAGCGAAACAGCACCTGCCTGGTAAGTGCAAGGTTATGAGTTCGGTTCCCAGTACCACCCCCTCCAAGAAAAAGATTCTGACTTATTCAAGGATCAGATGATTATTAGCATTTTTATCAGTAAAATATTAAGGTATACAAATATTGAGACATAATTATTTAGACACTTAATAAAGCACAGAGTAATGTAAAAATAACCTTCATTTCCATTAGGAAATCAAATGTCTGATGCTCATTCCAGCAGTAGTAGCTTCACTGCAGAAGTCTGCGTCTGAACCCACAGTATCGTGCAATTTTGAATGACCATCAGCACACATTTGATTTACAGACATCCCCTAGTCCAGTAGTTTGGTTCATGGAAGCTTCTGTTTGCAAACAATTAGGTTTGCAAACTGAAGCATTCAATAAAATTTTGCTTCTGTTCAGAAACTTCACAGCAAGTGACGAAAATGACCACAGGCATCCTCCCTGCACAAGCACATATGAGCCATCTTCCCCAAAACTGTAAAATAAATTGTATACAGAACTAGCATGAAAAAATAATGTACATCATTTATGAATATTTTTCCTATCAACTTTCTATTGAAATGGTATTTAAGTATATAATGGGTTGTGTAAATTGTTATCAAAATCTTACCACTTTAGGTTTCATTTGTAAAATGTGGTTTTTGCAAAACTTAAAATTTCCACCTGGCTCTTCTACTTCTTTTGGACAGATCTATTATAAAGACACACCCTAAAATACTAGGAATATGGGTCTTGTGTTTGTGGGTTTCTTCCAGACGTTTCTAGGGAAAATAATGTACAGTTATGTATCACATGATAATGTTGGTCAAGGATGGACCAAATATAAAATGATAGTCCTCTAAGATTATAATGATGTTAAAAAGTTTCTGTCACCACGAGGTAGTACAGCCCTCCACTAGGTGTTATAGTGCATTGCCTTATTCATTTACAATATTACCTCAGTTTATGAAGATTGCTTTAAAATTCATGAGACTTTCAAAAAGATGCAATCACCAAGTATGTTGTATGCTGCTGAGAAAGGGAGGAAGATCTAAATAGAAAAATAACTCAGATTTTGCAGCATGCAGGTTGTTCATGACTCTGATGAGACCAGTTTGAATGGGTACTAAACGATACTGGTAGGTTGAGGAAAGAAAGTTTACTGAAGTTTAGAAAGGGAATATAAGTGACCCTTTCTTTGAAACATGATGTGTAAATAAAAGTATAAGTTTGGTGTGAGATGGAGTGGGATCTTTAAGATGGATGACATTCAGTATGTATGTGCTCAGGGATAAAATGTAGTAAACAGAAAAATCAAGTATGGCTGAGATAAATTATGATTCCAAAAGTGATGTTCTTGAGCATGTAAGAGGAAACTGAGATCTAGACTCCTGGGACGCAGTTGACTTTGGATGTGACTGCGGGAATTTCATACACGGTTCCCGGGGGGAAGGTGTTAGAAAGTAGGTGAGAGATTTGGTGTGGGAAGGATATAAAGGTAGTCTCACAGCAAGAATCCCAGCTGAGCGTGTGAGCCCCTCTGGCTCTGGGTATGTGTGCTCATGTATACGCGGAGGTGGAAGTTAGAGGAAGGCTGAGGGACATTTTGAAGTTTTGCACAGAAGAGTTAGTGTGAAAGAGCCACCTTAATGAATGAAGCACTAATACATTAGATGAGGAATATAAGATTGCCAGTCTCTGTCTCTTGTTTATTTGAGTTTTATGTCATGAATTAATGCTCTCCGGCATCAGGATTTTCCCCTACCTCGTCAACAGCCCTGTTATATGCACATAGTAGGTGAATATTTCCACTTAACTAATATTATACTGTGTCAGGAAATCACAAAGAGGGAGAACATCAATGATAGGGCCAAAAAATAGTTTAATTTTGAACTAACTATTTGTATTTTTTCTTGAACCTCCATTTCAGAACGCTAGTATGAATTTAGCCATAAGTGAAACAATTTTTAAAGTTTCTCTTGGAGGAGTGGTTGCTGCTGTTTCTTATGTGTTATTATCTAATATAACCTTTCTAGTGTCACTCAGCATCTTTTGCTCCATAAGTTTCCAAACTGTTTTGAAGAATAAGTTAAAAATAAGGAGCAAAGTAGATTAGAGTTGACTCATAAAGCTTGGGTACTAACTTCACATTTCCTCAATAATGATTAAAACAATTTCTCTTATAAAATTACTTTGGACTATTTGACAGTTTTGAGACTTAGAAATATGAATAAGAAAGAACATCTTTGTATTTCTTTTGGCAGCTTGGGTGCTATCCTTGTTAGTAGTACTGTGATACTTTCTCACCGAAACACATTGGATCAGTCAAGAAAAATTAGTTGGATATTAGGCATTCTTTTAACTGAGACACTTTTGAAGTATTTCCCAATTAAGAGGCTTCTGTTTTTTAATGTAAATCATTTCTCTGGGCACACATCAAATAATAGGGACAAAGGGTAGAGATTTCTGTGTTCCAGGTACTTTACAACCTGATTGAACCATCAAAGAAATTCTACAAAGCATTATGTTATCATCTCCATTTTAGACAATGAAAAATCAAGGTTAAGAAAATTTATATCATTTGCTCAAAAGCGCACACTTTAAGTGACTGAACCTGGACTTGAGCCCAGATCTGTCAGTTTACAAATCCTTGTGGTTTTTAGGTCAGAAGCTTCCCTCCGGCTTTCTAGCTGAATGTCTGTATCATTTTAATTTGTGCAGCCATGTAATATTTAAACTAATGGATGTGATGGATAGAGGCACATACACAAATAATCTAGCCATTCCTTGTAAGTTGACACAAGTATACTACAATTCAGCATCATTCCTACTCAATGCAGTCTCTCAAAATCTTTCAAGATCAATAGGTGCTTTACAATTTACTAGTGTTTGAAATAATTTTAATTATATAAAGTGGTTTTAATCATCTATATTTTGTCCAATACTAAATTAAAGATCAAAAATATTAAAGTTTAGGTGCTGCTGCCTATAAAAATCAAGACTCTGTGTACCCTTTCTATTTTCCCAGCCAACTCAAATGCAACTAGATAATTCTCCCTGTTTAATTCCTTTTGACCCAATGCGCAGTCACTACTAAGTGGATTCTAGAAATACCAGTTCTGCAGCATACAATTTTCTTAAAGCAAATTTAATGGATTACAGTATGTCATTCTGATTGGTATCAAATTATATATTATACAATAAATTTACATTATACAGGCTTAATACAGAGTTTTAGAAAGAAAAGACCCAAAACAAATCTGGAACTCAAAGCCCACCCAGACAGAACACACCCATACATGTCCCATATGTGGTATACATGTAGTGATAGACCTGCAAGCGTATGTAAACTAGCATAAACATAAAAATATACCAAGTCTGCTAAAAATGTATGCAAACTTTAGGAAGAGGAAAAATAGTGGGTTTAAAAATGTATGTAAACTTTAGGAAGAGGAAAAATAGTTATTTATTCAGCAGGGTGCTGCCCTCATATGGGTGACTGTAGAAGATGTCATATAGCACAGAAAACCCACTAAACCCTTAGATAAACTGAAACACATATGCAGCAATCCTAGTGACCAAAGTTACCCAGCAGTTCACCATGTAAATAAATGTCTGGAAGCGAATGGCCACTGTTGGGGAACCTCTTCAATTGTAGAGGACAAAGGTAATGCATTAATCTCCTGATGGCTCAAAATTTTGTATCAAACCACTTATGCAAGTTTTACTTTTCCTGAAGCATATATCAAACCTCAACCTACTGCTACAATTTTTTTAGTTAATTTGAGTATTTACCTAATACATAGCAGTCATTTATCCATTGAATGAACAAATTATGTCCTGTTTTAAGTTCTACAGAACAACAATGAAAGATCACTCTGAAGTTTGCTTGTAGAAGCTCACTGTACTCACGCTACCTAACTACCCCTACTAAACACCTTCAGGTAGATGCTGGCACTAGACTTGTCAAAAGTTATTGAGAATTCCTATCTGTAGATATTATCCATTCTTTTCATGACCTTTCTTCCTGGAAGATCTTCACAGACCCTGGTGTACCTAGTAAAACAGGTCTCCATGTCTTTTGTACCACACTCCTGCAGACTTTTCTATAAACTTCCACAGAAAACTTTACAAATCAGAATTTTGGTCACTGTTTTTGCCTTGGTTATAAAGAATAGATAACTTCCTGCTGATCCAAATCCAAGCTCCTTAGCCTCAGTGATAAAGATTTGGTAACATAATTCCATTTTGCCGCCTATATCAACAACCACCTTCTAACTCAATGGCTCTGCATTGTTAAAGTTACACACTGTTTCATACTTGCATATCTGGCTTGGTCTTCTACTTTTTCTCTTTCTTATAATGAATGGAATGTACTTCTCTGAAATTCAACTTCTGAAAGAATCCCTCTAGACTCTATAGTAATACTATCTGAATCACAATCCTAGCTTGCTTCATTTTCACCGATGTAACCCTGGGAACATTCTGTAACCAAACTGTACCGCCATTTCTTACGTAGATAACATAGTGCTCACCTCACAAGACTTCGTTAGGATTGCGATTGCCTCAGAGATGGATGCAGGTGACTCGCAGCTCCTTGGCGTCCATGTCCTTCTCTCCTGTCCTCTGTTTTAGTCCGTTGTCCATTTCTGCGGTGAAGCTCTGAGGCTGTGTGCTTCATACAAAGTATGTTCAGCTTACAGTTCTGGAAATTGCTGGCCTGTTCCTGGCCCTGGCTCGGATCTTGGGATGCTTCTGGCGGGTGGTGCCGCAGTCACGGCGCATTAGCCACTTCCCTGCCCGGGAAGACATTCCCAACACCCGCAGCTTACAGGGGAGAGGCGCCTCTGGCTCACACGCGAGACCTTCCGATCCTTGCGGGCTCACACGCGTGGGAGAAGGGCCAGGACAGAGGGAAGCTGCTCACTCAGGAAGCGCAGACCGTGAGAGGAAGAGGCAGGCAGGGAGCTGTACCTTCCAGGCACTGCCCCGTGATCTGGCCCTTCCAACAGACCCCCTCTCCTGAGGTCAGGTCATCTGGACCACCCAAATCCAGTCAGTCACCTTCAGACAGCCCCGCCTAGCAGCGTATGATGGAGCAAGATAATGGCTCTTGTGTGACCGCAATTAGCTCCTGCAAGCAGAGTTTTGCAGAAGATTGAGCCTTTCTCCACTCCTGGCTCTGGATTCCTGTGTGCCGAGTGAGTTCTCTTTCCAGCACATGTTCTCATTTTTTTTGATTTACATCTACATGTCCGACAAGACCCTCACATACTCATAGGCGGGGCTGTCGGAGGGGATTGGATTTGGGGGAGTACAGACGACCTGACCTCAGGAGCTGGGGTCAAGATCCTGCCATGGTCTAAATAAAGACAGTTGGTAGGTAGCCAGGATATAATAAAGCCTATTTTTTTAAAAAGTAGGCTGGTAGAAACACACTACCTGGGAAGGTGACGTAAGTGTGCAGTGGAATATACACAATTTCTAGGCTTTGACCATAGGTAGTCCTTCAGGAGTCCTAAGTATTAGATAGCAAAACTCAGGCTCAGAAGGATTTGGTAGCTTATATATTCTAAAACACATCATAGACGGTATTCCTCAAGACTCCAAATCCACTGGTTTTTGACTCTAAAACTTCCACTTCATTCCTTGTATTTGTCACTGCAAGACAGCACAAAGAACATTAAGGAAGTTAAAATGAGAATGGCTGTTTGCTTAGCTGGAAGTCATGCAGACCCTGCTCTAATGGGCAGGATGCCAGTAATTGTAGTAAACTAATTTTCCTGACTTTTATCACCATTCTGACCCTGTATCAATCCCACACTAGCCTGGCATAAAGTTGCTCCTGAATGGGTGAAATCTATCTTAACACGTTCCTTGTAATTAAACATTCTGGAACTTAAACTATTCCTTTCTAGCCCTTGTTAACAGAGCTTTTCTTCAAAATGCCATATGCCTTATGGTGGAGGCTTCAGTTATCAAATTTTAGTTGGAGACTCTTGGTGGAAACCTGAAAGAAATTGTAAAGTTATAGTACATGAGTTACTTTATTGGTTAGTTGCTTTTTTTTCCAGGGAGTGGATAGCCTGTTCATATTACAAAGGCAAAGAAAATCAGTGGAAAGAGAGGAATAATAAACCAGAGAGAGAAAATTAATTCAATGGGGCAACTAGGAAGGAAGGATATGGTGGAAATAAAATAATCCTGAAAAACTAGGTACAGATATACACATTTGAACAAGGAAGAACAGATATGGTCAAATAAGAAACATTTCACTGGACAGTACACTCTAAATAAAGAACAGAACGTTGTCTTTTTCTAGGAATTAGGAGTGAAGCAAGAATTAATGCTTGAGAATTTCTGAGGTTTAAAAAAATGATCTGCTAGATTCTCTCTAATAAATTTGAATAGGATTATATTGACATTGACACTCCAGTAATATTAATTTATACATTTATCATATTAAGAAGTATGTTGTAGAGTAGAACATAATGTTCAGTCATTTGTATGATTCACAAATTCTATTACACAAATGTTCACATAATAGTTGCTTAATAAACTTTGTCTTATGAATAAATCAGCTAATGAAAAAACAAATATTACTTGTGTCCTGTATTTCATTTAACAACTTCCGAATTCATATATAGAAAATATGAGTATTATTCACTCATTTGGACAATTATTTCACACATTTTTAAAAATCTACATCTGCATTTGTAAATTAGCTATAATATAAAGCATTTATAACAAAAATTTTACACAATCAGAAGTGCTCAAATTTTGTGATATATTACAAAATAGGAAGAATGATTTTGCTAAGCAATGTTGTTGAGAAAAATTCTCCAATTCATTTTCATCAAAAGGAGATTATTGATAAACACATCTAAATTTGCAGATTGGTTATTTTTCAGAGGTTATTTGGGTCATAATTGTAAATCTCATTACCATGCTTGAAGGAGATCTCTTTCATTATTACAGGGCTGAGGTCCATATCCCTGAAGCTAATTGCAAGGTAGAGCTGCAGAGTTCTAATTGTTTGCCATCAAAATAGCTGTGCAAGCTTGATTAACAGTGTTCAGCAACATTCATAATAGTCCAAGCCTGGCCCTGCATAAAATAGAAACTGGGAAAAAATCAATAAGATTTAATAAGATCAGGAACAATCACTTACAATAGTACATCAATCACACAAAGTAATAGGTGCAGGATTTGATAGGGTCCTGAACTGCCTGAGAGATTCATAACCAGTGCTCGTTAATGATTTGTTCATTTGCATTTTATCAATCCAGCTTCAGCTGACAAGCAGAAGGAGCAGGAAAGAAATATGTTGACTTAAACTCATCAGCTTTGCAATTAAAAAAATAACATATAATAGCAAATGTCTTGTCACATGGAAATCTGCTGTTATTACAAAGAGAGGGGCTATCATTGGCTCTTCAGACTAAGCTGCTGCTAGTCTTACAGAAGAGCGGGGATACCCCTGTCCCTGCGGTTACTGGGAAGTCTCCAAAGGTTGGGAAGAATATACATGTGAATGTAAATTTTTTTCCATCTTTCATACATCTCCGATGCATACTAATATTTAATGCAAACTGTGCTCATTTCCTTGTTTTCATCTCTTTGAAATAAATGAGGCTCCTGGCTTTGCCTTAGGCAAAATCCCTATCAAATAGTAAAACAATCATAATGAGATAGCTTTCTGGTGATTATTGCTTATCATTATAGCTTCTTTCAGTTGATGTTATGACTTTATAAAGTAATCATGCTGTATTTACTGTCTTTATTAAAACATTTTGGGAAGAAATGTAAATGGATAAAATAAAATTATGTAAACAAATTTCTGACTCTAAATAAATGATAGTCAGTAAAATGAAAAAATAATCCCCCTATAAACATAGGAGGCATAATGAAAAGCCTGAGCTATTTTCAAGAAATTCGTGTGGATTCCTGCTTAGAAAATTTCATGTGCATTTTCTATGGAGAGAATTATGTGAGTGATAGGGTGCAGAGCATATGCTCAGAACCCAGCGGTGGGACCATCCAAAATGTGGGTTAATTAGTCCCTGCCCAAAACTATAGTAAATAATGTGCTCCTTCAGAGAAAAACATTATGATTCAGGTTTTTGTAGACTATGTTTAAATAGCTTATTTCTATATAGGATGCTTTAATTCAATCAATGTACAGGTAAAATCCCATTATGATAGTCTCCATGGGGCCTGTAAATTGTTTTGTTGTGGTAGAATTTGGTTAAAATGAATAAATACATTTATCACATTCTCAGTATGTTGTACATAATGGAGAGACAGATGTGATGCCCGGTCTCTTTCTGCTGAATCAACGTGAAAAGAAGTGCTTTGAATAGAAAGAAAAACCAAGAGAAAAACATAACCTTTCCGCCTTTCCCTGAATTCTGAGCAACTTCAAAGTTGCTTTGGTATTAAGATAATTTTTTAAATATTTTTTACTTTTTAGAGATCAAATTCATTAGGCTGACCAAAATACTGAAATCTCAGAATGAAGAAAATAGAAAGTAGTTTTTAACTGTCATCTTGACAAAAATAACTGTGAAGAACCCAATTATATGCAGCTTAATTTGCTTTCTCTACAAAGCAAACCATCCAGAAAAAAGTGCTTCAATTTGTTGACTTTTCTATAACTATTAAACGGAGATTAGTGAATTTACCAAGAATCCATTTATAGTATGCCGATTTTACCTAAAAGAAAATTGGTAAATGTTTAATTTACTGAAAAATCAATTCACATTAAGTTTCGGCATACAAGGATTTGCTTTTGGTGAATTGGTTGGCTTCAAATATGTATTTCTCAACTGTCTGGGAGTCACTGTTGCCACTTTTACTGGAATGTGAGGATGGCTTCATCATTCTGAACATCCTTAGCTTTCATTTCCTGAGGAACATTCTTAGCAGTGGCACCAAAAAAATTCCTGGGACATACAGAGTAACAAAACATGCATTCAAAGACTCTAGCATTGTAGTAGAATCAATGCATATCTTATAAGTATTTTAACAAACATATCAGCCATACATCCTAAGAGCTCGGAAAAAGCTTTGATTAACTTCAGGTACATAGGAGTCCACTTAATTTATTATCTTCATATCATGACTTTCTTGAGAGTGGACAGTGGGCTACCAGTGGTCAGTGTTGTGACCTAGAGGAAAGAACTGGGGGATAGATTCTGTTACAGGGAAAAGCAGATTCTGCTAAAGGTATTTTATAAAGAAGCAGAAAAAGACAGAAGTAGGACATATGGTACAGAGTAGTGAGTGCTTTGTGTCTGTATGGTATAGAGACCCAGGTGTGCATCCTAGGTTCTGTGTGTCATTAATGGCTGGATTCTGTGAAGGTGTTCTCATCTCCTTTTCTTCACAATCTGTGGTGTGTTTAAACTACTTCTCATGGCCTTTGGCACATAATAAGCACTCAATGCTTGCTAGTTGTTGTCATTAATTAAAAGGAGTACTAAGTGCTAGGGAATAAATGAAAGAATTTATTTCAAATCTTATGTATCTATGATAAAATGATAGGAAATATACTTTATAATAATGAATAAATAATATTACTGAGAGGACAAGATCTCTATAAAAATAAAAACATAATTTAATAGCATTCTTAAAAATAGATCAAGAAAGCAATACTGAACAAAAATAATTATTTGAAAAATTTATGACAGACGCTGACTTTGGTGGCCCCGAGTTAAATCATCTGCAGTTCACACCTGTGTGTGCTCTTCTAGGTTTTTTCATGTGACAAAATATAACCAGCTTTCCCAATGGGAGGAGACAAAAAAATAAAAGGGGAAGATCAGTAAGCACTGTGTTACGGTTGATACATTGTGTCAACTTCGGGAATCTAGAGGCTTGGCTAAGTGACTCAGCAGTTCTACATCCTGGGATGCAGAGGACATGCCCTTCCTGCTCTAGGATGCTGTTCATTGTGTCAGTGTGAGAAGTTTAGCAAGTTAACTATGTGAGTGCCACCCCCTGGGCGGGGGCAGCCTGCTTACAATATAAGGGAGGGGAAGAGGCTTGCTCGCACTGCCATTCCCCCCTTTGCTCTCGTTGCTTTGTTATCTTCTGCCTTGGAGCCAGCCTAGTATGGACTGAAACCTCCACAAACTGCGAGCTAAATAAACCTTTCCTTCTTTAATTTTGGACGTTGGATATTTTGTCTCAGCAATGAGAAAAAAGTAACCAAGACACACTGCATGTTAAAACTTCACCTCTTTCCTATTTTGAGGAAAATGTGGAAAGAATACGTGGAGAGAGAAAGAAAGAGAAGGAGAAAGAGAGGTCCAGCCTGGCGCCAAGAATTCTGCTGCCCCATTGTGAGAGCAGATAGAACAAGGAGGAAACACTCTTGCTACCCAGAATTAGCCGAGTCCACGTGGAGCAGACAGCTGTCCCCGCGGCCCCTGTCAGTGTTGCAGAATGATCTTCAAACTAATTTTTTGTTATTGTAAACTCTTATGTTTAAGGCAGTTCTTAAATAGCAATGAGTTCAGCAATAGATATAAGCATGTGGAAGTAGGGTTCTATCACAGCAAATCAGAGAACCCCACGTGTGCTTTGGTATCGGGTGACAGAGGGAGATCTAAGGCAGAAAGGTAATCACCACCGCAGCCTGCAGTGCGAAGGACTCAACTCTTATCCACGGAATAACTAGTGGCTGTCAGCTGTAATAGCATAAAAATTATTAGTTTTAGCTACAATTTCTGAAAGGAATGTCCAAGCATTTTATCATGTCAGGTATTTTATCTTCTTACAATGTAAACGAAAGTAGATGTGCTAAAGAAATAACTGTTTAGTATTCAAGCAAAATTTAAAGAAAATATAAAGAAAACATGACTTACTGTGTTATAAAAGCAAAATCACTTTCTGTCTCCAGCACTGCATGACAAACAACTCTCAAAGTTCAAAATTAATTTAGAAAAGGATCAAATTCTGAGACTCTAGCATAACACATGATCTTGTATTTAAATGTTAAGCCTACGTTGGTAGAGAAGAATAATTTTTGAGAGCTTAGAAAAGTGAAATGATGTCCCTCCAAAACCTAGATAAAGAAGCTTCTCAGAACTATAAAACTGTTCCAAACATTATCAATCAATGTTTTTAAGAGAATTAAATGATGCAACTATGATCTTGGATTACATATGTTGAAAATCAAAAAGATCTTCTATTACGAAAAGGAAGACAGTTGAGAAAAAATTCGGAGCTGAGAATATGGAACATTTCTTATCTTGCAAAAGGAAAAGAAATTCGTAGAGTAGGGAACACAGCAATGCTCAGTAGGAGCAGTTCCACAGAGCAAACCTGGGCCCTATGTCAAGAGCGAGAGACGTATACACACCAGAATTTGAGAACGGTTATGAAGTACTGACTGCTACTTGTCCCCCATTCCCTCCCTTTTGAAATGTCGGTTTTGTCTTCCAAAACCCTCAAATGTATTTTAGGTGCATACTACTGTATAATTTATCTCTAGTTTACAACCGGTCAGGTTGAGAGGACCCATACCGAAGCATCCTCATGCACACTTGGACCTGATTTAGATGCTAAGGTCCTGTTCTTTGAGCCAAAGCTTGGTACCAAAATTTGATGAGATTTTACAACTTCTAGAAAATAATGAAAATATATCATTTGTATGTGGGAGGAAAATCAGTTACTGGGGGGCCCAGCTATAACTCTTCCTTTGGTGCATCTGCCGTTCAAATGAAATACATCTCCTGGTAATCATACACGTATATTTACCTCCTTTCCTTTCACTCTGGATTTAACCACGTGAATCTGAGCTTCACTACGTGGGGCAAAAGAGGCAATAATGAGTGTCATGTAAATGACAGCTTGCTGAGCGCACTTTGGGATATTTTTAGGGTGCTTTTTCTTGGCACCCAAGTATAGAGCTGTAGAGAGGTGTGTGTAAAAGATCACACAAAGAGCAAAAATTCTCACTTAGGTTCTAACTGTTTGACACATCCAAGCTGAAGTGCCAAGCAAATAAACCATTTTGTATAATTTTGCCCTAATAGATGTCAGCTGTAGAAGAAGTAAGGCATATTCACAAACCCCTGCTTTAACTGTACGGTTGTGACAAAGGCATGAATATAGTTTGATGATACTAAGTTTCGGATTAGTACATTATAGATCAAAAACATAACAACAACAACAAAAACCTCCTAACAGTTCATGCTAGAGATCACTGAAAAAGCATATTTCAAAAACAAGCAATGTGAGTTCTTTGGGATTATTATTTGTGGAATATAAGACAAGAATATGATAAGCATGACTAGAGGTGTTTACTTTGGTATCCGTGGACTCACATCTGAGAGAGGAATTTAAAAGGGAAAGAATGGATTTGCGGAGTTGGGATGAGAGAGAATGACTTCTGTAGGATAAGTATATCTCATGGGGCTTTTCAGTTATTCTGGGGACTCCCTTCTCACAGTTGTGCCCCAGCAAGCGTAGGAAATGCATCAGGAAAGAGTTATCAATTAAATACACAACCTTCACTTCTTTCCATTTCTGCTTGCATCCAGTGGTTTCTACCCAAGGCTGTGGTGAGTAGGCAGAATAATATTTCTCACAAACACACCCTGTTTTAATTCTTTGACCTGTATCTACCTTGCACAACAAAAACAGTTGGCATACATGATTAAGAATCTGAACTTTGCCAGGGACATAGCTCAGTGGCACAAGCACCTGCCTGGCAAGCTCAAGATCCTGAGTTTGAATCCTGGTATCAAAAAAAAAAAAAAAAAAATCAGAACTTTAAAATAGGGAGATTATGCCAGATTACCTACTTGGGCCCAGTCTAACTTTGTGGATCCCTAAAAGCAAAGAAATCTTCTCTAGGTGGAGTCAGAGAGATGAGGAGAAAGTGGAAGAAAACGGATGCAGCAGAAAAGGAAGAGAGATTCCAAACTTTCAAAGGTTTCGGTGTGCTTTGGCTGGTTTGAGGAGTACAGGGGCTGAGCGAGGACTGAGGAGAGGCTTCCAAGGGGATAGAGACAGCACTGAGCTCGTGTCCAGCACCCAAGGAAACAGACTTCAGTCCTACAACTGCAAAGAAATGAAGTCTGATCACAACACACATAAACTGGGAAGGAGATCCCTCTCCATAAGCTCCAGAAAAGCAGACAGACATTGATTTTTGTTTTCTGAGAACTAGAATGGGGAAACTAGCTGAACTACAGGGTTACCAGACTTCTAACCCCTGGTAATGGTAAAATAATAAATGGAGAATGTTTTGAACCACTGAATTTTCTTGTAATTCTTTGATGGCAGCAATAGAAGCCTAATATGATGTATTCTCCAGATTCTGTTATTTGTTCCCGGCTTATTCTGGACTCAATTTATGCATCACCTCAGAAGCTGTTGGCCTTATCTGTTTCCTATTTCGTTCACTAATGTAGTGACCAGTTCTGCAAAGGCCCTGATAAACAGAATTATCTTGACATTCCGCAGATGCCTTGCTGTCATGCTGGTTCACAATACTGAGAACATCATTTCTACTGGACTGGGTGAACAAGGCTTGGGAAATACGCCTGCTGCCCTAGCGTGCAACATTTGTCCCACAGGACAGAAAATTAAACCATGAGAAAACGAAAGAACATGTTAGGAGTTTGAAGGTATAAAGCATCCTATGACCCTTCTTTCATCGTTTTTCTTTCCTTCTTCTTTAATGATTGATAATTACCATTAAGAGATGCAGTATTTGGTGGAGTTCTTTCTGTTTTAAAGGCAACCTATCTTTTTCTTGCAGTTATTAATCTAATCCTTCCCTAGAAGAATAAGAAAACCGTTTTAGAATGGGGCTTGGGCCAAAGTGTGCTCTCACCTGTCATACGGGCTTAAGCCAACGCATGTCACTGCTAGCAACACTGTTGAGTGGCGGATGAAATATGTGCTCAGTAAGAACAAAGAAAACGTGCTGTTGCGGTGAGTAACTTCGCTTCTCTATCTCCAGTGTCTCTGACCACAGTAGTTTTTTTTTTTTCTTGTTTACTAAACTTACCGCTTCTTGTCTTCATAGAAATTGGGTTTGACTGATTTGACTATCATCTGAACTGACCATATAATGGTCTGCCCTTGTGCCTCTGTCAGCTCATAAAAGTTGAGATTCCATATAATAGCTATGATATATATAAGAAATTTGAATGTCAGGGGTGTGCTGCATTGATCACTTTTCAATCACTCCTGATCCTCTAGGCTTTATCTGTCTCCTTCCAGCCCCTGTTTGTGACCAACTCAGAACAACCTTATGATTCCTGCTTACTTCAAGATTATTCTACACATTTTTGACTCTTTTTCTAATAACTCCCCTTGATTTTATTTATTTATTTATTTTTATTTTTTTGTTTTTTTCTCCGGTACCGGGAACCGAACTCACGACCTTGCGATTGCCAGGCAGGCGCTTTTGCTGCTGAGCTAAATCCCCAGCCCCTCCCCTTGATTTTACAGTGTGGGATAAGTAAGAATCTACTCAATTCTTACGTGTATGCAGCTTGGGACTACTGATGCTCATTCTTTAAACAATGAAGGATGCTAGCTAGTAAAAAATATTCTTATTATTATCATCATCAAAAGTACTACTGAATACTACTGAAATTCATCTTGTATTTGTTCTCAGAGTACCTTAGATGTATGTAAACAACAATCAACAGATTATCGTTGGCTATCTTGAATATATATGTTTATGCAAAATTGCTATTTTTTTCTTTTTAACCAACTAAGGGTGAGTTGTTGACATGATATCCCATTACCTTCAAATATTTAAGTTGGAAATGTCTATGCACACAGACATTCTCCTATACTCACAGGATAAGCTTTAGCATTGGAAAATAAATAATGGTATATTACTCTGTCAACCTAGATACCTGATTTGTTTTTGCCAAAGACCTGGATATCAATTTCTTTTGTAGCAATGGAGCACAATCCGGGATCACGTATTATTTCTGTTACCATGTACTGTATCTTTGTCAAGCTAGAATAGTCATATTCCCCACTGTTATAATTTAAATATGTTTAGACATTATAGGCCAGTTGTTTTCCAGAATCCCCTCAACAATCTTGTGTTCATTGGATATTTCCTTGTGACTGAGTAAATTCAAATTATTCATTGATATAAGTAGAATCAGATTGAATGTCCCGTCCGATTATAAGTGCTTTGTTGTCCTCTTAATTGTTATGTTAACTTTGGTCACCTGATTCCTGTGGTGGTCTATCTAGTGTGTTTATTGCATAGACATCTATTTTAACCCATTTTAAATTAACAAATACTTTGTGGGGGAAATTTGTATTCAGAAACAAACTTTGCCGACAAGTTTCAGCACTTATTTCTTTATTGAACTCATTACTGGAACATTTGTAAAGAGTGACATTTTCCTTCTAATTCCACACTTCTCCCAATGTGTATTAGCTTGTGACCTACCATATGGAAAAACTTTCTGTTCCTGACGTATGTATTTCTGTATCAGCTTGACCTCTGAATTCCAATGTTTTTTCTAGTGAGTTATAATCCATTAGTATCCTAATGTATTTTATTGTTTCACTTATTCAAGTTTCTAAGGGGGATCCCTTTCAGGCTGACTTTTCTGTCTTTTTGGCATGTCTCATAATTCTTTTAGCACTTAAAATACTTTTAAGAGTGTTCCAGTCTTATGATGTATAATCCTTGACTAAGACCTTCTCTCCATTAAGTTACTATTTTTTATTACTCCAAAGATACATTTTTCCTTCTGGTCAAACGTGGTAGCTAGAAACTTAGACTAAAGCCCTAGCTGGCATCTTGCTGTCAAAGTTCTCACCATGCTCAGGTCTCTATCTCTGTCTCCGTCTCTCTCCCACCCCTCTCCTCATATACATTTGCATTCATATTTGTATTTGCCTACCTGCTTATCTAGCTATGTGCCCTGAAAACTAGGAAGTCACTCTGATAGCTTCAATTCCAATCTAAGAATACTAAGGTTATTCTAGTTTTCTCCCTGTCTGCACATGGAGCTTTCTTCTGTAACTTTAAGAAACCTATCTCCCATTCTTGCCAATATATTCATTTATTTTTATCATTCCTATATGGGTTAGAGTATTTCTAAGCCTTTTATTTTCTCCCCTTTCACCTGAATGTTATCTCAATTTGTTGAAAAAATTTCCAGGTCTCTACCAACGTTTGCAACGCACAAAATCGGGAAAAGGCTATCTCAAAGCAAGGTCCCTTAGACCAATCACCAGTAGCCAGCATAGAATATTCTACAAGTTTGCTACAAGTTTTTTTCATTTGTCCCATTTACTCTTATGTGACTTTTAGTCACTGGATTAAAATGATGTCATCTTATTTTCTTCATTATAAAGTTACTTGTTTTACATTTTGACATTAATAAGTACTTAATCTCATAGCATTTATGTGTTTCCTTATTTAAAAAGTGGGATCTTAGCAAAGTTTACATGTGAAGGTGTTCCATCACAACACAATGATTTTATGAATATGTTTATCATCAGTACTGTCTGTACAGGCTTGTTTATAGTGAAAATTTAAAGAAAGGGCGAAGTGACAATTTCCTGATAGGGAATAGCCCTTACCTGGGGTCAGTAGATTAAATATATTTTATAAATGTTGGCTTTTTAAGTTAATTTTAGTACTAGAAACTATATGTAGAGTGCAGTGTCTGTATTCTCTATAAAATAATTGTCATCTTCATTAGAGCTGATAGTCACAGAAGTTTAGTACCCCACCAAAAAGTAATTTTAAAAATTACAAATATCCAATTTTTTGGTACCGGGAAGCAAACTCAGGACCTTGCACTTACCAGGCAGGTGCTGTGCAACTGACCTATATCCCCAGTCCTAAAATATCCATTTTCAAAAATTCACTCATTTCGTCTTTTTGCCCTGTGACTTTTTATCCTTTTTTTTTTTTCACTGTTAGCTCACACAATTGATAATCATCTCTTGTGTTTGTAAACTATGTATAGGTTTTGTTTTATTAGAAAGTAAGAACTCCAAGCAATTTTATCTTCTGGTTGAATAATCAGTGTTAAATATTAACATTGTTTTCTAAAATGTTATACCAATTCATGAAAGAAAAGTGAATAATACCAAGAATCAAGTGAGTTTTTCTATAAATATAGCTAGGCTAGAAAAATTGAACTGATAACAAAAGAAAATCAAATGTTGCTCCAAGTAGAAAAAAACCCTACATGTATCAATTTTTTGTACCAATACTTGCACAGGAATACATTCTCCCAATAGTTACTTCCTGTCTCCAAAGATAATGCAGATTGCAAAAAATATAAATGGCAACTTTGTATCTATTCATTAAAGTACTCCCTTTAAGAACTCTCCTTTTTTTTTTTTTTTTCTCTTTACATTAAAAGGCTTCTGGAGAAATTCATACAATGTTACCAGCATAATCACAAAAGAAATTTGTAAGGAACCTATCATTCCCTGATTCATTAGGAACCTCTTAAATATGAAATATCAGCCTAGCACTATGTCTGCTTGCTCATGATTTTAAACTTTCACTATCACAATTCAAATCTAGGTAAATTCTCATACATGAAGTTTTTCAAAATTGCTTAGTATATTGTCATTATCTTGCTGTGTGTAATATTCCAGAAGTGTTCAATGTCTGCAAACATTTCATTAACCAGGTTTCCCATGCCCATGTTTAGAAGTTTTTAGCGTATGAAACGTATACACCATTTATGCAAAATGTAAATGATACACCTCCTTTGTAATGTCAATATTACCATAATAACCCCAGAGTTACCTTTTAAGTTATGGTTTCCCTTGACACAAGCTTTATTATAGAAATCATTTTAATCATTTTTAGCTAAAATATGTCAAATACTTCTTTCAGGGGATAAAAATCGCAAAATGTAATATCTAATACATTTTAAAATATTTAAAATATATAGCAAAGTGAGGCTTTTCCTGTTGAATTTAATAGGGGATTCTGACCCTCAGTGGCGGAGGACCACCTCTTCTGATGTATTATGCAATTACATTGATGGATGGTTAATTGAGTCAGTGTGGCGGACCATATGTTTACCCATGACCTAAGGTCATTCATTGGTCAGGTTCCGACTTCACATCTCCAGCCTATGAATATTCGCTGTTTTAGAAAATATTTAATTTGGATTCAAATTTCTGGTTTAAAAATGCCTGTAGTAAAATATATTACTAACTTTGTCATCAGAAATTTGCATGCAATTGTTTTTGTCACAAAAAGGGTGGAGATTTTATTTTGTGGCTTGAAACCACGGATAAATGTCAGAGAACCCTTGCAGGTAAATAACGGAAGTGTCTCAATTCATGTGCATTCTGGCATTAGCAGGAACTTCCGTTTCACTTGAATTTTCATAAATACATAGGTAGATGTAAATATTTAAATGACTTCCTGTTTTCTAGTTTATAGAGAAGAACGCTAAAGAATATTCATCCAGGACTGGTCCCCACCAGAACTGTCTAGTAGGTAAAGGTAATCTTTGGTGTTCTCAGTATTCTACACTTTCGCAAGGTTTCTCTGTGCCTGAGAGTGTGTTTGTTATCTCCTTTCGTTAATGTTCTTTACTATCTATTCCACTGGACGAGGACATTTTTAGTTTCTGTAAACACAAAGAGTTACATCACATCTCTCTATGAGATTGGTGCAGGCCGTGATATTACCGGCTCTTACAGACCTCAGGAGAGGTCTACAGGGAAGAAGATAGACTGAAAGCTCGGGCCTGAGGGGCACTGTCACTCGTCTATTTCTAAGCCCAGACATTGCTTTACAGTATAGCTAAATGGCTTTCTTTAGCACACAATGTGTATAATATCTATGTCACAATTTTTGTGAAGCTTAATTAAAAACTACTTATTGCATGAAGCACAATGAACTCTAAGAATTCACTTAATACTTGTAATTGTTATTATTCTTTGAACATGTCTCATAAAGTCTGCAATAGTAACAACAGCACTGACAGTGATAATAGTAATAAAAATACAACTAACCATTCCATTGAGCAACTGGCTTCATAAAGCAATTGAACTATATGCATTGTCCCGATCATCTTTATGACAAGCGTATGATGTAACAAAACTACAGACTCTGAGACTCCACTAGCTCATTCAAGATCACAAGATATCTCAGTGATCCAGCACACAATCAAATCCATGCTATTAAACTGCAAAGCTGATACATAAACATACAGGACAACTTTTCATACCTTAGTGAAGCTAAATTAACTATCATACTCGGCTGTCATTAAGTGTCCTCATGTTTTAAAGGCAGCTCAAATGTTCAGTAGAAAAATAAAAATAATAACAAAACACAATTGAGCTGAATTAGAATCTTGATCACAGAGCTTTTGCTTACTACTTGATTCACCAATTAAGGTTGGTTCTGGGTTATAATTTTGGTCTTCTGTGTGTGGCAGTTTTGAAAAGGGAAAAGAGAGCTGCAGATATCTCTTGCTTTGCATGCGGATCCTATATTAACACTAGCAATGAACTGAGTTTTAAAATGAATATTTTAGAAAGCACTGTATGATGTCTGATCTGTCTTGAGTCTAGTGGAAAAAACTCATCCTATGGAATAATCAAATGCATTTGTTTTATATGGAAGCAGAAGTTAAGACAGTTCCCCAAGCATCCTCCCTCTGGTCTGCACACCTGATGAAATCCCTAGGTCCATGATCATGATGGATGTTATCCCATGATTAGATTAGTTTTTAGGCCACAGTTCACTTGAAGGGTTAAGCCTGATTTAACTAGGTGAACTCTTTAAAGTCTGAACTTTTCCGCAGAGCAGAGGTTTCAGGCATGAGAGGGTCCACAGGAGGATGCACTAGTGCTCACTTTTGAAGTAGACGTGGCCACGAGATGAGAAACACTGGACACTTTCGTGAACATCCCCACGGAAATCAGTATTTCAGTTCAAACACAAGAAACTGAATTTTTTACTAATCTGGATGAACTCGTTGATTCTTCTCCAGAGCTTCCAACAAGTACTCAATTTAGCCAACCCTTTGACTACAGCCTTAGAATCAGTGAATTCTGACTCAGATCTGAGAAACCTGAGTTTTAATCTACACCTTTTTGGACTTGTATTAAACTGCTCGATTTAGTCTTCATACAGTAATAGAAAATCGATTGGAAAAGTCACCATGTGGATTATAATTTATTTATAAGAAAGAAAGTTATTCTTAGGAATAAGTGGGAAAAAAAGCTATGTATGCTTGTGATATAAGATACTTAAAAGTCATGCAGTACACAAGTTACAGTGGCCACCTGAAATATTTTTGATGGAAAGAGGAGCAGATGATAATAAACAGTTTAATTCATTTTATTTATTACTTTTAGTATGAAATTAGTTTTTATTTTGGCTCAAAATAAACGCTTAACATTTGGCCAATATCAAAACTAAAAATGAACACTTAGAAAACGAGTGGAAGCACATTTCCTTCTCTGGGGAAACCAGTATCCAGAGACTGTAACGGGGCCCAGCTTCTCCGCGGGACTAGTCTGGGTGAACAAAAACCTCAAAACCTTTCTCAACTTTTCCTCCGTTGTCAGCTGTGTCTCCAGGACTGTGCCTGGCAGAGTACCCCGTACCCCCGGCAGCTACAGCACAAGACCGGGGATTTGCAAAGCTGGGAGGAACCTTTTAACCTGTTCGTATAAAATCCTCTCTAGGGAGACTGAGTAGAGGCAACCGCCATCAGCGCCCAGCTGAGGTCTGCACGGCCCACACCCGAGGACCTCAGGGGCGCTGGAGCGGGAGCGCCCGCGGCGAGGCTCAGCCACACCTCAGAGCTCACTTTAATTCGTTTTAAAAATAATCACACTCACTTGGGAGTGTGGTAAGCATTTTGGCAAAATATTTCCTTCAACTGATTATTCTTTAGGAATCATTTGGATCGTGAGAGCCGAAATAAACATTTCCTCCAATTTATCAAAATGACAAAATGTTATCTATATTTGTGTAAACTATTTTGCTTATTTCCTGTCAAAAGCAACGGTGTTAAAGCCTTTTTAAATTTTCAAATGTTCTGAAGTAAATATGGCTTTTTCTGTCGGGGTGGCAGAACACGCGTCTGGGAGGTGCTGGTTTCTCCAAGACGCGTCTTTGATGATTCAGCCAGTCTGACAAGCTGCTGTCTGCCTTTAAACTCTTTCGTTTGCGTCAACACGGAAGAAATGAGCCTCCAACCCCATGTACCACGGAAGCAAAGTAACAGTCAGTCGTTGTATTGTTAAAAAACAAAGCTTTGTAATGGACCAAAATAGCTAATGGGTCAGGATCTTTGATTCAGTCATCGATTTTCTCACAAAATGTCCAAAATTAACTTAAATATCCTTTGTGCAATGACTTTAACCTATCAAAATCGTGAAAGGAGAGCTCATCTTCCTTAGATAGTTTTTAGGGCGACATTGAGAGAGAGTATGGTAATGTACACATAATAAAATTGTCAACGATGGTTACACCCTGTAATTGTGAACTGAATTTGAGGAGGCTGCGTTAGAGACCGGAACTAAGTGTCTTCATTTCGATCAGCTCACCTTCTCGAGCGTTCTGCTCCGAGCCTCTGTCATACAAAGAGAAGCAAGAACTTCATTATCATCACTATAGCAACTGCAGGGAAATTTATTTCTGAACAGCTATCTGAAATTTTTTTGATGGAAGGAGGAAGAGATGATACAAAACATTTTAATTCATTTAAAAATTGTTCTCTGATCTAAACTAATGCAATTTTATTTGGCAATATTCAGACAGTCTAGTAGCTTTACATTTTTTATTTAAATATAGTGATTATACATATATCTGTGCATATGTATAAATTAATTTCACTTTTTTCTTCTTTGTGGTACTGGGGATTGAATTTAGACGCTTCACACTGTGCTACAAACCCAACCTTTGTAATATTTTGGAGGGGATATGGGCAGTACCAGCATCTAGCTGACTTGCCCAAGCTGGAGTTAAACTAGAAATCCTCTTGCCTCAGCTTCCCAGAGTGCTGAGTTTACGGCTGTGCTCTACAACACTAGATGTCATACTTCTTTTAGTATTTAATTTTATTTTTAAAGTGATTTTGTGTTCAGCACCTCTTTTGCATTTTTGAACAAAATTTTATAAAGCAGGGTCTTATATTGATCATTCTAAGTTTGATTATTTCACTCTACAATATTTCTCTACAAATTACAATATTTTAAAAATATTGCATCAGATATGAACATACATGATCAAGTGAATATATTAATACTTTCTTCTTTACCTTGAACAAGAATAACTAAAATTATAAAGTGGTTCATTTCATGTCTATGCTCTCAAAAATTTCTCTACAAGCAAATGCTCTTGTTCATTGTAGGATATATTCTCATGTCTCTAAACTTTATCATGAGTGCACGTGGTTCAAAGTTGCTGACAATATGTATTTAAAATTAGATGATTATATATTAGGACTACTTAGGCAACTTTTAACCTTTATACCAATGCTGGAGACAGAATTCTGAGAACTTTGTTTATAATGGCCTTTTAAAATTGCCTTCATGGGCTGATAAGACTTATTTTTTAAAATATTCTTCTACTTTAACTGAAAAAGATGTGACAAGATTTCAAGATCTCCTGAAATAAGCATTTTGTGCATGGTTAGGCACATTCATAAGATACTTGGCTAACCTTATGCTTTCACCAAAAGCACCCTACAGAGGACAAACAAATAAAAGTCTCCTGAAAAATTTAGGGGGCTCATATGCTTTGTGAGACAGATGATATAAGTCCATTTTCAAAGGTTTCATAGTATTTCCATGACTAATGCTCTTCATGAGAATGTAGAATCAAGTCTTAAAAATATGTAAATGTATGCACAAAAATAACAATAAAGAATATGAATATTCTTGTAGTAAGCCACTAAAATGATGCATAGATTGTTTTTGATAAAGCCCATTAGTGCTTTAAAATCCATAGTTGATTTTCCATGTTCATTATATTCTTTTAGTATGAAGCCAATTGAATAAAATGCGTGGAGCGTGTATATTTATATTGGAGGTCTACATTCTGTATTAAGTTGAAGAATTTTAAAAATAATAAATATTTATTAACAGTGTATTTTAAAAAGTACTTTAAAAAGTTTGATTAATTTAATTGCATAACTAAAGATGAAAAGATTTCATTGTGCTGTTCCTGAATCTATTAAACACAAAATCAATTCAATATTTTGTATATGTGCTAAATACAATATTCAACAATATTTTTGGATGTAAGTATTGATTTAAAAAGTAGACTATTGACTAAGGAGATTCAGAATTATTAAATAATATTTTTCATATCTGAACATGTTTTGATTCAAGGGAGATTTGCATTTTCAAATTATCATGAACATTAGGACAATATTGGCTATTTGAAGATGAATTATTAATACTACCAAATGAAAATTTTATCCTTTGACAGTAATACCATCAAAGTAATACTATCACATGTAGTTCAATAGTAATACCATCACATGTAGTGTGAATGTAGAATATGCATGAATTTTTAAATGTTTATGAATATTAATACACATATTAACCTCAAAATTGAGAAATTTCTTTGTTAAAATGCAGTTTTAAATTTTAAATTGATTTGACAAAGATTATTTTTATTCAAAAGTTTGGAGGCTGCAGTCAGATGGCATTCTGCTTTGTGTAAGAGCTGTTTATTTAAGGATGGCCTGTTATTCTTAGAAAAAAGAAAGAGAAACAGTAGGATTCCAATTTTAAAAGTTATTAGACCTTCTTGAGAAAGCTGCAGACATTCTAAAAGTAGATAACTTTTAAACAATACTTTCTGTATTTGTCTTTGTAAATCTGTTTTTTGAAAGCCAATTTGTCAGTGCTCAAGTTTGTTATTTAGAGGTTTAAATGTAATTTTCTTGAATAAAATTGTAGTGCTGTGCTGATTTTTAAATGAACTAATGGAAACAGTGTTTTGGCTTCTGTCAAAATGTGATGTGGATAAGCAACGTTTTCTAATTGCTTCTTTAGTGTCTACTGGAATAAATCCATGCTTATCAACTTGATTAGCCACAAAGGGTGAAGTGATCTGATTTTACTTTTATAAATTTATTCTTCTCAAATTAAGTTTTCCCAAATAGTAAACATATGGTAATAAGGTTCTTGCACATGGTGGACTTTCATTCGCATCTCTGAAATGAGCACATGGGTGAAAGTTCACGTGTAGCCCCTAAGAAAACATCTGAATTTATTTCTGCAACTACAGAAAGCAAAGACCCTTATAACGCTTTACAACACTTATTGTTCAACATGAATAATAGACCTTAACTTTCCTATGAAGTCTTTCTTAAATTTTTATATTACTTAAGAAGTAATTAAATTTGCACTAAATAGAAAAATTCTGTACCATCACTCTTAGTCACATTATTTATTTTAGTCTTCAAGTAGAGAAGTTAAATTTTATGATTATTTTTTTAAAAATTGCATCTAGTGAAACTCTGTATTGTCTCTAATAGTTTTTTATAAATTATTATTTTCTCATTCTCTTTAATAGTTTGATCAATCTTCCATTCTTACATCTGGTAATCAACAACTTTATTGAAGATAATTATATGTAATACAACAACCACTGTTAATCCCTATCACTTGGTTTGAAATTCTGTATCACTTTTAATGTCCTTGCTTTGTTTTGTTTGTACTTTGCTATTATTCTTTCTGGTTTTTTACCTGTTCTCTTTAAAATAAAAAAATTTTTAATTTAAAATGAGAGAAAAATTGTATCTATCAATGTAGCACAATAAAAGCATAAGAAAAAAAATCACACAGCTTCAGAAGTTCAAACATGATTAGAATGGGTGATCACTCAGGAGAGCAACTAATTTCTGCACTATGTTCTCATTCATTTAGACTGATGGAGAAATACTACTAACGATAACAGTTATCTTTCATTAAAACAGTCCTTCTTGGGAATTTGTAATGAAGCACTTCAATTCTTCAGGACTTCAGTATTTATAATAAATTATGCTTGATACATATATTGAAAATGAATTAAAGTGCTTTTCAAATTTTAGACATTTTAATAATTACAGCAATCTTTTCTTGATTAGCCTAATTGAGAGGGCTTTTACTATAATGAAACACAAATTATATTATAAGTTGGCAGAAGAAGCTAATTAATCCCAGCTAAAACCTTAAAATTTATAATGTTGGCTTTGGAGTTTCCAGTGGTAGCAATTTTTCAGACTTACTAGTGTGTACTTCCACAACTACTAAGTGCTTCTTAAGTAACATGGCTCCTTTCTGTTGTAAGCAAGATTCTATTTAATCTACAAGTTTATCTACTCTTAATGACTTTGCTTAAAAGCCATCTCCTCTCCAAACTCCTTTTTGATATCCTCAGTCAGAAGTTATATTGCCAGAGTTGGGTAGGGTGACACACATCTGTAAGGCCAGCACTCAGCAGTCGGAGGTAGGAACATTTCCATAAGTTCAAGGCCAGTCTGAGCTACGAAGTAAGTTCAAGGTCAGCTTGGAATCATAGTGAGACCCTGTCTCATAAAGAATCTGTGTTTCTTACTTCTCAGTTCACAGATTTATACTAATGTTTTTGTACTTCTTAAAAATTCTTGCATTTAGTTCATGTATGACCCTTACTCATGATATGTCAACTGGACTAGATTAAGATGAGCAGATTAATAAAGTATATATGTGGGTATGTGTGGGGTGTGCTTCCAGAGGTGACTGGCGTGAAGATCAGTACACTGAAGACCAGTAAGATCAACCAATAAGCTTGTAGCCTGAGTACAATAAAAGAGCAAAAACCTGGCAGCGGTTTTGAAGTGCTCCATTCTGCTAGAGAAGGTGAATCTCATGCTGCCGCTGCTGTGAACATCAGACTCCAGTTTAGTCAGCTTCAAAATGCAGACTCATACCAGCGACTTTCCAGACCCCTTCCAGGCCTTCAGCGTCAGATTGGCTCTTCTCCCCGTGATTCTTGACCACCATGAGCTAAGCAGTTTTGCTCCACCATGCCCTTCTATACCTACCTCGGAGCTGGCTGACCATGAACTGAATTCCCGGAAACTGTGAGCCACATTAACCTGCCCTTCTTTAAATGGTTTGTTTTGGATATTGTGTCCTAGCAATGGAAAATCTATACATCATGTATGTTTGTGCATCTCAAGCAGTAAGTTTTTGATGGAATGATCTGAGAATGTTTTATTTATTTCAAAGTCCATTTTTTTTATTAGGTCTTTGAATTTGGGGGTTCTGATTTTTTTATTAGTTCTTTAGATATTCTAGATATTAATCCTTTGAGGGAGACCTGGCAAAAATTTTCCCATTCTGTGAGCTGCCTCTTCACTCTGTTGCTGGTTTATTTTGCTGTGCAAAAACTTTCTACTAAGATGAGATCCCCGTTGTTGAGTCTTTGTAATATTTCCTGTGTGACTGTGTTTTTATTCATAAAGTCTTTGCCTAAACCTATGTCTTCAAAAGTTATGCCTATTCTATCTCCCAGTAGATTTAGTGTTCCTCTTTAATGTATATATCTTTGATCAATTCTGATTTTACGTTCGTGCATGGTGAGAGACATGGGTCTAGCTTCAATCTTCTACATGTGGAAAGCCAGTTTTCCCAGCACAACTTATTAAAGAAGCTATCTTTCTTCCAGTGCATGTATTTGGCCATTTTGTCAAAGAACAAGAGGATGAATTTGTTTGAGGTTGTTTCTGTACCTTTTAATCTGATCCATTTATACTCAGGTTGGGCTTTGTTTTTGTTTTACTTTTTGGTTTGTTTTTGCCATTATGGTGCTATTTTTAACACAGTAGCTTTGTAATATAGTTTCAAGTCAGGAATTATGATACCTTCCCATTGCTTCTATTGCTCAGAACTGCTTTTGCTATTCTATGTCTCTTCTGGTTCCAAATCAACTTTAGAATTGCTTTCACTAGTTCATGGAGATATGCTGTTGGTATTTTGGCTTGGATTGCTTTGAATTTTTATAACAGTTTTGAAGTGTTGCCTTTTTCACTGTATTGGTTTTTCCTACCCAAAACCCAGGGATATCTTTCCAATTTCTAATATTCTATTGGATCCCTTTTTTCAGAGTAGTGTAGTTTTTAATATAAAGATTTTTTTCTTTGCTAGATTGATTCCTATTCATTTTTTAATGCTATTGTGAAAGATGTGGTTTTGCTCATTTCTTTTTCAATGAGTATGTTATTTGTATACAGGACTGCTATTTAATTTTGATATTGACTTTGTGTACAGGTATGCTATTGAATATGGTTATTAAATCTAAAAGTCTTTTTGTAGAGTTTTTGAAGTCTTCTATATAGAGTATCATGTCACCTACAAATAATGATAATTTCACTTTTTCCTCTACTATCTTTATTCCTTTTATTTCTTTCTCTTGCCTAATTTCTCTGGTTAATGTTTCCAGAACTTTATTGAACAGAAGTGGTGATAGTGAACACCCCTATCTTGTTCCTGACTTTAGTGTGAAAGCTTTCTGTGTTTGACCATTTAGTGTGATGTTGGCTGGTCGTTTTTCATAGATGGCGTTTTATCACATTGAGTTAAAGAACATCTATTCCAATTTTCTGTAGCGTTTTTATCATGAGTAGGCATTGGACTTTTCCAAATGCCTTTCCCACATCTATTGAGGTGATCATGTGGTTTTTGTCCTTGGATATGTTAATATGATGTATTACATTTATTGATTTGTGTAAGTTGAACTATTCCTACATCTCTGGGATGAATTCTACTTGGTCATGGTGTATAATTATCTTTATGATTTGCTGCATTCTGTTTGCCAGTATCTTACTGAGAATCTTTACATTTCTATTTATAAGGAAGATTGGCTCTCTTTTTTGCTTGGGTCCTTCTCTGGTTTTGGTATCAGGGTAATGCTCCCTTCCAGGAATAAGTTTGGGTGTATTGCTTACCTTTTAATAAAGAGCTTAAAGATTAATGGCATTAGATCCTCTCTAAATTTCTTGTAGAATTTGGAAGTAATCCATCAGGACCTTGTCTTTTCTTTGGTGGTAGGATTTAGTTACATCTTCAATTTTACTGACTGGTATTGGGTTATCTAGAATTTTTACATATTCTTTATTCACCTTTGGCAATTCAAATGCACTTGGACATCTGTCTATTTCTGTGTTTTCCATCTTATTAGAGTATAGATTCTCAAAGTACATATTGACGATTGCCTTATATCTGCAGAATCTGCTGTGATTTCACCATTTTTATGGCTGATTGCCAGGATTTGAGTCTTTTCTTTCCTTTTTTGATATAAGTAGCTAAGTGTTTGTTTATTTTATTTAATCTTTCAAAAATTCAACTTTTCACTGTATTGATTCTCTGTATTTTCTTCTTAGCTCCAATTGCACTAATTTCTGCTCTGATTTTTATAATTTCCTTCTTTGTGTGAGCTTTGGGTCTGATTTGCTCTTCTTTATCTATTAGCTTATATTTCAACTTTGTTTATTTGAGCTCACTCTGTTTTACTTTTGCTATAAATTTCCCTCATAGAACTGTTTTCCTTGTGTCCCATAGGTTCCAGTATGTTGCACTGGAAATATTGTTTAATTGTAGAAACTGTCTCATTTCTTCTTCAATTTCATATCGATTGGATATTCAGGAGGATATTATTTAATTTCCATATATCCATGCAATTTTTGTGGTTTAATTTGTTATTGACTTCCAATTTCATTGAACTATGATCTCATAACATGCATGGGATAATTTCAGTTTCTTTGCATTTACTAAAGCATGTTCTATGCACTAGTATAAGGTCTGTTTTGGAGAACATTCCATGTGCAGCTGAGAAGAATATGTATTCTGATGATGTGGGATAGAACACTCTGTAGATATCAACTACAGACTCAATACAGACCCAGTACAAAAGTGGACATCTGAAATGAGTAGACACTACTAAGATGAAGAAATACAAACAACAAATAAATATATAAAAAATGTTCAGCGCTATTGTGCTTTAGAGATATTGAAATTAAAACAACATTTTGAGTCCATGACTCTCCACAAAGAATGGCTATTATCAAGAAACCAACCAATATCAGATCAGTGGGGCTTTGGGGATAAAAGATCCCTTTTCCACTGTTGGGGAGGGTGTGGATTGGTGCAATCACTGTGGAAATCAGAGTGAAGTGTTTTCAAAAAACTAAAACTACAGGTTCCATTTGATCCAGCTATTCATCTTCTTGGTATTTTCCAAAAAGAAAAACATCTTACCACAGCAATATATGTATTTCCATGTTCATAGTAGCACAATTTGTAACTGCTAAATCTTGGAAACAGATCAATTGCCCAGCAATGGATAAATGGGTAGATGGGATAAACTTCTTCCTTTTTTCAATACAATGGAGTAGTACTCCTCCACGAGAAAGGGACCGTTTAGGTAAATGGATCCACCCCAGGCCCACACGCTTAAGTGAAATAAAGTGGATGGCCATGTTTAAATCATAGATTGTTTCTCTTGTGTGTGGAACCAATAGGGTAAATAAAGACCAAAATGCATAATAGATATTGAGAAATAGGAAGAAAATGTTTCAATGGGAAGCAGAACAAGAGAGGCAGGAGGGGAAAAGAAAGGAAAGGAAAATCAAAAGAAAAAGAACAGAAGAGAAAAGATGGAATCAAAGCTTCTGAAAATAAAAAGAGGAAGAGGGACTGAAGGGGAGAGGAAAGTAATGAATAAAGAAGAAATAAGTTATATTATGTACATGTGAAAATGCCCTATGATGAGTGAAATCGTTATGTATATTTAAAGTGTCCCAATAAAATTAACTTTAAAAAATAAGAATGATCACTGTATCTCTCAAAAAGGGTGTGATATACACTTTTAGGAACCCAGTACTAAGGAATTATTTTCAAGTTCACAATAAAGACTATTATTCTAAGCACAATAAGTATTTTAATTGATTATAAAATCAATAAATGTGAAAAACAAAAGTAATGCTTAAATAAATGATTATTCCCATGGAGTCCAGAGGCTAAAATAAGAGGATAAAAAGTTGAAGCCCAGCCTGAACAATTTTGTGAAACACTCTCCTAAAACAGAAACTTTAGAAAATGCTAGGAGTGTAGCTCAGTAGTTAAGTGCCCTAGGATTGGATCCCAAGTCAAAAAAGTGATTACAATAGATTTCAATGGCCAAATTAAGATTAAATTAATTCCTCTAAAAATTGAAAACTATAAATGAAAAATTCAGTTTTGTTTTTGGAGATTCGTTAGTGTGATTTCACAGTGGGATTTACTTTCTTTTATATCAGGGTTTCAACTGGCAGTGCCCATTTTGACTCACTGGGAGCTTTATGAAGCAGTACTGCTTCTACTCTCCTAAGAAACTTTTAACTGCACAGTATTATGTTATTGCTTATAGACACTATGTTGTGCAGGAAATTTCTAGAACTCATTTATCTTGCATAAGTAAAACTGTTTGAGCAACAACCCCAATCCACATAAAAAATGTTACTATGTGTGTATACACACTTGCATGCTATCTTCAAAAGGACTAGAGGAAGCTCTTTTGGAGGTGATAATTATGTTTATTATCTTGATTGTAGTGATGATATCCTGGATATATGTCTGTGCCTAAACTCATCAGATTGTATACATTAAATAGTTGTGATTTTTGTATGTTAATTAAACCTCAGTAGAGCTGTTAAAATGGTCTATGTTCAATGTACACAGTTTGATGAGTTTGGACATATCCATCCACACATGAAATTGTTAAACTCATGATGGTGATGATTTCATGTAATGTATTGTAATATTCATGCAAAATTCATGACCCTAACCATTTTAAATGTATAGTTCAGTGGTATTAAGTGTACTTTTAATGTGTGTAACCATCATCATTATCCATTTCCATAACTCTTTTCTTTCTATAAAATGGAAACTCTATACTTGATAAACAACTCCCTACCTGCTGCTTCCCAGCTCCTGGCAATCACTATTCTCCCTTTCGTCTAGGAATTTTATGTACCTCATACAAGTGGAATTATACTACATTTATCTTTTTGTAACTGATTTATTTTACTTAGCATAATGTTTTCCAGGTTTGCTCATGCTGCAGTGCCTTGTGGAATTTCCTTCCTTTTAAAGACTTGGTAATAGTCCATAAAACAGGTATGTCACATTTTGCTTATCCCTTCAGCCATTTATAAAATGTACGGTGCTTCCAAGTTTTAGGTATTTTAGCAGTTGTAAATAATGCTAGTTTGAGCATGGATGTACACACTTTGAGAAAGTGATTTCAATTCTTTTGTGCACTGATGGTTTGTGATACATCCTGGTTTTACTTTTTTTGGCTTTACTCTATGGTGAAGCAATATATTATCATTAGAATTCATCTTGTCTAGCCATAACAAATCTCAAAATTCAAAATTTGAATGTTTCTACTTAGCAGCAGTGAGCTTGTTCCTCATTAATTCAGACAATCACGGTAGTAAAAGGAGCACACTGTAGTGTAATGCGTTTCTAAACCATGGTGTTTGACAGGTTAGGTTTAGTAAGTGAATGTTTGACTTATGATATCTTCAGCTTAAAATGGACTTATCAGGACATAACCCCAGTAAGGAGCATCTGTTACACACCAGGAAGTACAATTCCTGGATCATATCATAATTCAGCCTTTAAATTTTTCAAAAATACCATGTTGTTTTTCACAGGGGCTGTACCGTTTTATATTCTGACAAGCAATGTACAAAGGTTTGAATTTCTCCATATCCTTCCCCATATTGTTCTTGTCTCAAGTAGCCATGCTAATTAGTGTAAGGTAGCATATCCTTGTCATTCTCATTAGCCCTTCCTTAATGATTAGGAATGTTGAGGATCTTCCTATGCACTGATGGGCTGTGGGTATGTCTTCTTTGGAAAACTGTACGTTCTACCCCTGACTCACTGCTGAGTCAGGTATTCAGTATGTTTATTGAGTTTTAGGTGTTCTTCATATATTCTAGATATTAATCCTTTTCAAATACATGTGTTGCAAATATTTTCCCCTCTTTTGCAATTTTTATTTGTTGATCTTTTTTTTAGATGAAAAAATTTGAAATTTTCCTCAAAGTCCAGGTTATGTTTTTTTCTTTTGTTATCCTGGCTTGTGGTATCATATCCAAGAAGTCAAGGTCAAATTAAATGACATAAAGATTCTGTCCTGTTCTTTCATTTAAGAGTGATATTGTTTTAGATCTTTCCAAATAGGTCAGATTTGGTATCTCCCTAAATTTTATATTTGTTCTTTGAACATTAAAAAAAATTGGAGAATAATGTGCAAAATATGAATAGAAAAATGAGCAAAAGTTATGAAATTTATGAGATAGATTTATTAAACATTAAATAAATTATAAAGTCTCTATAATTAAAACACACAATACTAGTTAATAGCTAGACAGATATATCAATAGATTAGAACCAGAAAATCCAGAAATAAATCAACTATAGACATATACAAAAGATTAATTTGCTATCTCAATGATTGTATTTAATAAATTACACTGAGATAAAGATTGTCTTCATTTGTATACTAAGAAGCACAAGCAAGTTATGCAATATCAGACTGGATCCCCACAAAAAATGGTATAAATAGAGTAAAATAGAAACAAGAATAGTAATGAGCTAAAATTTATAGAGGAAATGAAACTTTTTAAAGCATGCATTTGTATAATGTTCTGACTTTATAACTGTTTCAGTGATTCTCATAGCTTTTTTTTTTAAAAAAGGTATTGGAAGGCGAGTAAGAAAAAACAGCCAAAGTAAATGTAACACAAAGCAAACAAGCATGTGTTTCAAATGAATGGCAGCCAAGTTGCAAGGATCACAAGAAGGACGTGGAGCTAAGGATGACCTCACCTAAGAAATTCTGGAACATTATTGAAGACAAAATTGAAAACAATTATAAACAATCTTTGTACTCTAGTTAAGAAGGGCGTATCACAGTTTACATGGGTCAGAAATTCTGAAAGTGCAAATTGAAGAACTGAGCAATCCATTAAATTTACTATAGGTAGAAAGGAGAGAGGGACTCCTGCTTGGAAAATGGAGTCAGCAATAAGGGACTGTGTGAAAATGAATCCTGAGATTTTGAAGGTACCAATGCGAACTCATGATTTTTAACCAATGCACATAGATCCAGAAATAAGTATCGTAACACACTTTAAGCATTTTCCCATGTAATGATTTAACTTTCTGTCTTCATTGCTTCTCTCTTGTTGCTGAGACAAAATATCTAATGGCCAGAATTAAGAAAGGAAAGTTTATTTAGCTCACAATGTGTGAAGGTTTCAGCCCATATTCAACTGGCTCCAAGGCAGGGTGGCACGTGGCTGAGGGCAACAGTTCATGGTGGCAGAAGACAGCAAAAGCAACAAGAGCAAAAAGGGAAGAGCAGCACCCAGAAGTCTATTTCTCTCCCTTACACTGTATGCAGGTTGCCTGCCCCAGGGTGGGTGTAACACTCATATCCATAATCCCAGCATTGGACCATGAATCAATCATAAACTTTAGAAATCTGTCCCATGACTGCTGAGGCTTCGGGGTAACATCTAGACACAAACCATAGCATTCCACTCCTGGACCTTCAAAGACTCATGTACATCCCTTTATGCAAAAGGCATTTTAGTCCATCTCTAAGAGTTGCCAAAGTCCTAACATTTTCATCATTGCTGAAAACTCCAAGTCCCAAGTCTCTTCTGAGATCTAAGAAAAACATTTAGGTGTGAGCCCCTGTACAAATGAAAAGAAAGTTAAACACTTCCAACATTCAATGGCACGAGATAAACATTACCATTCCAAGAGGTACAAATGGGGATACAATACATTGGAACCGAAGCAAGTCCAAAATCTAGCAAAGCAAACGTTAAATCCTGTAGTCCCATGTGAAACATCTGAATCAATCTGTGTTAAATTGTGAACTCTAAAATACTTGCATGACACCCACCCCTACGGCACTTCCGCTGGTTGTAGCTCCCATGGCTTCCCTTTTGGGCCTGTTCTGTTCCCCTCTTGTAGCTTTCCTTACATGATACACAGTCCCGGTTTTTCCAAACTTCTGAGGTCTCCATTGCACTTTTGACTTCACTCTCACAGCTTCACACACTTCCCTTTCAGGGGCATACTCCCTGGCCTCCCAAGCCTTCTTCTGATATCTAGGTGGAAGTCTTTTGAGCCTCAGAACTCTTGCATTCTTCATACACCTAAAACCAGCACCACGTCAATGATGCCAAGGTCTGCTGCCAGCTGGAGCTATAGCCAGACTTTCTTCTTTCTTGACTGTAGGGTTGAGTGCCTGGAGTGCTGAGCACTCTGAACCTGATTTGGAGGAACAAATTCTCTATGCCACTGCCATTCTGGAACCTGGTGCAGCCACTGCCATTCTGAAATGTGGTATTGTGCATCTTTCTTCTCAAAGCAAGTCTCTTGCTTTTACAGTTTTGAGGCTGCAAAGGGTGGAAATTTGCAGTTTTTGTGATGCCCTCAGGCAATCTTTTCTAGTCTCCCGTCCCTTCTCAGCAATCAAGATATCCTCAGCTCTGTCTTTGCAGTCCACAACTTTAATGGAGTTTTCTTTCTGGCCAAACTCACAACACTTTAAATCATCCTGCTTGGCTCTTTGCTCTTGCTTCTCAACATGAATCTGGCCCCAACAATTACATGAAAGCCCCAACAATAGCCAGGCCATCACCTCAGCATTTGACTGTCTTGAAATTTCTTCTGCCAGATTAACGAGTCCACCACCATTAATCTTAGTCTCAGGCAAAGTCTCTGGACATGTGCAAAACACAGACAAACTTTTTGCCAAGCCATAGCATACATCCTCTGGAGTCCAAAAGTCAAAGCAGTCCTTCCCTCAGAAACCTCCCAAGCCTGGCTTTTCTTGGCAGGATTTGAATCAGCTTTCTGGTCTTTTAAACTCTGGCCATACTCTCCCATCCAGAATAGCCTAAGGCATTCCAAGTCTACTCTTTCAGATGACATTTCTGAACCTTTCCAAACTCTTCCCACAAGCCGTTCCCAAAGGCTCTTGAGCAACAGGGGCAGGTATAGTCACAGCAACAACCCCAATTCTCTGATACCAAATTAGGTCTTGGTTACTTTTTTCTCATTGGTGAGACAAGTATCTGATGCCCAGTATTAAGGAAGGAATGTGTTTTTAGCTCACAATGTGTGGGAGTTTCAGTCCATACTCAGCTGACTCCAAGGCAGGGTGACACATGGCAGAGGGCAACAATTCATAGTGGCAAAAGACAGCAAAAACAACAAGAGAAAAAGGGAGGAGCAGCAGAGAGCAAGCTTCTTTCCTTCTCTTATATTGTATGCAGGCTAACTGCCCCAGGGTGGGTGTAGCACCCACACCCATAATCCCAGCACTGGACCATGAGTCAATCACAAACTCTAGACACTGCCCCAAGGCTGCATGAGGATTTGTGGGGACACCCAGACACAAACCATAACCCTGCCTATATCCATATTTACAGGATTTATGACAATGCTTTTCTAAAATCTCATTGCGCAGGAAAATGAACTAGTTTCATAAAAATCACTTATTCTTTATTTAAAGACATATTTTTTAAAAAATACTCAATTGAAAGTATTACATGAAGCCAGGAGTTCTCAGATGTATTTTCTAGTACAGTATTTTGTTACTACCGAAATGGTACCTGAATTTGCTGCACTGTTTTCACCTTGAGCTTGTTAGTATTCTCTTGCCCAGACCTCCTAAATCAGAATCTCTGTTTCTAAAAGGATCCCAGGGCATTTCACAAGCACACTGAAGATCATGAGGCCTCATTTCAGTAACAATAAGGATCAAAATCCAGAGAAGTATGCATTCATAGACTTGAAAATTACTGATTATATTTTTTCTATTAGACAGAAATAAT
>NW_004955444.1:4408777-4604231 GCF_000276665.1 Chinchilla lanigera | reverse complement strand
ATGAATATATATATATATATATATATATATATATATATATATATACTTTTTTTCTACCTATTTATAAGAGAAATATCTTATGTGATTAACCAAATTAAACACACTGAAAGAATCGTAAATCAATTTTACCAAATCAATAGCAACCATAGTAGTGTTTTAAAATATCAGTACACTAATGAGCAAGTCTGAATTTGTTTCATAAAGATCAGCAAATATGGAAGACCACTATCACGTGTTTGCTTATGTAGATAAGCGAGAGTCAAAGATGATTCTAAATTTGAAATCATCATTTACTAATCATCTTTGAGGATTTTTTAACAAGAAATGTATGTATTTCAGCAAACTCTACAAACCGGTTGAAGTGTTTTGACAGAAAACAGAGAGCTCGTGGGGCTTACTGACCTTAATGATAGAGGTGAGACTGGGATGTAGCTGTTGATTTCTGACACAGAAAGCCCTTCCTATTATCCTTATAAAATGTGGCCTGTGCTGACCAGCTGGTGTGAGCTGTGCCTGAGCAGGCTTAAATTAGTTGTTTCAGATCACCTATGTTGATAAGAGTAGGCAGTGCCTACTCTTACCTCTTTTCTTTTTGCTGTCTTCTTAAAGCAATAAAGCAATTAAAGAAGTCTGTGCTAAGGACTCTAGCTCACTCTACTTGAAATGAGTTGGTGACACAAACCTTTTCACTTATTTTAAGAGTCAGAATTTCAATGTATTAACACAGAAAGGAATGAATTCTACCAGATGAATAGTGTTACTATAAAAAAGTTAATATTTTTAACTTATATCATCATATTTCACAGTATTTGGCAAGGTGTATAATATGTAATTCTTAAAGATATAGAGGATTTTTGTTTCCTACTTCCCTATTTTCTCATACCATGAAGATACCCATTGCTGGGTGGTTTTGTTAATTCAAGATTGTATAATATTTTATTACTTTTTTATCTACTTTAAAATAATATGTGCCCTGGGTTTTCTATATAAAGAACTTAATTATACTTTTTTGAATCTTCAGACAAAACACCCTCCAAACCTCTATAGTAATAAAAGGAACAGATGCATTAAGTTTTGTCATTTAACTTTCACAAATTTACACAACCGTATCTATTTGAGAGTTATCAAAGGCCTTGTCTACCAATTGTTGCTTGTGATAAACCAATGCAAAATTCTACATGAGTCTTTGAATGTAGAAAACAGTTCAAAAGAAATGTTTTAAAGGAAACTCTAGTGCTTAACAAAAAGGAAGTTAATTTAAGTATATTTTTTTAACCCAAACTTTTGAAATGTTAACATTTTTTAAGGTAGTAAAAGCTGCATTGGTCATACAAATTTAAAGAAAGTAAGAGCTGATTATGCTCAAGGGTCAATAATTTGTATTTTTTAGATAATTATTTCTAGGGCCCAGTTAAGATCAGAAAATGTACTGTGATTCACACATAGGAAATACAAGTGTCTTTATATATTAAGCATTTCAGACCCTCATAAATTTGTTTCAGACTGCAGGATAGTTTGCTACATACCATATAAAGCTTATAGACTATTGTGCACTTGTCTAAAACATCTTCCAAATGAGAATACTGAGTCATGAATAGAGATACAGATATACATAGAAGTATGAGTACAGAAATCATTTAAATGCTTCTGATCTCAAAGACTGAGAAGAGAACTTCTTTGCTTAGAATGACATAGGTGCATGACATAGGAGAAAGTTCTTTTGTGTCACCCAATTCTGCATTTGAATCTTCACCTGAAAATGAATATGCTACGTCACTTTGGATAAGCTACCTTCACTTCTGCTCCACAGATCCATTTTCCATACAATGTGGACATTGTCAGACGTAATATTTATAATTTTAACTATGTGTTTTAAGCAATTTGAAGAGCTAGGGAAAGCTTCTCAGCCTACTGTTTGATCCTGAGCTTGGACAAGTGTTAATCTTTTCGTTTGTATACCATAAGGATCTGGATCTATATGTACACTGGGAAGGTGTCAGAGTGTCAGGAGAAATAGGTAAAAATCTTGAAGGAGAATTTTTAGAGGACAGATCTTTGGGCTATAGCTCAGTGGCACAAGTGCTTGCCTGGCAAGTGCAAGATCCTGAGTTTGATTCCCAGTACCAAAAAAAAACCACGAAAAAAAAAAAAAAAAAAAAAAAAAAGGATAATAAAAGTATAAAGTGACACATTAGGCCAGACAAACAAATGCAAAGCAAACAGAAAATGAATAAATCTTATTTATTAATAGATTATTTCAGAATAAATAATTTAAAAATTCCAAAGGAATAATATAATTTATTTAAATTATCCAGAATAATATCAAATCAGTGTTAACTTTTAAACACAATGATTGTCAAGAACTGTGACACTTTGAAATTTTATACCACTTGAAAACAAATTAGGAAACAGCCATAGTTTCTTAAAGACACTAAAACTTGGCTCATCTATAAAAGACATGACTACTCTTGATCTAGTCAACAACATGAGTGTCAGTAAGTATGACTCCATTCCTCTTGTCCCAGTGTTGCATGGAACGGTATTGGGGGCGGGGTCTAAACTAAAACCTGCATTCAGAATAGTCGATACCACAAAACTATAACCCTGAGTTTAGTTTTTAAAATGGGCAATAAGCTGGCCGGCACGATCTTTATGAGGAAAACACTGTTTCTAAAGATCTGTTTACAGTTCAGATATTCCTGAAGTGATAATCTGGAACGAAAGGGAATCAGATCCCCCTTTACAAGATATGTAGAAGCAGCAACTCGTGTATTTAAATTGGCAAGATCATAAAGTTGTTTTACTTCCTCAAATAATTACATAGTCTTCACCTACTTAGCCTTCTTTCCATGGAAATCTTAGCACCGACGGTAACGTAGGACTCACTGTCTATACAACTTTGCCTTTAGCCGGTGCATCATGCGTAACGTTTACATCAAATTTCATGTTGCGATGTGTACTACAGATTCATCCTTTTTGGTCACCTTTTTTGAAATCAAAACTGTCAACCTGTCTTCCAAAGTCAATGCGCCACTTTCTTTCCCACTAAAAATAAGTAAGTATTCTTATTCTGCATTCCCCAATCAATTGATGTCATCAGGTGTTTTTTATCGTGTGTGTGAAGTTTAGCATTTGTAAATCTAGTATAGCACTTGAAATTATTTATTGTCCTCTTAATGTGTATGAGATCAGTAATGATAAATCCTTTTCCTTTCTTGATACTAGTAGTTCTGTCTTTTTTTGTGAGCCTGACTAAATCCTTCCAATTCTATTGATTTGATTTTGTTGGTTTTCTCTAGTTTTTCTTTTTTTTTTTTTTTCTGGTACCAGGAATCGAGCTCACAACCTCCCGCTTGCCAGGCAGGCGCTGTGCCGCTGACCTAAATTCCCAGCCCCTATCTATTTTTTCTATTTTAAATATTATTCCTCTCTGTTCTAAAATTTAATATTTATTTCCTTCTGCTTGCTTTATGTTTAACATTCTTTTTTTCTCTAGTTTCTCAGTGTGGCAACTGAAGATACTTATTTTCAGAAATTTCTTCTTTTTTAATATACCCACACTCTAGTATAGATTGCCATTAAGGTTCTGCTTCTGCTGAACGTTGTTACAGGTTGAGTTTTACTTTTACTTAGATTAAAATATTTAAAAATTTTTCTTGAGACTTATTCCTTGACTCAGTTGTTATTTAAATATTGGATAAAATCTCTAAATATTTAGCAATTATTAAACTATTTTTCTACTTTATTTCTACTTTAATTCTGATCTAAGAATATATTTTGTGTAATTTTTTCCTCTTAAATGTATTGCAAAGGCCAAAATATGGTCTATTTCAGTGAATGTTTTCTGTGAACTTGAAGAAAATGTATACTATTTTTACCCAAGTGTATTTTCTTCTGCTATGTAAATCTCAGTGTTGACTAGCGGCATTTTAATTCATCTTGATGAAATGACAATTTTGAAAGGACAGACTCATTGGTAATCATGTATTCTTTCAGTTTTTGACTGTCAGAAATGTCTCCTTTTGTTTACTTTGTAGAACAACTTTCTACATGTAGAACTCTTGGTTTCAGGTAACATTTTTATCTTAATTTAAATATTTGAGTTTATTCTCTTTTTTACATGGCTTCTTTTCAGAAGTTTTCTTACTTATTTCATTTATAGATTTGGTGTTTTATATTTGTTCTGATTTCTTTCAAGATTTTCCTTAGTAGGCTTTGTATAGTTTGAATGTGCTAAATCTTTGTGTAATATTTTAGGCATTAATTCTTCTAGATATTTGCTGGGCTTTCTTTTGTGCCTGTTGGTCTTCTATGAATTTCATGAAGTTTTTTGCCATTATTTTTCAAATATTTCTTCTATTTTATTTGTAATTCTTTTAATTAGGTAGATATTATACCTGTTATACTTGCTCTAAATTATTGGATAGTTTCCTGCTTTATTTATTTTTTTCAGTTTCTGAATTATCTGACTTGTATTTAAGTTCACTGATTTTTCTTCACTGTGCTCACTTAGTAGATCAGTCCATCAAATGCGCTTTCCATTTATGATATACTACATTTTATGCAAAACATTTTTAGAGTATGTCTTAGAAAATTTCTGCCTCTCTGCTTTGATTATCAATCTGTGATTTTGCATTGCATATCTTTCTGTGTTGAAATTTTTAAGTAGTATTTATAGTAATTTTAAGCTTTCTAACAATTTTACATTTAATTTCATTATTGAATCTAGGTTATGATGATGGATCCCTCCTTCGTTTTTATTTTATTTTATTCTTGAACACTGTAAAGCTTTTGCTGAAACCTGGACTCTTTGTATGGACCATTTGGAACTCAGAGACTTACACAGGCCTTTAGTGTGAGGATTTAGGCCAATCTGATTCAGAGTTAAACTATTGATTCAGAGTTAAACTATATTTAGTGTTTACTGCAGCTGTAGTGTTTACTGCAGCAGTTAATTCTTCTACTGTCTTTTATGTCTCTTCACTTGCCTTCTCTAAATTCTCCTCTGCAAACTTTTCACTTTGTGATTCTTTAGCTATAATCCACTGTTATCCTGGAGCAGTGCTTACGTGCTGTTTACACATGGAAGGGAAAGGCTTTATAATCTTCTAAGTCACATTCTCTTAGTCATCACAAATCTCGGTGTGGAGATCTACACAAATGTTTCTAAGTGCTTATAGCCTTTTATGGCTCCTTGGATTAGACAGAGAGCAGAGAGAGCTGGGGTTGAAGTAAGAATGTTACTCAAGGTGGGGTAAGTTTCTGCTAAAGGCATTAATTTATTTTTATTTTTTATTTTAGCCTTTGACTTACTAATTTTTATTTTAAAGAAATAAAAAAGAATAAAATGATACAAAATTTCAAAACTAGATGATAGAAATTAACAATGGTTGCTGTATTGCATACACCTACAGGTATCTATTATAAAGAAAGTTCCTTTCCTTCCTGAATAGTGTGGTTCCCAAATGTTAAGACCCTCCAGTGTGTGGGTATACATCAAGACAGTAGTTGTGTGAGAGTCTAACTCTCAAGCTATTCTGTATTGAGCTCCAGGAATCCATGAAAATGACTACTTAAATAATCCCAATATTTTATATTTACAGAGAGCAGTTGAAACTCTGAATTTGCTCGTCTGTCCAAGATGGGGAAAGTTTACTCAAACCTCTCTTCTCAGATGGGTTCTGGAAAAGCCATTGATCTTTCTGTAAGTTCCATCTTTCTTTTTAAGGACAGAGTGATAATTTTTACATTCTTTGCACATCAGAGTTAGAACTCGAAGCAAAACATTTTATTTTTCAAGTATTAGGGAAGCATTAAGCCACAGTGTGCTAATTTGGGCAGAGTATGATATACTGATGGCTGCGAGTGAGAAAATGAGGATCATCATCACCATCATTGTCAATCATCATCAGAATTTTGCAAAAGTAAGGAACCACACATGACTCTCTTCTAAGTTATCATGGAGTGATGAAATGGGGAAAACAAGTTAGAATAGCCTTATTTGTATCATCTTATCTTTCTTAAGTAGGAAGCTTTCACGTCTTATAAGGGAACCCTGAGGAAAAGAAATGCCCGTGAAGACCTGCATAAAAGGAGTTCTCCCAGCTAAATAAATTTTACAAAATAAAAACTGTAGGTATGTATGGCATGGACAATGAAAAAATATTTCTCAAATGTGTATTTTTGTAGAAAAATTAAGGCTGTCTATGGCATCTATGGCTACATGATTTTCAACAAAAGTGTAAAGATTATTCAGTGGGAGAAAGAAGAATTTCCTTTAACAGTAATACTCAGACAGCTCACTATGTATATATGTAAGTTTGGAGTGCCGTCTCAGACATGAAAATAGAAGGGTAAATCTTAACGAAGGAGCAACAGAAATTGTGAGTCTGGACTGCTAGTTTTAATCATGGAGTACAAATAAGAGAATGCAATCTGTTTAATACACTTTCCCCTAAAATTTTACTGATTTTCTTCCTCATCAGTCCTTTTCTTTATACTATCTAAATTCTCCATTATTACCATCTCTAATTACCTATTCTTAATTCTTCTCATGTGTATCCTCCAGGTATTTCTAGTGCTCAAGTATTATTTGAAGTCTGTCTAACTTTTTCTTGAACTTTAAAACAATAACAAGTCAATATGTCGCTACCGTAGTTTATAAACTAAACATGGAAGGCAGCAAATCAGAAGTTTTCGTTGGTGTTTCAGCCATCACCTATTTTCTAGTTTTAAATATCCAGTTAAATAGCAAGCCAAAATCCAGTAATATAGAAAAGCAGTTACATACAATGGTTAAGGGGGATTTTATACAAGTGCAAGACAGATTCAATAATCTATAGTCAATCAATATAATAAATACATCAATAGGCTAAAGAATAAAATAATATTATGTCAAAAATAGTACAGAGTATTCATTACACAGTCCATCACACACCCATAAAAAATAAACATTGCAACAACCTAGGAATGGAAAATTTATTCAGTTTAATACAGAACATCTATCAAAATAATTCAAGCCAAAAAGAAGAAAAACAAATATAAAAATGAGCAAAAGATCTGTAAAGATAAATCTACAGAGAACGTATGCAAATGACAAGTATATGCAAACATGCTTAACAAAATTTTTGTTCATTAAATTGAAATTTAAAATCATGATTAGTTACCATTACAACAATTACAAAGGTTAAAATTAAACAAACAGAAATGAAACTGGCATCCACAACTGCTATGACGATATCCAGCAAAAGGAACACTCACTCTTGGCTGGAGGGAATGAAAACTAGTAAAACCACTTTGTTTACTGATAGTTTCTTGCAAAGTTACATAATCTTAGCAAGGAATGTAGAAATCACACAGTTAGGTATTGACCGAAGCAATCTACAAAGTTAAGTTCAAACAAAATTCTTTGTGGAGATGTTTGTAATAGTTTTATTTATCATCTCCAAAATTTAAAATCATCTAAGATGTGCTTCAAAAGGTGGATAGCCAGACTGTGGTCAGCATACACTGGAATGTTACACAGCAGTCAAAGGAAATAAAGCATCAAACCACAGAAAGAGTAAATCCTAAATACATATTGCTAAATGAAAGAAGTTCATCTGAAATTGCATAGTATACAACGATTCCAATCTTTTCAAGTTCCTGCTAAGCTTTTCACTTTCCCTTGAAATTAATATTCAAAATTGACTGATCATTAGACATTAAGAAATATCTAATCGAGATTTGAGTTTGTATTTTCTTGTACATATTTCCTCATGGTAATTTCCTTATGGTCACTTGAGAAATGTCGACTCCACGCTGTCTTTTAATTGGGTTCTTTTTTCCCTCTTGTATTGTGAGAATTATTTAAATATTCCCAATACTAGAAAAATAACAAATATGTGATACACAAACATTTTCTGCCACTACACAGAGTATCTTTTTCAATATTTTGAAAATGTCTTTTAATGAGCCCAAGTTTGAAAATTTGATGAAGTCCAACATACCTTATAGTTTTTCTTTTATTGTTCATGTTTTGCTTTCAGATCTAAGAATCCTTTGCCAAAACCAAGATCATTGAGACTAGTAGACATTGGAAAGCACAGTATACAATTAATATAGTTATACTTGGTTTGTTAATCCATTTGAAGTATCAGTTTGTAAGGTATAAGTAAGGGCTCTTATTTTATTTCACATGTAAATACTATTCCTAGTATTTTTAATGATACTGTCCTTTTCCACACTGATAACTTTGGCATCCCCATCAAAAATCAGTTGGATATATGCTAGGATTTACTTCTGGATTCTCAGATTTATTCAATTTTTATATGTTCATCTACATTGTTTTAATTACTGTATAGTGTTGTACTAAGTTTAGAAATTAGAAATTGCGAGTCTCTCTAAATTTTTTTATACTATTTTCACTATTTGTAACCTAGGCCAGTTCCACGTAATTTTAAGAGTTATTTTTAGTATTCTACAGAAAAACACATTGAAATTTTGAATATATAGATTTTTTGAGTAATATGCCATGTTAATCATATTAAGTATTCTAATCTATGACTGTAAGGTATCTCGCTATTCAAGTGTTGCAGCTTATTCGTTACTCCCATATGTTCTTTGTTCTTTTGGAGTCAGATATTTTTCAGTATTTCTATTTATTCACTGCTTTTCAATTATTAATGATGTCTCTTTTCTGGTATATGTTTGCTCAATGGATTATAACAGCATCTTTAAATTGTCAGAGTTCATCTTCAGACATTTTATACTACTTTATTTATAATGCAATGATATATCGCTATTTTTATCTTTTCCCAGAATCTCTTCCATGCCATTTACCATTCTTTGGTGTGCATCTGTTTTCAGTGAATCTTATTTTTTAAATGGCATTTTTTTCTTAAACAATTTATTTTTTTTTATTTTAAAGAAAGTAGTACATGAGACACAAACAAACAAAAAAATAGCACAGTAGCAGCATACCAGTATCAAGAAAATAAACAAATCAAAGCAAGAGCATTCAAAGCGCACAGGGTCTCAAGGCAAATTAATACAAATCAACAGTGGTTGTTACACTGCATATCACTGTCCTCAACTACATTGCTCAGATTACCAGATGTAAGAATGAAAGATTGCTCAAACCATTAAAGAGAATAAGAAAATAACTTCAATATAACGTTAGAGAAAATACAGAGTTTCACTAGACAAGATGGTAGGAGTTCACCATTGTAATTTCATGGCATATTGTTACCTTCAAATCAGGTGCTCAGACCACCAGATACAAGCATGCAAAGTCGATCAGAACATAAAAAATTGTGAGCATTAACTGTTCATTTCAGTACACCATCAGACATCAGCAATACAGTCATCACAGCTATTCATATATATATTTATATTTTGCCTTCCTTCTTTCCTTTTTCTTCTTTCCCTCATCCCAGTCATTCCTTCCTTTCAGCTATTTCTTTCCCTTTTCTATCATCTATTGTATGATTTGAGTTTTACCTAGTCTTTCACGTCCCTACACCAAGCAGACAATATGATGTTTACACATGTGGGTCTGATTTATTTCACTTATGAGTATGGTCTCTAGTTGCATCCATTTACCTACAAAAGCCTTGAGCTTATCTTTTTTATTAGCTGAGTAATATTCCATTGTATAAAAATCCCACATCTTTTCTATCCATTCCTCACTGGATGGGCATCTGGATTGTTTCCAAGATTTAGCTATCACAAATTGTGCTGCTATAAACATGGGTACACATATATTGCTGTGGTATGATATCTTTAATTCTTCTAGGAAAATACCCCAAAGGGGGATAGCTGGGTTAAATGGGACTTCTAATTCTAGTATTGTGAGAAATCTCCAAATTGATTTCCACAGTGGTTTCACCAATCTATACTCCCACCAGCAGTGGAGTAGGGTTCCTTTCTCCACACAGCCTCTCCAGCATTTGTTATTGGTTGATTTCTTGATGATAGCCATTCTTTCTGGGGTGAGAGGGAATCTCAGTGTTTTTTTATTTGCATTTTTCAAATAACTAATGACGTTGAACACTTCTTCATATATTTATTTGCCATTAGTATCTGTTCATTAGAGATGTGTGTATTCATCTCAGATACCGATTTTTGGATTGGGTCTTTGAATTTGGGGGGCCCGATTTTTTTTAAATGCTTTATATGTCTTACTTAGAAGTCCTTTATCTGAGGGGCAGTTGGCTAAAATTTTCTCCCACTTGGTGGGTTTTCTTTTTACTTTATTGGTGATTTCTTTAGATGTGCAAAAACTTTTCCAAAAGATGAGATCCCAGTTGTTGATTCTTTGAAGTATTTCCCGTGCAGTTTGGTTTTGGTTCATGAACTCTCTGCTTACCCCAATGTCATCAAGATTTTTACCTACTTTCTCTTCCAATAAATTTAGTGTTTCTTTTTAGTATTTAGATCTTTGATCCATTTTGACTTTAATTTACTGCATGGTGAAAGAAATGGGTCTCGTTTTAGTCTTTGGCATGTGGAAAGCCAGTTTTTCCAGCACCATTTAGGGAAGAGGCTATCTTCCTTCCACTGAACATGTTTGTGCTCTGCATTTGACTTGCTCGTCTTTTTCCAGGAACTTGAGGTGCAGCATAAGATTGTTTATTTGTGCTTCTTCTGTTTTCCTAAGGTGGGAGTTTACCACTGTAAATTTCCTTCTGAGGACTGCTTTCATTGCATGCCACGTGTTCCTATACGTTGTATCTCCATTTTCCTTTGATTGTAAATAGTGTTTAATCTCTACGTTGATTTCATCTATGACCCATTATTGTTCAGGAAGATGTTATTTAATTTCCAGCTGCTTATGGAGTTCTTGTGTTTTCTTTTGTCATTAATTTCCAATTTCATTGCACTATGGTCTGATAGTATACATGAGATAATTTCAATTCCTTTGCATTTACTTAAACATGTTATGTGTACTAGTATATAGTCTGTTTTAGAGATTGCACTTTGCTCCTTTGTTTTGTCATTTTTGAAGAACCAGAGACTCCCTGTAGTGCAGTCTCACTGTGTGTGAGTGGCAGGGCGAGAGTCTGAAGATCCCCAGTACTCAGTGTACCTCCTGTGCTGGTGAGTGGTGGCAAGGCGGGGTCCCAGATGCTTCCGACATTTCTTGCATTCAGTTGGCTCCCAGAAGTGTGTGGGAAGGGTCGGGGACACTCGCCAGCATTCCTGAGACTGTCTGGGGTTCGACCTACCTTCCACAAGAGTAGTGGGGGGATGCAGGTCAAGTTCACCAAGGCTTCAGATATTGTCTGGGACAGAGCCTGCTTCCCACACTGGCAGGGGAGGGGTGAGGGTGAGCTCCCCGAGGCCGCTGACTCTGTTCAGGTTTCAGCTGAGCTACCAGGGGTGTGTGAGTTGTTCTGGCTGTGACCACCAAGGCCCCAGAAGTTGTTCAGGGATCCACATGCCTCACACCCTGCGAAGGGAAGCCCCAGACTAGCTCACCGGGTTCATAAAAGTGTCACATTCAGTGCAGCCTTGGAAGACACAGTAAGGGTGTGGCAAGGAGCCTCCTAGGCCCCAGAGGGTATCCGAGGTTTCACCAGCCTCTGGTCAAGGATGCAAAGCTGCAACTCACCGGGCTTCCTGAAGATGTCCATCTTAAACAATTTCTTTCTTCAAGATGTTAATTTAAAATTTTTTCTTGTACAAACCTACTGACAAATTTTGTCAGTTTTCTTCATTCAATAATTCTTCAACCCATCATCTTTTCTATTAGCTGGTTTTGCTAGCTATTGGAGTCTAAATTTTTTTCAGCTCTTCAGAGATAGTGTTTCATTTTATTTCTTTTTTTAATTTTAAAAATTAAAGAACTGACAAAAGTAACAGTGAAGACAAAATCAAAACAAGACAAAAACAACAAAAATGATACATGACCTCAAGACAAAATGATAGAAATCTACAGTGGTTGCTAAATTACATAGCTATCTTTAATGAAGTTGTTCAGTTCTTTAGACATAAGAAAGTAAGAATGATCAAAGAATCGAAGACAGTAACAAGTAAAAGAAAAAAAATTTAAAAAAACATTGGAAATGATGCAGAGCGTCACCATGCAAAATGGTAGGAGTTCAACAATGCATACTGTTTTTAGCTCAGTCATTCTCATTACCAAATTCAAGCATGTAAACTTGGTCAAGAAAAAAGAAAATTTTAAGCATTGACCGTTCCTCTCAATAAACTACAGACATCAATAATACACTAATATGCATACTTTCAGAAAAGCAACTATTATCTTCAAATCATGATTCTTATGTATGTGCCTTCTTTTTCTAGATGATTGTAAGAATTCTTTTTTGTTTGTTTCAATAAGTGGTTTTCTTTGTGTATTCATTTGATGCTCTTTGAAATTTTGGAAATTGTGATTTCATAATTTTGATCTTTTTTTTTTCTTGTCTTTAGGAGACAGGGTCTTGCTATGCAGTTCAGGCTGGCCTTGAGCTCACTTTGCAGCCCAGGCTGGTCTTGACCTCACAACGGTCCTCCTGCCTCACCCTTCTGAGTGGTGGGATTATAGGTCTGTGCCACCACACCTGGCTCATAGTTTTGATCAAATTTTAAAAATTGTATATCATAATTCTTCAGACTTTTGCTCTCTCTCTTTCATTTCTTCCTGGAACTTCATACTAGTCCTTTCTGTCTGTGCTACTGTTAAGAAAACAAACTTCTTTTGTAATTTGTTCAAGTTCATGATCTCGGATACTATTTTTTCAAGTGCTGATCCCAGAAAGTAGAATTTTAATTTCTAGTGTTCTATGTTAGTCTCTATGATTCCATCTAGTTCTCTTTTGTAGCCTCAATTTTCATTATTTCTATTTTATCTTATTCTATAACATTTTTGTGGCTGTTTGAACGTTTCTGCTTGCTACTATCATCATATCTGTTATTTGGTGTCCATTTCAGGAACTACTGATTCTATATACTATACTATGTTATATCCCCTATTGATATCAAAATAATTTTTTTCTAAGAATTTCAATCATTCGTACATTATATCATTTATAACACTTTGCTAGAAAGCTTGTGATGTCTAAGACTAAAGCAAATTTTTCTTGTTATAATTATTGTACAAATTAGCAAAGGAATGGATCTCAAATCTGTTAAGGAACATTAATTTACTCACTTCTTTGTCCAGCAAATATTTGTTACAAATATTCTCAGAGGCATACATTTCATTAATACTTCTGCACTTGTTTTTTCTTTTGAGACTCCAACAAAATTTTCTTGATTTGTTGCATTTCCGTATTTTGCATATCTCTGAGTGCTGTATGACAATTTCCAATGAGAAAAAAATGTGGAATTCGAGTTCAAACAGCATCCAAGATTTTTCTGCTGTTACTTTCCTCAAGGAAAACAAAAATGCTCATTTTTCTTTACTTTTAGAATTCCCACAGGGAAGTTATTTCCAGTGAGGTAGTAAATAATTTTGCAGCCCCACTGAAGACTTGGGTTACTGACATAAGGTAAAAGTCATATTCCCCTTCCTGTGGAATCTTTCTCCTATGGGAACCAGAAAGCGGAGATGCATCCTCTTAGAGCTATGTGTTATATTATAGGTAAACACCGACAACATAATGTAAACAAAAGGCCAGATATACCTTAATAACTTTTCAAAAGTAAATGCATAACTTTGGGGCATTGAATCTGTGCTGTACTTGTTTTCTTTTATTTTTCCTGTTTGTTTTTTGAATATGGAAGCCATGCTTGGACTATAATAACAATCTTACATTCATGAGCATTAAGATCACATGGACCGGGGCCGGGGATTTAGCTCAGCGGCAAAACTCCTGCCTGGCAAGTGCAAGGTCGTGACTTCGGTTCCCGGTACCAGAAAAACAAACAAACAAACAAACAAACAAAAAATCACATGGACCTGCAACTAGTGACATCACGGACAAATAATGCTGCCCAGATCCCATCATGAGCAGCTGCACCTCGATGTGAGGGGCTCATTTTATCTTCTTTTAATGCGATACTAACTATCACGTATTTTGCTTTTACTAAAATGTATTTCCGTCTCATTAAACATATTCTCTGTTTCCCAATTTCCCACTACATTGTATATCAGAAGATTCTATTGAATGTTGCCTCTGAATATAAGAATTTGCTCAAATCCCTTCTTGCAGGAAAGGAAAAGCTAGAGTTAGCTCCCATTTGTAGAAGATACTCAAGGCAGAAGAATATAGATGGCTAATTAGGGTTTTCAGTGAACCATTAACCAGTCCAAAGAATGGCACTACTTGGGGTATATGCAATAGAGTGCTGCCTCCTAAATTACCAATTAATAATATAATAGAGTTTTAAAAAGTTGCATAGTTTTTGCCTATCTTTTAGAGTTTTTAATATCTGAAATGGATTTGCTACTATGTTGGTCTTTTACTTAGTTTCTATTTTTACTTTCTAAATTTAAAATAACAAAGGTAGGAGAATGCCAAATTTTAGTGTTTTGTTCATCCTGAAGACCTAGAGCCAGAACCGGTGAGCCGCTGCCTTTATTTCACCACAAAGACTTTGTTTAAGAGTCCGATCATGTCGCCATAGATTGTGTCCCAGCTCTCATATTTGTTAGTTATTATGTGATCTAGGCAAAAGATCGCAATTTCACAAGGGCTCAATTTATTTTTCTTTAAAATGTGGACAAAATATATTTAGATCATAAATTTAAGGGGATTGAATGCAGCAATATGTGCTTATGCTTCAGTGTCAGGAACACATTAGATCTTAATATGTGATCACTGTTATTAGTCTTCATGTTAATTATTAGTCAACACCTCAAGTCGTGGTACATTCTGCTGGTTCAAATTCCTTTCTTAATCTGCATTTCTCATCACAGCTACCTTGCAGAGAATTACATTAACCTACAAACACCCTGTCATTGTGTATATGCGGGGCAAGTTGCATTTTTTTGGCACAACGTGAAGTATTTACTAACATCCAATCACATCACTCTAAATCAAATTATCAGAATAATGTGCAAATCAATGAGTATCGGCATCTCTACCTGGTTTTCCACTAATCTTGCTCTGTTTGAATATATTTCAGGTATGATTCCTTAAACTTGCTAAGAATTTTGTTTTCTTGAACTGAAAAAGCAAAGTTCGAATTTTCATGTCAATAGTTTAGTAAGGAATCCTAATGATACTTCATTATGAAAAAAAGATTCATCTGTAATCGCATTAACCTTAAAAAATTCCTGACCCTTGCATACTTAAAGCCTCCTTGTTATGTGTTGTATTCGTTTGCTAGGGCTGCCATGACAAAGTATCACACACCATAGCGCTTAAATAATGTACGTTCATTTTCTCATAATTCTAGAGAACAGAAAGCAGTGACTGAGATGACAATAGGGCTAGTTTCTTCTGAGGTTTTTCTTCTCGGCTGGTGGATGACTGTCTTTTTCTTGTGGTCTTCCCACTTTACATGTCTATGTCCTAATCTCTTCTTAGAATGACACCCAGTTGTCCCCCAGCCCGATGACTTCATGTTGCATGTTTCTCTAAAGTTGCTATTCCCAAACATTCTGCAGTAAACGGAGTCAAGATACCAACATATGAATTGGGGAGGGGGCAGAGTTTACTCCATATTGTACAGCAGGCTATATTGAAGGATATGGATCATTCACTAACATCTTATGCAGACACTCCCGACTCCTAACAGAGTTATGTTCATAAAACACATTGCACATAAGAAAGATGGTAGGTCAGAAATGCCTTAAATACACCTGGCCTACTGGACATCAACGCTGCACGGCACTGTACAGCAAAGGGCACTGGGTGATTCTGTCCCTGCTGCTGTGTCTGATTGGATGGCGCAGCTTGCTCTCTCTGCCTAGCGCTGCAAGAGATGATCATAACACACAGAGCTAGTCCAGGAAAAGGTCCACAGTAAAGTAAAGATTCTGCTGAATCGGTATGGGTTTCATGCTGTGGTAAAGTAACAATTTCATAAATTAAATCATAAATTAGACACTGTACATTCAGAACTTTTTTTAAATCATACCCTAATCCAAATGACATTATAGAAAAAATTAAGGCAATGGCACTATGATGAATTGCATTTGAACGTATCTAATATCTTATTTTTAAAAATCATTTGCTGTTTATTTTTCAAATTAATGCTTTAATATTTTAAGAAGAGCCTATCCTCTACGCAAAGTCAGCAAATCAAAATAGGACTTCGGTAGCTGGATACACCTACTTCGGACTGACACAGCCAGAAATATTTGAATACAATGTCCAATGTATTTGTAGAACCTAATAGGTTCATTATTAATTCTCTTGCAGTTACACATTAACTTTTTATAGCTAAATTTGTAACCATAAACTCGGTGCTATTACATATTTCACTTACTTCTATTTTCTCCTTTCATTGCACATCTGAAAATGTGCTTTTGTATATTCCTAAATATCAAAATGATCATCTGAGCAGTGGAATCATTTTTTGCTGATAATTATGTTTATGGTGGTTGATCGTGTCCCTGTATGCATAGCACATGAGGAAGCCATGGGAAGCGCAGTACTTACTCTCCTTGTTTAACGTGCCATGGTGCTCCAACGATTGCGGTGCAGGGGAAATACAGAGCAACGTTTGCAGGGGCACAGGGAAGCGCTCCCCAGAGATGCACAAAGAATAGCATGTGATAACTTCCAGGGCAGCATCTGAATAGTAGCGAGATTTTCTTTAATGTCTGCACAGTTGTAATACAAATTAAGTAAAAATAACAAAATGTATAGACGTACTCTGCAGTCATTGTATCGATTTTCCCTAGTATTTTTCCTGAAAATCGCTTTCCTTCAGTAGTAGATATTTATTATATATAGTTTTATATGTATGTGTGTATATATGTGTATATATATATATATATATATATATATATATATAACATAAGTATATTTTCCTTTACAGGTTTTCACATTAGCTGTCTCTATACACAGCCAGCAATTTCCTTCTGCCTGTTTTTTTATTTCCAGTGCTTTATGTTGTTTTTCAATAGATGAATTAGAAAATCTTAGCAAAGTAGTTACTGGAAATTGAAATGAGAATGGGGGGACCTATCTGAAACTCGCCTTTTGGTGTTTCCTTCAAAGCATGCTTCTGTGTGCTCCCTTGATTTACATTTAGCAATATCTAAGTGCAAATAGTAATCATACACCAAAGTAAACAGGACTATATGCAATTGCTTCCTCCGTTTCTTCAATTGCAGTTGCAATCCCATAGATTCCGATCTTGACAGGTAGCATAATTAGAAAATTCTCTTTGTCTTATTAAATGTGACTCTTCTCAATAGAATTCACTTCCTTGCCAGCAAAAAACAGAAAATATACTTCAAATCTAAAATGGGAAATCAAGGGGGACTGTTTTATTTTTATCTGTCTTTGTGCAAGCGACATTATTATCAAAGGATATTGTAATGCTGAAAATGTACTTTGGGGATTTAAATCACGCATTAGCCTGGAAAGTAAAAAGTGCTGTAGGGTCCATGCAATATATTTTCTCATTAATCTGATTGAAAGATTATCCTTCCTATAGCTATGAAACGTCTAATACTCAGATCCATCTTCTCTGCTGGTAAAATTCAGCTTTGTGCAAAGTCATTGTCTCTGGTGTTGGGGGGTCCAACACATTTTCGTCTCGGCATAAGCCCATCTGTATTAAAATAAATTCAGAGCAGGCCGCCATTTCATGCACACATTTTGATTATTTCATAAACTGCTGTGGAAAATGGAAGTATCGGCAAGTCATGCAGCTCCCTGGTAATGTAATGCTGCCATTACCTCAGTGGTCATGTGAAAAAGTTTAGCTATACTGTCTTTGACAGACGTTCACAGTCAAAACAGTGCATTTAAATGAAACGCAGATATGAGAAAGCCATTATTGCAATCACAATTCCAGTCTCTAAATTATCTTATATGAGTATATACATTTTCTATGTAACCTGACATTTGTAATACATAACTAGCCCTGCCTTCACTCTCCCAACATGCACCCCGGCCTCTTGGCTTAGCATCGTCTATTCCCTGGATCCAGAGAGAAGGAGGACTGTGATCAGAGGCTGCATGCAGTAATTGCACACACTCCTGATGATTTCGTGCAATCAGAGTGACACATTATTTGTGATGAAAATTAAGGAAAGAGACAAAGCAGACGTATAGGCTGCCTTGCTATAGTCAACGCCTTTACAAAAGACTAGCAACTCTAAGTGAACGTAAGGAACTGTTCAGAAGAAAACCCCGACCACTTACATGCTTTTGCACATAATAGACTCCCTGAAAATTTTGTGTAACCTCAGTCGTATCTTGCAGCACTTTGTGATTTTAAGTTTTAATGAAACTATGGAAGATGTCTTAAACTGAATGATTTCCATTCAGAGCAGCTTGAGTGCTGATACTATGAAGAGGGTGGATGGCCACAGCCATAACTGTCACACAGATAATATTCTTTTATGCCTCAAGACACTAAGATGGTGCTGCAGATAACCGAAAGAAATAAGCTGCCACCATCACTGATCTGCAGCTTTGAAACAGTATTGCTTTTGCACGGTTAAGAGAAGGTAAAATCACCTACCAGTGTAATAGAGAGGACGTTTTAAAGTGAACAGGAGCCGGAAGAATTAAAGCTTTTCATATTTGTTTGTAATCCATATACACCGTGGATGAAATCGTCCATATCCTATTTTATGTGTTTATGTAGGGCAATTGGAAATGCAAAAGGAGCTGCGGCTTTACATTCCCCCAGGACACTTTCGTTAATGTAGGGAAATGAAAATCTACAGAGAATTTGGCTTTCGTGCTCCCTTCAGAGGTTAACTTTGGAGATCTTAAGTGTGTTCTTAAGGCTGGATTTGTAAGGTATGTAGCAGATTAGAATGTATTATGATATTCAGACGCAACACCCAAGCAGTTTAAAAAATTGCTGTCTATATTTTTCCCACCCAGCAAATTATTGCTTGAGGGCTTTTTACAAGGATAAGATTGAATTTTACATTCCCATTGCACAATGTGACTTATCAAGGACTTTCTATATTTGGGAGCCTGGGGTTTGGTGAACACAAATCACAACCAAAGTTTGATGAACATCTTCTACAAAGCCAGGAAGCTAGATTCATAAAAAGAACATAATTAGTTTTGTGTCTGGAACTTTATTTTAAGGTGAAATACATCATTTCACTCACAACAGAATTTATTCTTACTTATGAGAAAGATAATCCTTATTGCTTTTTCAAAAAAAAATAAATATAAGATGAAAATAAATTCTTATTTAGCTGAAGGACTGTTTCTCATATTTACTTTGAAATTCTCTAATCAGAAATCCTTTTATTTGTAAATATAGCAACATTCAAGGCTCAAAATCATGGCAAAATAAGTAATGATACAGCAAGTATCATGCGAATCGGGTTCCACAGTGAATCCTCTTCTGGATTATTTGATCTAAAAATGTGGCAGCTTTTGGTGTGTGTTTGGGGAATTCTACTTGAAAGTATAAAGCAAGATATACAATATTTTTAATCGAACACGAAAACTATCAATACTAATCTGCGAATCTGTGCCCCAAAATGCAACCATATTGTTGAGACAGAAACACAGTGCATTCAAGAAGCTATTAAATGCACAGCAGTATTTGAAATTGAACCCAGTGACTTGTTGTTATGGCTTGCTGACATTATTGGTTCTTGTATATAGTTACATAATGATCTCTGAAACCAGCTTTAAAAACCATTCCATAAAATCAGTTAACAGATGTCAAAACCTGACTACAAAAGTCAACTCTTGAGACCGTTACTTTAAAGCTATCTTCAATTCTTTCTTCCAAGTTAAATATAAATAAAATGTTATATTTTTTGTTTTCTGTAAAGGAAATGTATAGAATGGTACATTCTTTTGTCTTTTATTTCCAATTTATTATAGTTGTTATCATACAACTGTCTGTGACCTAAAAGACATATACAAATTAAATTACATCAATGTCTTATGAAAACCTAATTAAATTTTATATTTTTTCTATCAATATTTCTGATATAACATACATTTTATATTTTGTATAAAAGTCATATTTTGCTAGAGAAAGTCTGCATTATTTCAAACATATCTAAAATAACATAATCAGAAATCATTTTACATGATATACTTTTTACAGCTAGTGTAGACATCTTGTAATATAGAATAGACAGTAGCAATGACTCTGTAATGAGGGCTGTGGACACTTATTTTGGATAATTACCTTCTGACCAAAATAAGCAATTGGTTCTCAAATTACATAGCTATGAAAATGTAAAGAAATTATACTGAAAATAATTAAGCATTGTTTTCTGCTTTCAAACTTCCATGTGGAGCAATAAAAGAATAATAACCATTCTCAATGTTCTTGCCTATTTTTGAAATAAAGAAGATGGCTTCTAGGAAATGGAATTGGTGTAGCAGAACTGCTTTTTGTCCTGTGCAAGCCCTTGCTTTTGTAATTGTAAATGAAGCTGTTTCATCTGGTTTATATGCCGCGGTTCCCACTACTGCAGCTTAGGGCAATACAGATGATTAGTTGCCTGATTCCAGATTCATACAGGCTCAGCTATGAGAACTAGACTCTGGCATTTAAATGACTGCACTGATGTGAGGCCATAAACCATTGCAGACCATTTATACAAATGGAACTGGCTGAGCCTTTTATCAAATCTCCTCTAACAGGGAAAAACCATGTATTAGCTCTATGCAATTTTAAAAAATTCTCATTAAATACACAAACATTTTATTAATGTTTGTGTTTAAAAGTCTTGATACTGATAAGCCCCCAAAATTATATTTTTAGATCACAATCTCGAGTGGTCAAAGCTTCATGTTTCATCAGCCACATTCAGAGAAGAGGTCTCCACAGGAAATTTTTCCCTCAAAGGAAATCAGCATTTCCTATAAACTAAGCTTCTGAGAAGCTTCTATGGAATAGCAAGGTGTGGATTTTGACTGGGCTCAAAGATAGAATTTGCATATAAAAATCAATCACCTCATTTTAGCTTGAATATCATATTTATCTGCTTAAGCTTTCATATTTGTAATTTTATATTCTTAAAGAGTTTGAAATGTCGGTGAATCCTCTCTAAGCCTTCATTTCTACCTCATTCCGGAAGATTTGGGGTGTCAGTTTGGGAAAGTGCAGAAACTGCAGGAAGTTTTAAATAAAATCACCAGATAACTAAAATAGTCTAATGAATTAGTACAATTAAAAAGCAGACTTCCATACTATGGTTTGTGGACCTTGGTGTCTACTTCTCTGTCTGTATTTGGTAGAATAGTAACTATTCAATAATATATGTGAAAAGGTTCAAACAGAAGTCACATTGAATTTCCTAAAGTCACCCAGGCAGATAATCATATATAATGGGCATAGAGCCTATTCAGAACATGAGTACCTATGATCAGCTAGACAAGATTAATAACAAAAAAAGGAGAACCACTTTTATGAAAGTTGACAAGAAAATTTAAGTACGAGATTTTCTTAGCTGGAATAAGTAGTTCCATTTTTATATCCAAATTTTTCAAATAATTAATAGTAATTTCACTTTGACATTGAAGAGCAGACAACAATAACATGTGATAACAAAATTTCAAGTTTGTTGTGACAAAAATTCAGAATTTGAAGAAACTCGATCAGTTCTCCATCTTCAAAGACAGATTGACAGTAAGAACCTTAATTTCATCTCCTTTTACTTTCTAAAAGAAAAAGACTCAACTTAATTTTTCAATTCCATACTTTTAACTGTGTTTTATCTATTTCTACTCTTATGGCATGATATCTTAAATTAGAATAAATTGGGATTAATTTATTCTTATCCTTGAAAACAATGTTACACCAGCATTTCACAAGGTGGAGAGCAAACACATGGTCAGGACCTCAAGTACTTCAAATTCTGGTAAAAGAGAGATGACATATTTACCTCATAGATGAGGAATGATAATTAGAGAAAGAAATGAATTCATCCGTGGTGATGGCAGTAGCTTGGAATGAAAGAATATTGGTGAGAAAAGGCCAACTAGAGGAGTAAATATCAGAACAGTTTGGAAAAGTGAGTTTAAGTTTGCCTAACAAATTATGTAGATAAAAGCATCCCCTGCAAAACAAGCAGCCTACACAATATTACAGAGAATAGGCAGGCAGTTTGATAGGGAATCATGCAGGTGAGGAAGGAATACAATATGTAAAACTAAAATTGCACAAGGGCAGGTCATAGAGGGATGTTATGCCATGGTAAGGATCTTTGACTTTTATTATCCAAGCCACTTGAAATGGGAGACTCTCAGGGAAAGTAAAGGATGATAGCTTTGAAAATACCAGTTCTAGTTCCAGACACTGTATAGGCAGTCTGTGAGGGCCCCGGTTTTGTTTAAGAAAGGGTACCTATGGGTCAAGCTAGGTAAAGGAGAAGCAAACAGCTACTTATTAAAGCTTTCCTTGGGACCTTGACCAAAATTAGACACTTCTTCGTACTTCACGGACCCAACCTTGAAGAGATGCACAAATTCATAGTCCTGCATCATTTATTTGTTTAAAAAATTAAGGTTCTCCTGTTAGGAGCCCATTAAAACTGGAAAGAAATTTACTTGTAAGTATTTTTATTTGGAAAATATTAAAAAGAAAAGAATTTGGCTTTTTCATTCTGCCAGTGGTCCTCCTTGAAACCAAGCCCTTTAAAAATGATTTATCTGAACTCAAATATGAACCTGTCATATGAATCTGCCTTACTCAACAAGGATATTTCGCAGGTGACAATTAACAGCAGGTACAAATGTGTGGTTTGTTTGGGTGATTTTTATCTTCACTAGTACGTCCTTATAGAATAAAAGATTTGTAACCTAATTGTTCAAAGAGAGTGGACATAACAATATCTCTGCATATAAATGATTAAAATAGGATATAAATGCCTTGTTTAATCAGACATTTATATGTTGATCAGTAGAAGTCATCACTGTTTGAATTATTTTAAAAGTTAAAATTATTAAAAGAGAGCAAGAATCAAACTGATTCTTTCCACTTTTTTAGTTGAAAATATGCTGTTACCTGAATTGCAGAAAAGCAGATAATAGACTAAAATTCATTTTTTCAGGAACTAGAAATGGTCCTATATTTTAAACTCATTTTTCAATCATCTGATATTTTGATAATCAATATTATAATATCAGGAGTTTCAGAAGATACTGTTGGAGATATATTTATCTAAATTTCTAGATTTCACAGTAAGATTGTAATGAGGAATTCCCATTTATTTTTGAACTCAGCATTCAGATAATTGAATAAAAAAACCACAATCAATGAAGACCTTTAAAGATTGTCACTCTATATTTGGACTGAAAAAAAATATATATATATATAGGCTTAATCCCATTTGATACTCAGAATGTAAATGAGATTTATTATTGAGTGGGTAACCTGAGACTGATTTAACCTATATATTTGTCTTCATATTAAGGGTATATTTACATTTTTTGCATAGCACAGTAGGGTAGCACAAAGACAGATCTGCATTTAATTTTTTAAACCTGGCTAATCCCTATTGATATGCAGTGCATATTCCTCATTTTAACTATTTTGTTTATTTCCTAGTCTTTTATTTTCTCATGGTCATGTTAAGTCCTGCTGGATAGAAATTTTACCGCTGATAGAAGCCAAACCGCAGTAAAATGATTCTGCCTAACCTTAAGAGTTTCAGCCATTTCCTTTTATATTTTATAATAAGATATGACAAGTCAATTTAAAGAAAATACACAATAGTTGCTGACTGCAGTGAAAAGTTTATATTAAAATAATGTGCTGCTGTGGAGAGGTGGATAATTGAGCATACAGTTGGTCATTTCTGGCACTGCTCCTGGAATAAGCAAAAGTAATATATGTTAACAAAAGATTAATGCAGATAATATTACTCCAACCAGTAATTAGGACTTTACAGATCCCTGTTTAAATGATGATGGAAAAAAATTAAGAAGAAGCTTGCAAGTAGTCATTGAAGTTGAGCTGGCCTAAAACCGCCTGTAAACTGATCTGTGATTGGGCTTGCTTCCTACTGACACATGACTCCACCAGCATTCTTGTGACTTTAATAAAGACTGAGCAAACTTGAGAACTCTAAACTAAATTTAACTGGAACGACTAATTTCAAGAAGCGGTGGTATTGGAAACCCTAAAAGTCCTAAAAAATGTTCTTCACATTCAGATAGAAACTCTGCAATTTCTCTCTCCCTTGGTCTTCTGTTGAATTCTGGGAGAGAAAGTTTTAACTCTTTAACATTGCCATTGCAGTGACTAGCTTTTTGCTTTCTCAGGAACACAGACCTTAGAAAACTTCCAACTATTTACTCTTTACTTTCTTTGAAGAGATTTTATAAACTTAAAACCAGCACCATTTTCTTAAGGCACTGTGTTCACTCAAAGAGTAGTAACCTGAATGATCAAGTCGGTGTTAGTAGTAAGAAGGTAGGCATTTTTCCTCCAGGAGCACTATGAATACTGAGTTACAAAAATCTACATGGCAGATTTATTCCCCAAATTATACACCAAGCAATGTCTTTCTTCTTTCCAATGTGTCTCTGGAGATGACCATAAGTTATAAGCAATGGCCAGGCTTCATAGAGTACCATTTCTGGCGTTGGGAATAATTATAAGGATTTAGACATGATTAATATAGATCACTACATTTCCTTTAAAAAAAGGAAGAACTGTGAAAATTTTGAGGTGATCATTCCTATTGTGTTCTGAATAATTTCTCCCACAATGGATCTTTGCTACGCAGCCCAGTAAGGAGGTTTTTGCAAATGTAAGTAGGATAGATTAAAGTGGGCAAAAGAATGGATTGAGGGAAGCAATTAGTAAGGTATTTCAAAATGTATTGGGATGAAAGTCTCCATTATCATTGTCAGTCTTCCTTCAGTAGGGACCTGGAGACAAGCCTCTAATCAAGCGTTATTGTAAATGATAGACACTTGAATCTCTACAATCACAGTCTTCTCTGGATTGGAGACTGGAAACTCTTCATCCCATTCCCACTAAATCCCTTTGTCCACTTGATCAAGTGTCATGTCAACCCTTGCTCAGCTTCCTAGGTCATCAAGGATCAGTACTAACTGCTCTTCCTGTTGCTGGTCTACCTTTACTCCGGTTGCTATCCTCAGAGGGTTTTTATACATTTTATTATTGTAGATTTTTTTTTACTTTAATTAAAGGCCTTGAGCTTTATACTAAATTAAACCTCATTTCCCAATCATATGATTCCTCAGACTCTCTGTTTCACTCATATTTTATGTAATCACTCAACAAATATATGTGTAGCATTTTTTTGGAATTATATTGAACAAAAGAGACAAAATTCAAGGTCTTATGGACCTTATATCCTATAACTATATGATACTTAATGTCTTCAAATATCCATTAAAATAAAAGAAGTCTTGGAAAGTAAGACTCATTTCTTCACATCTGTGTCCTCTGCACTTTGCAGAAAAGGCACAATGAATATTTATTGAATATTAAGTAAACAAATAAGAGTTGCAAGTTTTTAGAAACATAAGTGTTTTATATACTCATGGGTAAATTCAAGCTGTATAAAACTGACAGTAAGACTATCTGTAAAATGTAACATAGAGCTGACAGTAAGACTATCTATAAAATGTAACATAGGGATATAGCTCAGTGGCACAAGCACCTGCCTGGCAAGTGCAAGGTCCTCAGTTTGATTTCCGGTACCCAAAAATAAATAAATAAATAAATAAATAAATAAATAAATAAGTAAAGTAACATAAAGGAACCAGTATGCTAAAACACAACCTATGTAGGCACTAATAAGTCTAAGTGACTATGTAAAAATCTATTTTTTAAATAACGATGTTAATTTCACTTATGAGTATGGCCTCAAGTTGCATCCATTTATCTATAAAAGCCCTGAGTTTATCTTTTTTATAGCTGAGTGATACTTCATTGTATAAAAATATCACATCTTTTTTTATCCATTCCTCAGTTGATTGGCATTTGGCTCATTTCCAAGATTTAGCTATGATAAATAGTGGGATAACTGTACTGCTGATATCTGTGGTTTATTGAAAAGAACAATTAATGCTTAATTTTTTTTTATTTTGACCAATTTTGCATACTTACACCTGGTAATGTGAGCAACTGATTTGAAGACAACAATATGCAATATAACAATCATTGGTGAATTCCTACCATCTTGTTTAGTGAAACTCTGTATTGTCTAATTTTTTTTAATTATTAATTTTTATTCTCTTTAATGGTTTGATCAATTTTGCATTGTCACATCTGGTAGTCTGAGCAAGTTCACTGAAAATAACAATGTGTAACATAACAATCACCGTTAATTCTTATCATTTTGTTTTGAAACCCTGTATCATTTTTAATGTTTTTGCTTTGTACTGTTTTTGTCTATGATGTGGGTATTTTGCTATTGCTCTTTTTTTCTATTCTCTTTAAAATAAAAAATGAAGAAAACATAATGATGTTTGGCTTCATTTCATAGCTTTTTTATCAACAGGTATCAAGTCAGTGTTTAAACATTTGTAAAATACAGTTATGTTTGTATTTGTCATAAAGTTTACATTATGTATGCTTACTATAGATACTAAGGATCTCATCATAGAATTCTCATAGCAGAAGTGTAAAATTAAGAGAAGGTTATTTTTCACCTGAAGTAAGATCTCTCTCCGTTTCTCTCCCTTTTCCTCTGTCTCTGTCTCTCTGTGTCTGTCTGTCTGTCTGTCTCTCTGTCTTCCAAAACTCCTGAATAGAATGAAAGAAAATTGAGTTAAAGTACTTTGATCTTTAACAGGGTGCTTAACAACTCCTGATTCTCTTACGCTTTGTTGATTAAAATGGAGATTCCTAATGATGAAAAGCCATAGTTCTACGCCTGCATGAAGACAGGGTTTTTTATTTGTTTGTTTCCACTTGTCTCACTTTTTGTTTCCAGGTTTATCTATAGTCGAAATTAGGTTGAAGAAAAAGTAGTTAGTTACACTGTCTTAGTTACATTTCTTTCTCTAAAGTGAAGTACCGAACACCCAACGTTAAAGGGAAGAAAGTTTATACAGCTCACAGTTTGTTGAGGTTTCAATGCACAAATAGCTGGCTCCAAGGGAGGGTGAGATGGCAGAGGGATAACAGGTCATGGTGGCCAGAAAATGGCAAAGCAAGCACACAGCGCTTTTTCTCGCTTGTATCTTATCCAGGCTACTTACGTGGGCAGCACTCACACCCTTAATCCTAATACCCCTGAACACAGCATTGCATTAGGAATCAATCCCAGCATCACACGCTCTAGATCCCGCCGTCTCTGAAAAAGCCCACTGATGACTGCATGAGGCTTTGGGGGGACATTTAACCCAAGCCATGACAGATATAGATTTTACCTGCCGCCCACTCCAACTGCTCATAAATATGGTTAATTCAATAATAGGAAAAGTACCATCAAAGGAGCTATCTATAAGACAGTCTTTATTTTTGCAGTATTAGAAACAAACCTTCAATAAACTTTTGGAAATAAAAGGAAATATATATATATATTATATAATTAGATATAGATATTAGATATAGATATTGTATATGAGGTGGAATCAGTTGACATTTCATTGAGTGTTTTCCAAAAACAACCTAATGTTGAACCTAAAAGTTCTAGAAAAACAAGAACATATCAAGCCCAAAGCTCATATAAAGAAGGAAATTATAAAGATCAGAGCAGAAATTAATGTAATTGAGACTAAGAAAAGAATAAAAAATGAACTGAGTTGGCTGTAGGAGAGACTGAATGAAATGATAAACCCTTAGCCAATGTTATCAAAAAAAGAGGAAGAAAAGACTCAGATTCATGCAATTAGAAATGAAAAGTGTGAGAAATCACAACAGACCCTGCAGAAATCCAGAAAATCATCAATACCTACTTTGAGAATTCATCCAATAAGGTATAAAAAAAGAAGAAACAGACAGATTTCTAATACAAATTACCACACTTGAAACAAGAAGATATAAAAATTCTAAATAATCCAGTATCAGTCAATAAAATTTAAAATGTAATTAAAAACTTATCAACAAAGAAAAGCCCAAGTGTTGGTAGACACATTGCTGAATTCTACAACAAATTTAAAGAAGATCTAATGCCACTACTTGTCAATTCTTTAATAAAATTGAAAACGAAACAATTTACCTGAAGTCATTCCTAGAAGCAACTATTACCCTAACACAAAACCAGACAAGGACCCAGCCAATAAAGAGAACTATAGGCCAATCTCCTTAGTGAACATAGATGCAAAAATCCTCAACAAGATACTGGCTGAGAGAATGCAGCAAATCATCAAGAAGATTATACAACATAACCATATAAGTTTCACCCCAAGGATGCAGGAGTGATTCAATATGTGAATCAATAAATGTAGTACACCATATTAACAGAGCCAAGGACAAAAACCATATGAACATTTCAATAGATGCAGCAAAAGCATTTGATCAACTTAAACACCCACTCGTGATAAAACCCTACAGAAAATCAGAATAGATGGACTTTACCTCAAGCTGATCAAAAGCATCTATGACAAACCAGGAGGCAACATCATAGGAAATGGACAAACACAGAAAACTTTCTCTCCAAAATCAGAAAAAGACAAGGATGTCCACTATCACTACTCTTATTCAATATAGTTTTGGAAACATTAGCCAGAGCAATTAGATAAGGAAAGAAATGAGAATCAAGATAGAAAAGAAAGAAGTTAAATTAATTTTATTTGCATATAATATGATACTTTACATAAAAGACCCCCAAAATTCCACCAAAACACTCCTAGATTTAATAAGCATGTTCAGTTGCATAGCTGGATACAAATTCAACACTCAAAAATCAATAGCATTCTTGTACACAAAAAGCAAACTCATTGAAAAAGAAATGTAAAGAACTACAACTTTCACCATAGTATTGAAAAAGAAAGGAAATACTTAGGAACCAATCTAACAAAGGCAATTACATATCTCTACATTGAAAACTACAGTACTCTGAAAAAAGAGGTTATAGAGGATACTAGAAAACGGACAGCTATCCTTTACTCTTGGGTCAATAGAATCAACATATTAAATGGCTATTGCTCAAAGGAAGGAACAACTGGGATGAGGGAAAGAAGGAGAAGAAGGCATTTTAGATAGACAGATAGATGATAGATAGATAGATAGAGAGATGGTATAACTATATTGTTGATGTCTGGTGGTTTATTGAGGGGAACAGTTAGTGCTTAAAATTTTTTTAGATATTTTGACCAGTTTTGCATGCTTATATCTGGTAATCTGAGCAATTTATGTGAAGACAACAATATGCAACCAATATGCAATATAACAACCGTTGGTGAATTCCTACCGTCTTGTCTACTGAAACTCTGTATCGTCACTAATGTTGTTTTTAATTTGTTTTTACTTCCCTTAAATGGTTTGATCAATCTTCCATTCTTACATCTGGTACTCTGAGCAACTTCCTTGAAGAGAACAATATGTAATATAACAACCACTGTTAGTCCCTGTCATTTGGCTTGAAATCCCATATCATTTTTAATGTCTTTGTTTTGGTTTATTTGTATTTTGCTATTGTTCTTTTTCTACTATTCTCTTCAAAATTAAAAAAAAAATTAAAAATGGCTCTACTCTCAAAATTGTTATACAGATTTAGTGCAATCTCCATCAAAATACCATTAGCACACCTCACAGAACTGGAGAAAACATTCCCAAAATTCATTTGGAACCAGAAAAGACCCAGAATAGCAAAAATAATCCTGGGCAACAAAAGCAAAGCAGGGATCATCACAATCCTGACTTGAAATTATACTCCTAAACTACTGTGATAAAAGTAGTATGGTGCTGGTAAAGAAACAGACCTGAGCATCAATGGAACAGATTAGAATAGGTAAAAACAGCTTCAATTACAGTCAGCCATCTTATCTTTGAGAAGAGGCTAAATATGTTTACAGTGATCCCTGACCTATGGCTGGAGTTACGTTCAAGAGACCCCGCAATAGGTGAGAATCCACAAAGTAGCAGTGTGGCATTTATATTATTATTTATATATATTTTAAAGCTTTATAAACCCTTCCCACACTCCTATAAATGCTTTCCACACTCCTGCACACCTTCCCGGGGAGACCCTTCCTCCCAAAGCCTCGGTTTACAGCTGGGGTGGCGCCTAGGGACGCGGGGTTAATCAGCTCCTCAGTTCTGAGGGCAGGAGGAGAGGATGGGGCAGGTGGGGATGGAGGGTTGGAGCAGGCCGAGGATCCAGAAGACAGGGACCCAGCCGAGCTGCAGCCGCAGCTTGGCTGGTGTGGGTCCGCTCGTGCGGCCAGGTGCCTACGCCCGGCTCGGGGTAGCAGTAATGGTGTACTACAATTTCATTGTGTGCAGTACCACATTCATCTGCTGATGAAATACATACTGTATAGTATTTTATTTCAATTTAATATTCTTTTAATATGTTTGAATTAACAATTTTTATATTGTTTTAAATTTTTAGGCAAAATAATTAAAATCATAAATATTATATAAGAACCTACATACCACAAAATCCTGCAATATACTGAAAGCTCTGCAGCACAGTATTAGATATATTTTTTAAAAGACACACAGTACAGTGCAGCCACAATAGGTAAAAAGCAACATAGCAAGCAGTTGATGTATTGGAAGAAAGAAATCCTGTTTAATAAATGGTGCTCTAAAAACAGGTTTTCCAGATGCTGAAGACTAAAACTAGACCCATGTATATCATCATGCACGAAACTAAATCAAAATGGATCAAAAATCTAAATATTAAAATGGAGCACAAAATCATCTGGAGGAGACAAAGACTGCATGAACAAAATCTCAACTGCTCAGGAAGAAAATACTACAAAGAATCAACTACTGAGATCTCATTTTAACAAAACACTTGCACAATAAAAAAAATCACCAACAGAATGAAAGGAAAACTCACTGATTGGGAAAAAAATCTTAGTCATTTGTTCTTCAAACAAAGGACTAATATGTAAAACATATAAAGAAATGAAAAAAATCAGACTCCCCAAATTTATAGACCCAATCCAAAAATGGGCATCTGAAGTGAATAGCTACTTCTCAGAGGAAGAAGTACAAATGCCAAATAAGTACATGAGAAAATGTGTAACATCGTGATCATTCAAGAGATGCAAATTAAAACAATGCTGAGACTCCATCTTACTCCAAAAAGAATGGCTATTATCAAGAAATCAGCCTATAACAAATGCTGATAGGGCTGTGAGGAAAAAGGAACTGCTTTCCACTCTAGGTGGGAGTGTAGACTGATGCAACCACTGTGGAAATCAGTGTGGAGATTCCTCCAAAATCTACAACTAAAGGTTCCATTTGATCCAGCTACTTCTCTTCTTGGTATCTCCCCAAAAGAATTTAAAGCATCACATCACAGCAATATATACACACTCATATTTATAGCAGCACTGTTTGTAGTAACTGAATATTGGAAACAACACAAATGCTGATCAACCAACAAATGATTTAAAAATATAAGAGTTACTTTTATGCAATGGAGCACTAATCACCCATGAAGAAGGATATACTTGAGACATTTATAGCTAATTGGATGGACCATAAGTCCATACTCTCAACTGAAATAAATTGGATACAAATGTATAAATGTTACATTTTCTCTCTGGTGTCAGAAACTGAACGTATAGATAAGAACTAAAATGGCTAATAGATATTATGTAATAGGAAGTAATCTTTTAAAGGGAAAAGGGAATTGGGGGAGGAATGGAAGGGAAAAGAAAAACTGAGAACAAAATGGATAAATAGAAAACACAGTTTTGTAAATAAGGAAGGGCTGAGGGATTGGAGAAAGGGTAGGGGAATGGGGACAAAAAGCAGAACTAAGATATATCATGTGCTGGTACAAATTCCCCATGCTACATGTGATCATTACGCATATCTAAAGTGTACCAATAAACTTAATTATAAAAATGTCAAATGAGTCTATGTGAGCAATATACAGAATAGAGAGATTAAACATGTATTTCAAGAGGCAAACATTTGAGTTGCGTATGATGGCTACCATGTGTTAAATAAAGTGCCAAATACAGAAGTCATCATGGGTGAGTGGTGAGGATCATCAGCATATTTTACCATATTCATACAGTCCTAATCGCTTATCAATTTGTAAAACACAGATATCAAGAACTGCCTGTGAAATTTGGGTTAGTTAGGACTTATAAAAATGAATTGGGTTTTATTTTTTTCACTTTAAAATAAAAAGGGAAAAATAAATTATTAGGGAAAAAAACTGAATCAGGAACTTTTTCTGTTTCAAATGTACTATACATTACAGAATGATATGTCCACGTGGACTTGTATGTGTTGGGCTGGCTGTGTGAGGATGGATTTCTGGTCCTGAGTGAAGCAGATGCAACTGCCTAGTCAGTAAGAGTTTCATTCTATTGCACAACAAAACCGAAAGAGGAATAATATGGGTGTTGGATGCTGAAAGTCACACAGGAAAATATAGAAGAGTAATATATTAACAAACTGATATGAAATTCATTGGTAACAGAAGTCAAGAAAAATACAGAATTAAAACTATTTTGAAGAAGCTGAATTGCATTTTGAATTCCAATTACTTAGGTCCCCTTTCTTTTTTATGCCAACTCCCCCTTTTGTAATGAGAATAACTTGTTACTTCAAGAATAACTAAGGTGAGAGATATAGTTCATTACTTATAAATTAAAACAATCATTTTATAAAAGTTGGAGTTGCATTGCCTGTATTGATATAGAGATGTCTCAAGGAATTAACAATTAAAATCTTGCCCTAAAATTTACAAAAGAAATGGATGAGCGTCCTTTACTCCACATCGTATAAATTTCAACTAATTTGGAAAAGAAAACAGGGCTGGAAGTGCAGAACAAGTAAACTTCTGCTGATTTTGCAGCAAGCACCAAAGTCTTATACTTTGCCTCGCTCTGATGCAATGAGAAAGCAATGAGAAGAGAGAGCACACATTAGAAAGCAATTTGTAGAGAGAATGTTGGCTTTAATTCCTAACTGTACCCCTAAGCATTGCAGGGAAGCCCCCCTGTTCTGTGCATTGCTGGCCTAGTCAATGTAAAATGGTTCTATAAGGCTTCTTAAAAAAGGAGTAAAAGTCTTTTGCATGCCCCAAGAAGAATGTGGAAGTTCTTTTGAAGTGAGAGAAAGCATTTTTTTGTTTAGTGAGAGATCAGATAAGAGCCTAATTTAATTGCGATAGTGAATGCATGCAGAAAAATGATTGCTCAAGCCCCATGCTGAGCAGTGTCTGTGCAAAGGACAGTGGAGTTCACTGCTCACATTTGGAGAAGCAGCAGTGGAGATGAAGGCATACCTGCCAATGCCAGCATAGTTGGACCACAAGAATGAATCAATTCACCCTGCTTCCTCCTCTTTTGTGCATAGTTCTACATGGAAGGAGGAAGGACAGAAATTGTGAATTGAGTTTACAATGGAAATGACCCAGAAAACTCTGGAACTGACTAAATTTATCTGGAAATAATCACATTGTCTTTGATGACATTCCGTGAATCAGACTTGGAAAGAAAGTGATTATAGAAAAAATAAACTTATACTTGCTTAAATTATGCATTAAACACATGCAATCCCCTGTCCTTAAAACTGCTGAGATTTGAGTAGTATAGTGCTATTGAGGAATTATCTTGGAAAATTCAGCTTTCTCATTCAAAAGTTCAGAGCAACTAAATAACTGCCAATTCCTCCCAGTTCAAATCTGACAAATGCACCATTTAGAACTGGACAAAGAAAATGTGAGACAGAATCAAACCAAATGATTGTGAACCCAAAAACTTAACAAAATATAAAGGAATAGGAAATGACTTGTAATGAGGCATGAGGACGATATCCAGTTAAGCTACAAGAGAGGTATATCCTGACCCTGAGACCCATGAAATGCAAAGTCATACGTCATATAAGTTCTCATTTGATTAAAAAAATCATAGATCCGGTAAGTCTTCTACAACCTGCTAATCAAAATGTAGCTGGCAGACTAGCAATCATGAACACTCCTGGGTCCAGAGGAAGCTTATTAGAAATGCTGAATCTCAGGACCTACCATGTCTGACCAAATCATACTATGAATTTTAACAAGAGCACTAGATGATTTTTAGGCACATTAAAGTTCAGGAAAGTGTGATTGATTAATTTAAGAATGTGTGACAAAAATATGATTATAATTTCCATATGAGCAAGGAGCTGTCTATCTTATTCATTACTTAGTCTGGAACATCCTTAAAAGCACCTGATATTTACAACCACATAATAAATATTTGTTTAAAAATTGGTAAAGCTTAACTTCAATTTCATGATAAAAATGCTACATAGAGAGTTGCTAACAAGGTTACTTTAAAAATAAAATTGATGTCAAAACTCTAAGGATTCCCTTAGTTATATCAAATTGGAAATATAATGATGAAAAGATATTCAAAACTCTACATTTTAAAAAAACAATTGGTTGATAAAAGAATGCTGCTTATAGGATTAATACATTCCGTCGTAGGCAGCTGAGTTAGACAGAAATATTATGGGCAGTCGGACAGAGCCAGGTCGGGAAGGAGCCGGTATAGAAGATGGGATACCTTGCAAATGGAGAGGCTGTGGGCCAGACCTCAAGACAAAAGATGAAACGGATGCATCCACGAACCTCCCTAGGGATGGACGTCAGGGATTGACATTCTAATAGGTAACAGCCACCTTGAAAAAGCCAGGAAGAGTCGCTGACCCAACCCTCTACAGGAAAGACTTCACGCCCGCTTGCTACATGACTGGCTTTCCCATTTGATCCCGATTTACTCAATTTTACCTGAACAATCATATTTGTAATCTTATTGGCTGACCATAGTGACGAGTCTCCACCCACATAAAACTCTGCTAAGACCATCATGGCGACAATCCACTATGGCGTCAATCCCAGAAATAACGTGGACCTTCAAGATTAACTTCTGTCTTCTTCTTCTAGTCGCAAACTAAACTTCCTGCTCTGTTTTCGCATGCGCGCCAACAATTCCTCAATCTTCTCAACATAAGGCATCTGGCCTGCCCATATTAACTCCACCCCTAGTCCACCCTGATAAACACCATTCCCCTGCTCCCTCCTCTGAGGGTCTTTGCATTCTCCTGCAACCTTCTCCCTCCAGGAATAACGGCTTTTCATGTCTGTCAATGTCTCTCAATAGCGCCAAAACCTTACCTTGCGATTTCCCATTTTCCCCCCACCCTGGACCTGCCTCACCTTGTGGTTTTGCTCTGTAAAATCTCTGGGAAAGGCAGGATCCTTGACAAACCCACTCAGCCCTTTTCTGTCCCTCCCTCAGACAGAAGCTTTCTTTCCCTCAATAAATATATTCTGCTCTTAACCTCCGATGCTCCTAAAATTCATTCTTCAATTTTAAAGAATGCAAACTTGTCCCAGATATCTTTTAGATTTTTGGAGTTTCTTTCCCCTATATCAATTCCATATCTTCATTTCCTTTGGCCAATAATTAAATGGATCATCCATTCTTATATTTACTGGGGACATAGCACTTCTGTAGCCCATGAATTGCACTCAGATTTTCTGGAGGTAAATGTGAAGTATATACCACAATACTTGGGCATCGTTTAAATTCACTGGAAAAATAAACATTTAGCCTACCAACTGCAGATATTACACTGAAAAGAATGAATTATGTAAAATAGAATTGACCTGCAAAATCATAAGAGAACATGTCAAATACATACAAGATAAGTCTTCGCCTCATACCTGACTGACCCAACAACTAAAGGTACCGTGAGTCACTTTTAGATGCAGACAGTGTGCTACCTACACAGACAATGAAGGGCAGGCACTGCTTCCCTGCTGTCCTCTTCCCGCAGACCTAAGGGGACAGCACTACAGCAGAAGGGGCTCAAAGGCTGAAGTGTGAGCTGTGGGATGCCCTGTTGCTGGAAAACCAGGTTCACAGTACAGCTCAGCAGTGTGACACCCGTGACTCTTGCAAGTGGGGAGGTAGACAGTCCAGCGCCTCCGCACTCTGGCGGCCCTGCAGGGCTGCTTCCTCCTAGTGTCTTAGGGGATACAGGTGGCACGGAGCATTGCTGCAGGGCCTCTCTTCCCCTCATGATCCAGGAGGACCAAAGGGTCCTCTAGAACACTCCAGTTAGCTTCAGCTCAGACTCAACTCTGTGTGTGTGTCCTATTGGGTGTGGGGAAGACCACCAGGTCATGGTGCTGGAGCTATTGCCCTGGATAATTCAGAAAGAAGAGTAGTTAATTCCTGAGCAATATTGGGAGGGATTCTCTGCAGAACCTTTAGAGACAGAGAATGTATTCATGAAATCAGTAGTTTTTGTCTGAAAGGTACATTTTTTTTTTTTTTGGTGCTAGACATCAAACTCAGGACCTTGCACTTGCCAGGCAGGCACTTATGCCACTGAGCTATATCCAAGGCCCTTGAAGGATGGAATTTTTTAAACAGGAATATACATGAGAAGGAGAAGAGGTGAAATACACTTTTGATTGTTTAAGCAAAGTATAATCCTTGAATAAAACACCAACATAGAAGAAAATATGATAGTGCAATGGCAAGCAGAAATCCTGAAATGACATCCAGGGTTTGGAGGCCGATTTTCACATTGGAGGGGCAGTGACTAGGAAACATCGTTCCTCAAAATGTCAGGCCCCAAAGGCCCAGTGAGGGAGATTTTTATGGGATCCACAAGGCGAAGTACAAAGGCAGAGTACTTGGCTGTTTCTGATTGGTTGTCTCTCCTGTGTTCTAAGACACAGAAGCAACCTGAACTGCAACAGGAACTATTATCTGGGCAACTCAGAAACTGAAGTACACTGGCCGGGGGCCCCTTTTCTGTTACAGTAGACACTGAAAATGAAGATAAAACAAAATAAAACAAAACAAAAAAAGCACATGAAACTTGACTACTCTTTGAGTTCATACAACAGAAACTTTCTAAGGAAAATCCAGTAGATTAGATTCCGCATCAGGAACAAATTCCTGTACATTATCTGCACCCTTGATTCTGTTGACTGTAGCCACTCAGTTGCTTGACCTTCGCCATCAGTGTGGTATTTGTTCCCAGAGGGGTCATGCACAACCCTGCCGCCACCGACTGCCGACTCTAGGTGTTCACAGTTCCGGTGTCTCAGCTTTCTATGAAACACTTAAAACACGTGTGGAGCACTGACTTTAAAACCAAGCGTTATTTTAGATATTGAAGAGGCCACAATGAGACAGATGATAATCTCTGTACGCATGAAACTTACACTCTTCACGTTACATGGTCAATTTTAAGAAAACAGCTGAGCCTGAGAAAGTGATTACTGTGCCATAGGAAGGCGAACAAACGCGTGTGTTCTCCAGGCCTTCCCCATCTCCAAAGGAAGCTTTATCAACCTTTGCATGTGGAAGGATTCTACTTGTTATTTGAAGCATTCATTACTTCATAACAAATGTGACATCTTAGAATGTCCAAAGATTCCAATGGTTCGGCTTTTATTTTTTACATTAGAAAGGAAGGACAAACCAAAAGAAAGTCTCAAGCCCTCCCTGAGGATCTTAAATGCCCGTAATTTCCCAGTGTGAGAAACTGTATGTCTCAGTTAACAAGTCAGGCAGAGTTTAAACACCTCTCCCATCCTTCTTTCCTCTAAGGACTTCAGTTGACCGCGGTGTCAGCCAGGAACTGCCGCTGCTTCAAACAGTTTTCCTCTTTTATTGAGAGGTCACCCTCCGAGACCTGGGCAGGCAAAGGCAAGGTTCACCTTTGCTTTCTTCCTCGGCTGTGTCACGTACCTGTGCAAGTGGAATCCCCAGCCAGAGCTATCCCTGAGGCCAAGGAGTTCTATTAAACTGCAGCAAGAATTGGTCAGCTCTTTGCCCCTGGGAGAATCCTACTGCTGTGACTAATAAGTATTTCAAAAGAAATAAATGAGCATGTCATTCATCCTATGATTACAGGATGAGTTGCAAGGGAGTTACTGGCCAGCCAGCCCTTTTCCTCACCCCCAGTTACTGCATTCCTTCCTTGAATAGGACAAATTGTCCCACGACGGGATTAAATCTGTTTCCAACCACTACCATGGGAAACCTGGTGGAGGCTCAGTGTGTCGTGAAACAAAGACGGTGTGAGCTACTACCTGAAGGAGGAAAGGAAGGTAGTGTTTATGCCACTCAAGTCAACAGGGCCATCAGGTATGATTTATTATATTTTAACAATTTGAATTACATAAACTAGAATTATGATTAAAATACTCCAGTACAACACAGGAAATAATTATTCTTTCCAAAATATCAACTACATACAGGTAAATATAGTACATGAGATTCTTTTTTAATGTGACATCACTGTTGACCAGCATCACCACCAATCCTTCACATCGTTACATTATTTCAAAATAAAATGGATACAAGAATTTCTGACCATTATATGAATTCTTTCACCACATCTGTACATTCAATTTTATGTCCTACTTGTTCTCCAAAGCCAAAGTGCTCTATCACAGCACAGGTAAGCCCATCCCTGGGAAAGCTGCATTTTTCTTTCAATTTCCTTAACATGTTTTTCGACATATTGTGTTCTCATATATCATGTGCTCTGAACTCTAGATATTTGAGAAATTACCTTTCTCTAATGAATGCAAATCTAAGAATATATCTATGTTCATTTCATCATAGTATAAATACTTTCCTTGTGTTTGGTATTCAGTAGACATGAGTTGGTAAAAATAAGGAAAAGGAGAAAATTTAAGGACTGCTGTTGCATCATTTTAATCTGTTAGTTGTGTTTTTAAATAAACTCCATTTTGAAAAGCCATTTTTGATATAATTTTTATATAATTTTCTTTTGAAATTTTTTTTGTTTTTGTTTTTGGAACCAGGAATTGAACTCAGGACCTTGCATTTGCCAGGCAGGTGCTGAATTTTTGTATAATTTTCTTCCATCAACTTTCTTTCATGGCGCCAAACTGCCTGTTCATTATATCAGTCAGACAGAAAGCAGTAATAAGTACTGTACATTCCATTTTCCCGGACGGTTTTATAGACCTGCTTCAGAGTGTTCCAGTGGTCCTCGTTTTGCTCTGACCATCACTGACTTTATTCTCATCATGTTGTACTTCAAGTCCCAAAACTTACAATGAAATTGTCACAATCTCTCTGTACCAATGAGATCTTTGTAGTATTTATTTACCTTTCAAACCTCAGTTCCTTTAGTTTTGACATTCCCATAGTTCTAGACTAGAAATGTTCCTTCTACCAGCTCTGGCTGTGGGTATAGAAGCTGGATAAGACCACCATGTCAACTTTTTTCTGCTAGTAGAAAGTACTTGAATACGTTTGTACATAATCATCTGTGATACATTTTACTTCTGCAAACTACAGAATAATGACATAAAATATTTACAGGTTTATTTCTAATTTATGTACTGTCTACTTTCAGAAAGGAATGCAATTAAAATTAAATAGCATTAGAACATGCAATAAGGCAATTTAGTTTATGTTCCACACGTATGTGAATTCAGTTCGTGAGACTGATCCTTAAGGTTACTTTTGACTCTCATTTTAAAAAATAAAAGTATGAGAGGTTACTTGATTATTAGATTAATTCTCCAATTTAGATATAATGTTTTTTCTATGTCTAAATTTAAGTATGTTAAGCATCTCCATGTGAGGGACATTGAATAAACAGCATATTTAATATATTTTCATTATGATCTGCATGACTATAGAAGTCAAAGGTACTATAGAAATGTTTCAGCTAATGAAACCAGTGTAAAATAAGTTAATAATTATAACCATTTCTGATGCTTACTTTTATATGTGTACAAATGGAAAATCTGTAAGGACAAAGAATGTGAATCAAATCTGTCATTAAAAAGTTGTGTGAAGTAAAAACTGTACATTCAGCAAAAATATTCATCAATGTAAAGGTGAATAAAAACATTTTCAGATAAATGAAAACTGTTTCCTATACTGCAACATATGCTAAGAGAAGTACTTCAGGCTATGGGGAAATGTCAACAAATAAAATGCTAGATCTTTAGAAAAAAATAGGACAAAAAATAGTGGCTAATGTGTAAATATAAGAAACATTTTTCTTGCTTTAATTTCCTTTAAGGTTATTTGAACATTGACAACGATATTATAGAACTTATAATTTATGTGTTAATATATTATGTGAAACAATTGTAATAAGATTAGAGCGAGGTCTATTGTATCTTATTCTTAAATTTTTTGTATTTGCTATAAAGTAGATATGAATTATAGTAAGAGTGTAATATGTCAAGAATACACATTGTATCTTCAGAGTAATGACTAAAATATAAATGAAAGAGTAATGGCCAATAAGCCATCATTAATGGGGATTTAAAAAACACTACTAATTTAAAGTAAAGCAGGAAAAGGTTAAATATGTACATTTAAAAGATTAAACAAAAAGTAAATAGTAAAATGGGATGGCACATCTTAATGAAATATAACTATGCATAAAAGAGTATTCCTATATATTTGATACATTTATAAACACACAGAACTGAATAGAAGGGCAAAAGGATATCATTAAAAATGGAAAAATGCTTGAATAGATTCAATAAGGTTAGACAGATTTGACTTCAAGACAAATGACCATAGAGAGAGACCATAAACTACATGGACAATTGATAAAAAGGAGAAAAAATACAAATGTAAAAATATATGCTGCAGAAGCTGTCAGCTCTAAAGATAAAATTAAACAAATCAATAATCATAATTGAAAGTTTTAATCTATTTTCATTTTTTATAGAAGTAGAAAAAATCAGTAAAAATGTGAAATGTATGAACTATGTGATCAGCTGTTATGTTATTACTTGTAAGATATTACTTCACTCCAAAAATCTCTACTATATATACACTGTTTACAAGTTAGCATGTAGCATTTGGCATTTGTTAAGATAACTGATACCATGGGCATAAAGAAAACTTTTCAAAATGTTTTGAAAATTTTTAATTTTATAGATTACTTTTGGTCGTAATGAAATTACTTTAGAAATTAGTAAACATAGGATACTAGGAAACACTCAAATATTTAGAAATTAAACAACATACTCTTAAATACAATATGGTTCACAAAAAAGAAAACCTTGAAAACATTTCAACTAAATTATTAGTAAATCCCAACATTTTGAAATTTTAGAGATGCCTACAAAATGGACAATGAAAGGAAAGTGATACGTTTAAATGCCTATATTAACACTAAAAAAGACTTAAAATCAATGATGTATGTAAAAGCGGAAGAAATCCTTAAGAATATAAGATGCCCCACTCCCAAAAGCCGAGACAAATGAACAAAGAATATTTGATTTCACTGATACAGGTTTACGATCAATGAAAATGTTCACCAAAACTGGGACAACTGCTGCCTTATAGGAAACGGAAATGATCAGAAGCAGATCTGAGGGAACTCCAGGATTACTGAATGCATTCTGCACCTTGATCAAGGTCTTTGCTGTCTGAGTAAGTACACTTGTGAAAACCCACTGAATTAAATGTTTAACCTGAGGACTTAGCCATGAATTGTTAAACCCATGTGAGTGCGTGTGTATACACACACGCGTGCACAGAAATACACCTTGAAAAAATATGAAAGCAAAATTTGAACTCTAAAAGAACTCTAACCCCATTTCCACAACTGGTACAAACTGAAAAAGCTGCAATAATCCAGCAGCTTTTGTTTGAAGCCTTAGGCTAATTGCAGTGACCATGTGATGACAGAGAGAAATTTTTCATGCAACGTTATTGCTGTGACTTGGATCTGGAGCGCTGTAAGGGTTTCCCAAGGACCACTTTTTGTAATAATATTTCTTAACTGCAGAAGAGCGTTGTTTTAGTGCCTGTGTGTTAGGCACCACGACAGATCCACCACACTCAAAGAATGAATAGCTGGCTCGCAGTAGAGGATTATGTATTTTTGTCCATTTGAACATCAGAAAATGTGAGACCAAACCAATTATTTTATTTTCAGCCTTGATGATGCCGAACAATTCTGCAGAGCAGTTTCCACTGCTGCTGTTGTCTTTTGAGATATTCTTTCAGAATTCGATAGTTGCACATTAACTAAAGAAAGAGGTTATATTTCCAATATCTAAGATATACATATGCATTATATTTAAAACTAAATTAACTTTTTGTTCTGCAAAAGGATGTATTAAGAAGCCTCTGGTTTATACTATGTGGAGTACAGAGTCATTCTGTCAGCATACTTAAATTAAGAAAGCATTTTAATCATTCTTATGCATTTCCTTCCTTCCTGTCTTGACTTGGCTCTAACACTTATCAATGAATAAGAAAACAGTGTCTCCAGGAATTACTACTCAATGAGAACAGCTGCAGTACAAACCAGAAAGGAGTGCTGCTTGAAGGACATTAGTCTTTTTTTCAAGTATTTCTGAAGCAATCAGGAAAAATAAACTAGGGTTCGAATAAGGCCAAGGACCTATGGTGGCCTTGCTTTTAGTAAGATCACAATACTTTTTAATAGCATACTTTTCCTTCTCACACAGCAGCAATAACTATCTCTGGATATTTTAAAGTATACATTATGTGTTTACATCTTAGAGCAGTCCTCATTTCCCACACAAAGTAGTCATGTTGGACTTGACCCTCCACCCCTTACTGTAGCAATGTTCCCCAGAAGCCCTTAATGGCTTCTCTAAGAGCTACAGAATCTGGCCCCACAAGAAGTATTTTCAGCTTTGTATTGAGCTCCGGAAGCAGTTACTTATGAAGCAGAATTGAACGTGTGAGTAAAATAGACCAATGGAGGGCCTTCCTCCTATCAAAAGTTTCATCCATTTTAATGTGATTTTGACTCATAAATCTAACATTGTTTCACACATAACAGAGGGAGACAGGTATTAAATATCATAGAAGTGACTGAGCTGAAATAACGAAGTGGATCTGGCCCAGTGGAAGAGAAGAAAATCTACATGTGCCAGCTTAAATACAATTTTCTGGCAGCACTGCAGCTCCAGTATCTATATTATTTTTAAATGGCCAGAATTTGTCCCTTTCTTATATACACTTTCCCTTTGACCAATACTTTTTTTTTTTTTTGGCAAAAACTAGTATCACTCATTTATTTACTCATTCCACATATTTTTGTATCCATAGGAACAGTTGTAGATGTTGAAGGATATAGGGGGAAATAAAACAGGCAAATTCCCTGTCCTCATGAGACTTTCATTCTGTGAAGACAGATGCCCCAAGAAACAAGAACTGCACAAAACAAATTCAAAAGCTGAAGTTCTGCCTTATAAGGCGGTGTCTGAGGCATGTAGTAAATGAAGTGTGGAAGAATGAACGGGAGATGCGAAGAGAGAACGTTTCAGGAAATAAAAATAAAAAGTGTACATGAGACAAAACAAGCTTGAAATACTAGAGAGTGGTGAACGAATCAAAGTATAACTGTACTGGTGTGAACAAGGAAGGTGTAGAAGACGTGGTTAGAAAAGGAGGCACTGAAGAGATCACAAATGTATCTGGAGGCTGTCCTTAAAAATATGGAATTAATGGCAGGTAGCTGAATGGTATTTGGGGGGACATGTGATGACTTGTTCTCTCTAGCTGCCATGGGGAGAAATGAAGGTGAAGGACAAGAATGAAAGCAAAATTGCCAGTTAAAAGTTTTGTCAGTGCAGAAAGTAAAAGTGAGTTCTAACTATTTTAAGCATGAAGGAATTTGATGCAGGAAATTAGGAGCTTTACAAATTCTGTGGAGGTATTTGAGGAGTTTCTTGAAATGCAGAAATTAAAGTTAGAAACAAGATGTCATTTGTCATCATTTACAATGTGTGACTACCTTTCCTTATTGGGGAAGCTGAAGAATCTGCCCCGGAATCTACTACTGCAAAAGAAAGGAAAAAGGAAAGAAGGGAGAGAGAGGGATGGAGTGACAGAGGAAGAAGAGGAAGAAGAAAAAGAAGGAGAAAGAGGAGGAGGTGAGAAAGAAGAAGGGAAGAAGGGAGGACGAAGGGAAGAAGGAAGGAAGGAAATCAAACGCTCTTCATTTTTCTAATTTTGCTAGTAAGCCAGAGAAAATGGAGACCAAGATCCAGGAAGATCATCCCTGCCTCACTCCTTTTGTAATCTGAAGACACATTTCTAATGGGAAAAGTTCAACTTGAAGTTTCCTCGGTGCAAGTCATTCTGGAACACGTGCTAGAACAAGTCTCCATGTAGTGCACCAGAGAGATTTTAGGACTGAATGGGAGGAGAGGACATGGTGAAAAGAGGTGAGATGCAAGAGAGTCTTCAGATCGAGCTAAAAGAGCTTATGGAAGGGCAGGCAGTCTGGGCTGCCCTAGGCTTTTGTACTTCTCAAGTGGGCCACAGGTGGTCATTACCCGAGGTAAGGGTTATGGGTGGAGGAAAGAAACCAAGAGTTCCACCACAGTCATTTCAAGGATGAAATACCAGTAATTAAATAGAAGATGACTGCATCAACCTGGATATCAGGGGAAAATGTATGTAAGGGTTTTGTGGGTCAGAATGACATTTAAAACCATGTCTCAACGAAAGTACTTTGAAAGTGAGTGTGCAAAACCGTTAATAGGAAAAACCTGTAACAACCTAGCAGTGAGAGAACAGCAAGAAGAGTGGACGCAGAAGAGAAAGTGCAGATGAAGCCAGTAGAGAAAGGCGAGGCCAAGAGAACACAGAGTCCCAAGGGTCGAGCCAAAAACTCTTACAAGGAGGAAGAGCTGATCAATTGTGCTAAGTGCCAAGAAACCACGGAATACGAAATGTGAGATGGGGCAGGGCTTGTGCTCCAGCCAGTCACTTACCTCACGGGAAAGACAAGGCGTGGTGCAGCTGTGGGTCCATTTGGAAGTTAGGTTTCTATACAGGCAGACTGAATTTTGAACATACACCATGACCAGTGTGCTTGAAATCAAGTCACTCACAGGTAGAAATCATATTCCCATTTCAGAATTGCCAACAAAATTAGAAAAACGAAATACCAAATAAATATCCACCACACTCCCTGGCCGGCATCTAAATAAATTTGTTCCAAAGGTACTTACATTTACACATTATTAAGATAAATTTTGTGAGAAATTTTATGAAGGCTGTGAATATGCTCATTTGGTCGTTCTTTCATTAATTATCAAAAACCCACTAGATATCAGGCATTTGGGAAAATTTACAATTATATACAGGGTTTATGAAATAAAACACTGAGGTTTGGGAGGATGAAATGAAGACATCATCGTGGGCTGAAACCTTTTAGAATTGTTTATACATTCCACTTTGAGAGTACATGGCTAAATAAGCTCTTGATTAATTACCATTACTTACTAGCAGAATGTGGTTTAGTTTTCAATCTCACTTTATCCTCCTCATGTCTCATAGTATACATGTTTTATTACCAATAATTTACAGATAAAGAAATGCAGAGTGAAGAAGTTTTAAAATTTTCCCAAGGTTATACAACTGTTAATGAATGGAGCTCAGATTGATGCTAGTTCTTCTGTCTCCAAAGTGCAACCTCAGAAATCTCTCTTCTCTGCTAATCTGGCCAGGACAGCGGTAGTAGGTGAGTAGGAGGCAGGAGCTGAGGAGCAAGCTACTTGACATTATACTGCCTTGATGCAGCCCCTTGAATCTACACGTACCCAGCCCCTTGAATCTACACGTACCCAGACTTCATCTCTGCAACTACTCTCAAGTCACGGAAAAGTGGATTTCAAGACACTGTGGTACAACTGCTTTTGAATGAAGAGTAGAAAGTGGTGAAAGCCGGAGGAAGAAAGGGCTTAAAGACAGTTCATGAAAGTTAGCGTTTTGAATATCTGTGGTTCCTGTAGCTGCTTTTCTTAAACTGTACATTTCATGTCCACTATTATTCTCAAGTGATTTCCTTTAAATATTTAGTTGGACCAATACTTGGAATCTGTACGAAATGAATTGTGAATTCCCTTAACAACATTAGCATTTTCACAGCCTTAGAGAAATAACTTACCGTATTTGAATAATAAGTTGCTACCCTAGAAAATTATTTCGGTATTCAGTAAGACTCAAAATTTGTGACGTCTGCAGGATCAGAATTGAGAGAAAATATCGAAGGCAGAAATTGAATGGGCAGTTTCCATTCTAAAAATTCAGCATAAGTGCATTTGTCTATGTCTGTTACAAGCTATGTTTTTGATATTTCCCCACACAAAAAAGCTGAAGCTGAACCAAAGCAACTGCAATAATGCCTGCTATAGTAATCACAACCTATGTGAGAGACTGTGCAATTGCATTTACTTCAACGGTATTTGATCAATTGTAAAGGTAAAATAGTAGTTCTGTATGGCATACTCAATAGAACTGACAACTATTTCAGGGGGACAGTTTATGACATCATTTTCTATTCACTTTGATGAAAAACTGTAAGAAAACCTGTTGTTTAAACTTATTTTGCCATTCATAAAATCTGAAATATTCTATTTTTAGTTTCAAAAATTTCTTTTACCAATATTTTATTTTTAAGTATTGGTGCTTCTCAAATAATTTTGATCTTTGTTCCTTCAATAGGTAATTATGATGCTGAATTATTCCTTCAATAGGTAATTATGATGCTGAAGCTCCTGTATTCACCAGGCGCTGCAATGTATGCTACAGGTAAAATGAGAAATGCAGATACAGTCCTATCAAATAAGACCTGCATGCCGGTCGCCCTGTAGTTTAAAGCCTGTGATATGAATTTAAAGGACACTTAGCGTCCTTTAAAAACTCAGACTTTACAACTTTGTATATTTTCAGAGAGAGAGAGAGAGAGAGAAGATATATATGTTCTATTAATGCTAAAATCATCATTTTTCCAAATTAAGACATTGCTGATAAGAAGAAGTTGTCTCTTCAAGAATTAAATGGTTGAAAAATTTCTTTCTTCTTTTAGATATGCTTAAGGGTCAAAACTGTATAAAGACTGCCACAGAATAGTCCTGGGCATGGCATTCCAAAAGCCCATCTCTTGACTGTTGAATTGAAGGACGTTCATAGGCAAGAATTTTATTCCAATCACTATGACATTCATCATATTTCTAAAAGTCAGCCCATATTATGAAGAACGGGATCATTAGCATAAAGAGAATCATTAGCATAAATGAGAATTCTCATTCTTTGTTATATTCACTTGTAGGTGTACCTTTGCATTACTCAAGGTTTTGAGTTGTAGAAAAAAGAAATTATTCTAGCTAATATAATCACAGTTTCATAAAATTATAATAGTGTGCAGAGTTATTGGAAGAGGTAAAGAAACAGCCGTTAGGCTAAACTTCCAGAAATAGCTTCCAGGTGTGCACCAAAAGTCTACCAAGGTGACTACTGCCATTGTCAACCATTAAATGGGTTGCTTCTGGATCCAAGAAGCTGCTTCCACTGTCCTAGAACTTTTTCTCACCAGCTCTTTCACCAGGAAAATGAATGTTTACTTTTGCCAGCTGTTATGGTTTTGAAATAAAGTGTCCTCTGAAAGTCTCACGTGTTCAAAGGTGAAGCTTTGGGAAAGTAGCCAGGTCATGGAAATGGTACATTCATTAGTGGATTAACCTGAGTGGAGTTGGGTCCCTGTGGACTTGACCTGGAAGTATGTATTCTTGTTCCTCTCTGTCTGCTTCCTGACTACTGTGGCCCTACCTCTCCTCTGCCAGCCCCTTCCAACGTTCCATTCTACCTTGGAGTCCAATAACTATGGACCGTATGCTCCAAGAACATGTGACAAAAGACTCCTTTAAGTTATGGATACCAGATATTTTGTTTTAAGAATAGGAAAGTGACTGATACAGGAATTTTGGACTCACAGTTACATCATTGCTGTGACTACCAAATCAAGTAGGTTAGAAGTCTTAGAACTGTTTTGCTACAGGAATTTGGAAAGGTTTGGAGATGTAAGCTAAAGAAGCCTGAAATATTATAAACAGATATTGACTGGTAATTCTAGTGAGAGTGTAGAAAACCAGAATAATAGTAATCAAGGCAAATGGTAAAGGCCAGACTCATGATGGTTTTTAGTTAGCAATGAGTGATCTACTGTAATGTGGACCAGGCACCACTGATGTTACATTCTGGCAAAGTACTAATCCATGTTTTACTAATGTATGAAGAATTTACATGAGGGTAAATTTAAAGGTGTTACAGTTATTGACCTGGTGGAGGAAACTTCGAGGAAACCATCTTCAGGCTGTGCTACGGGGACTGGGTGCTTTTAGTCAGACCTGCGATGCAAATGAGTGAAAAGTGGAGCCAAAGATGTGAAAATTTTGCCATTTGTCCCAAAAGAAATGGTGTGTAAAGTTAAGTCAAGGACAGTGTGCTCCCCATGATTCAATTATGTTTCAAAGCTCTGCCTATGAGCACATGAATCTCTGTGGGAACATCCGGAGACAACCTGGAACAATTCATCTGTGGATTAATCCATTGGTAAATTCATAGCTCAGTGTGTTAGTGACCTTGAGTAGAAAAATCATTGGGGGCTCGACCTAGAAGCATGTACTCTTGTCCACAGAACCTCCCTTCTCTGTCTGCTTCCTGAGAACTAGTGAATGAGCCACTGTGTTCACCATGTCCTCCCACCATGCTGCTTCTGATTTAGTCTGACAATATGGACTGTACCCACTGGAACCATGAGCCAATTAAACCTTTCTTCTCTTAAATTGTGGGTGTTGTGTATTTTGTCCAGTGGTGGAAATGTGACTAATAGTGCAACTGTTCTCACATAGCTAGTTTAAGACTAAAAGGCTTGAGTGAGTATCTGACTGGGAAATTATAAGGGTTATGCCATTTATATAGCACATCAACCTCGTATGAGTTTCAAAGTATTACCTTTCTTTAAAGGCAACAAGATCTTCCCTAGTCACATACATGCTGCCTAAGTGCCTTTCCTAGAACTGAGTCTTTTGCCAATTTTCATACTATTCCTAACATCATCAATGTTTCCTGCTGTCCATCTCTGTTACTGACTTACCTCAGCTTAGTATATCTCATAGTTTCTTTTACTATTCTTTGGTTTTTCTTCAGCAATATAATTTCATTTAGCAACTATAGGTAGAGTTCTCAACATGCACCACTCCTTTAACAGCTGCTGATTGGGCAATGAATAAAACAAAAGATCCTCAGAATGCATATTCTTTGATGAAAAGCAATGTACATGTGCATGTTAGCTGGTGATCAGCATAGTGAAGAAAAGGACATGGTTAGGAGTTGAAGATATGATAGGATGTTACTTTACTTAGATCTAGAGAAGGTATATTTCATTATGGTTATTTCAAAAGTTCCAAATGAAGTAATGTGAGCCAGACCTATGCCATGGGCAAGAATATAATAGGTGTGGGCAATCTGGAAGATTAAATATTCACATACTGAGATGAAAGATGGAAAAATCAAGTGTTAGGGGAGTTCTGTGGGATATCTTGATGGTTTGTTTAGAAATAAACTGGGTGGGGATGTCACGTTGAGTAGATACTGTAATTACAAATTTGGAGTTGAGAGAAGTTTGATTATATATACTGTCTTGAAGTTGGGTAAGATTAAGGAAGGCAAACATGTAGAAGAGAGAACAGAAGTATAACAATTGGGCCCAGCTACTCCAATTTTTAAAGAAGGAAATGTCACAAAAAGACTGCACAGAAGGAGCTCATCAAGCAGAAGTAATAGTAACCCATCGAGAAGGCGCTCAGGGTGCTCCATGCTGTATCTCCCAGGGCTTCCAGAGATCATCTCAAGCCCCAAATGCAGATTGCATCCAGACCCTGACATTTTCCCAGGACTGTGCTGCACGGCTTCTCAGAACTTCCTAGAGAATATAATTTTCCCATCAGGGAATCCCGCTAAATACAATTTTTGGCAATGTTTTTGTCTTCCAATTTCATTTTTTTTAACTTCCCCAATTTTGCTTCTCTTCACCCTCAACTAAACTGCCAATTTCCAGGTCCTGCCCCATTATGCGCTTTGTGAGCAACTCAGAACAAAGTAATTGATAGAGAAGGGTACAAAAGTATTGGGTTCATGTTATAACTTAGTTATCCTGGACTGATGAGGCTCACAGCCTCCCAAATGATTGGCTGGGCTAAGGCTTCAATAAGAGACAAGTGGTATGATGTGAGGGCTCCGGGAGGATCAAAACTCTTTAGCAGAAGTTTAGATTCTGAGAAAAAGAACCTCGTGGGTGGCCCCCATTGATTGGTTTTCAAGCAAGGGGGTATAATGAAGAAAGCACAGGAATCTGAGGAAAATCTTGGGAGTCAGTTCAAGGACTTCTCCAAGGAATAGATTATGTTAACTCAAGAGAACTATGTTATCTCCAAGACCTTCACCACAGAAGTGAGATGCCTAAGGCTATAGTCTTTGTCTAGTTAATTGGGGTAGGAGCCAGGCATCCTTATCTGTGGCCTTGTTTTGTCCTTTGAGGCATTCATGGCATCACAGGCCACTATAGGCCTCAGCTGGGACCAGTGACTCACAGAGGTTCACTTACTATGAGTAGTGGCCCATCTCCAGACAAGAGGCCTAGGCCTTGGACAATTCACAAGTAAACATGGAAAGCCAATTGGTTAATTTTGAATACTGCTCAGAACTCCTTCATACTGGTCTCCATCATACGTATGCGAACTTTCTTTTCAGAAAAAACTATTCTTGACATAATGGAGAATGGAGAAGAGATATTAAGAAAGTGTGACCATGTAAATGTAGACAAATAAAGGAATGCTGTACTATGTAGATTTGCTATAGATATTGGAAGTTATTCATCATAAATTAAGCTGACACAGTCAGGATATTCCTCTACATTTTTCAAAATTTGTACATCTCTTTTATTATAAGTGTTGAGGAGGAAGACATTTGGATTTTATAGAGTTTGAGTTTTTCCTAGGTAAATAGGTAGCTAGAGAATTCAGGGTGTACATAACTTAGTGATTATAAAGTGAGACAATGGATTTAGGTGAGAGAAAGGTGAAGTAGTGGGATAAATCAACTATAAGACTGAAGGAGATGAAAGGATAGCTTGAATGAACTGCAAGAAAAGAAACATTTGCAAAGATATGAATGGTACACAAAACTTGAATCCTTGAAGCTGAAAATCTACTGTGGAGGAGAGAAGATGATTTCGGCAAGCAACCTCACAAAGGGATATTTCTCTGGCCTTTGAGTGTCAAGGGTCTCTCTCTGTCTGTCCGTCTCTTTCTCTCTCTCTCTCCTTCATTAATGCAATTTGCCATCTGCTGGGACTATGATAGTCAATCGGGCCTCTTATTCATCTCCCCTCCAATATGAACATGGTTCAAATTCTTTTTGTCAAGATATCATCAGATACCATTAAATCCAAATACAATAACAGATGTAAGTGGATATTTCAAGAACCTTGCTGCATTTCTTGACTTCTTGAACCCCAACTCTTACACAGGCAAGTAGTTCCACAGCTGTTGTGATCTAAACCACACTGATATTAAGTGGCAATGTGTTTATCCTTTAATATGTGTTCAGTAAATATTTATTTATAATTGCCTTTTGATTGACTCATGACATCATCATGTGAAAATAGAAACAGCAGGAATCCTGCCTTTTAATGAGTGAAACTAATCTTTTTCTTCACACAAACGGAGAAAAAAAGAAAAGGAAAGAACGATGTCATTTCATTATGTAAGCTGAAGTTGGAGGATAATTTCTGGAACTGGTTGTCCATTCTTCTTCTTGGAAACAAAGGAAGCTGAGAAGAAGGTGACAAAGGCAGCAACATTTTTTGGTCTGATTGTGATGTACTTCCAAGATCTAAAAGAACTAAATAATTTTTAAAAAAGTTTTAAGTCACTTAAATAACTGCTACTAAAAATCTAATAATTTTAGTACATATCTTCCACACTTTAGCTATTTTTCAGTAATATTAAAATTAATAGTTTGCTTATGTACTGCTCATGTAGTTTTCTTTAGTGTAGTTATAAAGGAACTGGGAGCCAGGAAGTTGTAAGAATAGAAAGATAAATTTTTTCACTTATGGGTCAGATTAATACAAATTTTCTAAAAGTAGTGAGATTTTTCTTACTTTGGTGCTATTTAATTTACATATGCACACACATAGGCACGCAATTGATAAGAATATTAAACATGAATTGTTTTCAGTCATAGAACAATAATCCAGTATAAGCTGTATGGTACGGTATGAGATTTTCTACTAGCAATAATTGAACAGGAAGGATTTCGGTAGTAAGATGAGCAGCTCTCATTCAGGTTTCCCTATGTAGAATTCTTGATGAAAAAAGTAAGTGATAAAAAAGTCAAGTAGGAATAGAAATGTCTAGAAATTCAAAGATTCTCTTATTTAAAGCCACATTTATACAAAGCCACATAGTGTTAGAATCTATGAATACCATTCCAAAAGCAAAGGCAGTAACATTAATATGAACCATATGAAAATACAAAATTATATTAACCTGAAAAATCGTCCCTGTTTACCCAGTTGACTAACACTGATATTGAGTGAGCACAGATTCTTGGAACATTTTTTCTTATTTAAAAAATTCTAACATTTTCAATACTCACATAGAGCAGTGGCTAGTTCAAAACCACATCATCATAAAGATATTCACAAGGTAATATAGCTATGACTTCTTAGAATGTAAAGGGAAATGAACAGTTATAAAAATTTAGTGACATTTATGAAGAAAAACAATATGTAATAGAAGGAACTAAAATATCTGATTCTCTACTTAGCCTCTGATATTCCACAAAGAAATGAAGCCATTAAACCTAATAGTCACCAAGAGATTCGGAAAGGGCCAAGAAATCTGATTTTAGTGAAACTGACCAAGAGATTCAGAGAAGTTATCTGCTATAATTTTGTCATTTGTATAGGTTCCAGAGGCAATCTTTTCTGCTAGTTTAAAAAGCCATTTATGTACATGGTCATTTGCTTCATCTAGGGCAAAGCGTATTTTCTCATCTTTTACATCTGCTGCAGAAGTTAGCAGCATTTTCTTACGAATAGGTCTTCAATAAATGTTGCTGCTGAAATTGGATTAAATTCAATTGTCAAACAAATGGCAAAAATCTAAAATAATAATGAATGCAAAGTGATTTCAGCCATTAACTAATAAGTCTTCAAGTGATGTCCAACCAAGTAAAAGAGAGTAACTCATAACTGAGATTGAAATAAAAATTAAGCTGGCAATAATCACATAGTATTATTTGCAAAGTAATTGGACAGTTAAGAACAAAGCTCTTTGTGGGGGATGGGAGAATTTGACTCAAATTGGAAGCAAATGAGAACAGTTAGTGGTGGGACAGAGTAAAGCACAGGGTAAAACAGACATTTTAGGAGCCATGCCAGCCTTAACAGCATCATTAAATACTGTTTTATGGAAGGAAAATAAAGTGGTCAAAAATTTGAAAAGCACAGTATTTTCGTATTATTGTACTAAAGGATATTACCCAATGAAATGGTTAGAAGAATTTACTAAGTTAATATCTAATATAATCAAGGATCATAGGAAGATGGAAAAATTCATCTAAGGACCTTAGAAGTGAGCATTTTCAAACATGCCATACTTTGTGTATCTAATTTATTTTTTTCTGCTCACACTCTGAAGTATATCTTTAAGCGTTTAGCTAGGAAATATCTGTATGCTACAGACATGCTTGGAATAAGTGCTGTTGATGTAATACCTGTGTTTATAAAGCAATAAGCTTACGTTCTAAACAAACACACTAGAACTTATACATCAGAGTGAATTTCTTTTTTCAGCTCAACTTAGAAACTCTGGATTTACCTCATGGCATTTACTACATATTTGGGAAGCATATCCCTTATCATGAGAACAAGGTCAAAATTACAGGAATAAAATTTTAAAAACATTTTTGGTGGGCGATTAAGCCCAGGGCTTTCACACTGACCTGCATACCCAGCCTTTCTTTTTTCTTTTTGAGATAGGATTTTGCTGCTACTAAATTTTCCAGGCTGGACCCCAACCTGTAGGCTTCTCATTTCAGTCTCCCAGAATGCTGGAATTATGAGCCTGTGCCCATGGATCAACATTGTTATATTAAACTGCTTCCTCTCTGTTTTATTAAATTAATAACAGCCTTCATGATCAAGACATAACTTTGGCTTGAATACCTTTGGCAATGCCTCAGGTCAATTTAATAATCTAATATGCAAGCCAGGTGTGGTGGCACATGCCTGTAAATCCCAGCACTTGGGAGGCTCAGGCAGGAGGATTGTTGCAAGTTCAAGACCAGCCTGGGCTACAAAGTGAGCTTAAGTCCAGCCCAAACTGCACAGCGAGACCCTGTCTCAAAAAGACAACAAAAAAATCTAACATTCAAAATTTTCTGTCTGAAGAGATAATCCTCAAAATTGTGTCCTGATGATTACAGAGGATGCCATTTATACAGGTCCCGGCACAACACATTTTTGCATATTAAGGCAAGGGTTATTCTTCAGGTACAAGCAGTGTTAATGGTTCTTCTGGCTAAAATGTACTCTGGGTCATCCTTCCTATTCTCTCCACCTCCCGGACATTCTCAGAGAATAGCTGTTGTTTGAAGAGACAATTGAATCCCTCCTTAGTCTCCCATTTCTGCAACTATCATTGACTACAAATTTAATGATAAAACAACACAAATTTATTTTGTGTTCAAAATCCAAGGTGGGGGTGCAGGTATGGCCGCATTCCTCCCGGAACTCTAGGAGACAGTTTGTCTCTGCCTTTCCTCCTGCCTCCTGGCACACTTCCTGCATTCTTCCGCCGTGTGTCTTCCGTCATCAACAGTGTCATCATTCTGACCTCTGAATCCATCCTCACATCCCCTTTTCTAACTCTCCTCTTATGCCTTGCTCTTTCTCCGTAAAGACATCTGTGATAATATTGAGCCTGCCCGGATCATCCAAAATCATCTTCTCATATCAAGATCATTAACTTAGTCATACCTGCAGAGTCCCTTTGACCTACACACTGAAATCTCCACTTATCTGAGGATTAAAGCATACATACATACCTCTGAGGAGGGTTATTCCGTGAACGACAGGGCCAGATAGCACACATTACAGCCTTAGTACTATTGTTCACTCTCTGTTTTATTTTGTTTGTTTTTTGTGTTTTTTTTTTAAGGCAAATTACATTAAGCTTAAATCTTCTCCTTTGTGAAGAAAGACTCACAACAGAAACTTACAGGATTACTGTGAACATTAGACAGCATTGTACCTTGCCTGTGAGACTAAGTACTCAATAAGCATTAATTACTATTTTTATTGGTAACATATGCAAATAAATTTATGGTAAACAAGTCACAGTAAATGCATAGGTCTAGAGGGCCTCTGTGAGAGATAATCTGAGTTTTCAATTTGGCTAGACTGAATGGTGCCCAAGAATAACAGTACAGCCACTTCTGGGCGAGTCTGGAAACATTATTCCAGAGGCAGTGTGTGGGTCTGTGAATTCAGGCCGGAGGAGGAGAACTCACCCTGCATGTGGGGAGCGTCTCCAGTAGGCTGGAGGCTCAGATAAAACACGAAGTGGGACACGTGGGAAGTTCTTGGCTCTTCCTGAGCTACGCGGAGGTTTGCTGGTGGTCGTGGCGGTGGCGCTGCGGCTGCTGCTGAGGCTACCGTCCACAGATAGCAGATTCCAGATTCTTCAGTCTTTGAAAGTAGAAATGAACCAGCAGCCTTCTTGGGTATTTCCAGGTCTTCAGCCTCAGACTGCAGCTGCATTATTGATCTCTCTTATTCTACAGCCTCCAGTCTCCTGATATGAGAAGCTACTGGTTTTGGGGTTCATTAGCCTGGAGGCAGTCATTGTGAGGTTATCTGACCTTGGATCATGTCAATCAGCAAAATAAATCCCTTCTGATAATGGTACATACATTCTATTGATTGTGTTTTTCTGGAAAATGTCATCTACTGTACTCACCTAATAATCTGTGATTACAAATACAATTTTGGAATTAATAACGTTATTTTTTAGATAAATTAAAATAAAAGGCAAGTTATAAAAGGAAGGTAAACTTATGGAAAAAATCATGTATCCATTTCATTTTTTAGTAACTTCGTTGAGTTGCATTATTGATCTAATACATCTTCCGGGATTAGTTCTAGGATCCCTTGCAGATACAAAAATCCACTGATGCTCAACTCCTGTATAATGGAATTGCTTAATATTTGGCTACAATAACATACACTCCTAGTAGATTTGAAAACACTTCTAGAGTGCTTTTAAAATTTAATATAGTGTGCATGCTATATAACTGGTTTTTATACTGTATTGTTTAGGGAGTAATGACACAGAAAAATATCTGCATGTTCAATATAGGTACAACCACGGTAAACCTAATAAGTCAGCAGTAATGTAACTATTTTTCTGTCATTGGTTGAATCCACAAATCCACATCTTTAGGCCATACAGAGCCAATGTATGTAGACTTGTTGAATATCTATTATGTAGAAGGCACTGTGCTACTCTTATTTGGGTCAATGGTGATTGTATAAAAAAACCTTTAATTACCAGATATAAGAACACAAGATTGATCAAATCATAAAAGAGAATAAAAAATGATTAAAAAGCAGACAGTATGTAACAACCACTGTTAATTCCTATCATTTTGTTTTGAAACCTGGTATCATTTTTGGTTTTGATTTGTTTTGTTTTTGTCTATGTTGTTGCTATTTTGTGATGTTTTTTGTTCACTTAAAAAACCTTTGAAAGGAGTGAGGTGATAAGACAAAGTCAGGATTACTCATAACTGACAAGTGAAAACCCCACCTTGATGATTTATTTCTACCCTCCTGGAAGAGATGGTTAAGTTAGGATATTTGTGAGATTTCAGAAAATGTTTTAGGGAGGGTTTTTTGGTATAGTGGTAGAAGGGGGAGAGAAATCTAGGATTAAAAAAGAACTGTGACATAATAATTCACATTGGTGAATGCAGTAATGGGAGGGCTTGGGGTGAGGGTTTACTAAGAGTCCTGAAGAATGAATAATCACATGATGCTGTCTATTGAAAAGTTGGTCTAATGTATTTAAATGGTTTTTCCAGGAAGCTTTTAAATGAACATACAGTTACTTGAAACTTGTGTCAGACTTTCCTGGAATAGTAAACTGAGGTTGATGGAGACAATGGAATGGTAAAATAACCTTGGTGAAGACAGCCTAATGGTACTGTCCAGTTATGGTAATGTGGAAAGAAGCTGGCACTGTACGGGGTTTCAGGGTCCATCTGTGCCTCAAAGGTGGGAAGGACCCGGGTACCCTTCTAAGAGTATACCCTAGGATGTGAGCGCTTTAGACGCACGCTAAGATAAATTGTCACGGAATATATATTTATCAACAAAAGACGCAGGAAAAGAGAAGAAGAAAATAAAAATTACCAAGTTCCACCAACACAATGGAACAGACCTAACATTCTGATGTGTTTATGTTATGTTAATGTGTTTAGTTTCTTGTGTAAACAGTAATATGCATATGATAAAATATACGTACTTCTTAACAAAAATGGCAACCATATTATCGATAAACTTTTTAGCTAGCATCATTTTCCATTTTTCAAAAGTCCAGGACTAATTATTTTCTAATGTTGTATACAATATTGAAGAGTTGGTTTATTCTTTACTCTCTTTCTCTCTCTGTGTATGTAATTATATAATAAATTGGAATACATACATGATAACATATATGCATACATTACACATATTTATATTAACTTATTTTACCTGAAATTGCTTGTTGGATTTTTTTTATGATACTAGGGACTGAACGAATGGCCTATACACTGAGTTACATCCACAGCACTTTTAAATTGAGGAAGGATCTCCCTCAGTCACTAAGTTGTGCCAAGGTAGGGCTCGAACTTGCAGTTCTGCTGCCTCTGCCTCCCAGACTGCTGGGATTAAGGCATGTGTTACCATGCCTGATTTGTTTGTTCTATTTCTAACATTTTAGCATTCTCTAATAGATGTAGTATCTGTGTTTTATATGTTGTGAGATTTTTCCCATTTTCTCCTTTTTCATCAGCGTGTTTGCAGTACCTAGTGGGAAGTTGGTCTGTGTGCAGATCACCTCTTCCCACTCCCCCCCATCTCCCTCCAGTCCCCTCTATCCCTAGATGCCCTTCCTGCCTCCACAGAGTCAATGTCCTTGTTTCCTCTCATCTACCCATGTGAGTATCCATCTTTACTGAATAAATAACTCCACTAAATAAAAGGATGGATAAAATATTACTATCACTGGTCATTTTGTATTAAAATATTGTGAAGAATGAATTAGTCACTTGTCAAAATTTCTGTAATTTGAGACTATTGTAATGCTCTTTCAAACAGAAAGATTATGTACTGAAACACAGGAATCTTGTTCTGCTCAAAAGTAATGAGTGCTTACTTTATAGTTATTTGGGGACGTTTGGAGTCAGTACTTCGTAGGGGTATCTGTCAGTGACGGTAGAGAAAAATGGCTGAAGGCTTCCACTTATTTGTTGAACTTTGACCAAAGTACATGAATGTCGCCATGAAATTTCTTCTAAGTCTCATTTTTGCCTTTTGAAAATATTTGATATTATGAACATTTTATTTGTAAAACTCAATTTTTTTCTCAAGGCTTTGAGCATAACTGACTTTCCAGGAACATGCAACCAGTTTCACCACTTCTAGTTAAGACAGCTACACACCGAGCAGCGTTTGCACTCCAGCCTGAAGCTCATGGGGACCAGAGCAGCATTCATAAGGCAGTGAAATAAATTGTCACAAGGCCACCTCGAATTAGAAAGAAAAACAAGTCACTGCGCAAAGAAAAATCAATAAATATTATCTTTAATACTGTATTCTAAGTAGAAAATCTTGGAAGGAGGAAAAGTAAAATAAATATATTTAACTTAATTGAATACCCTTAGATTTATAATGGCAGCAAGAAATGGCCAGGGTTTCATAAACTCAGTTGAACTCCACCGAAAATGTTAGGCAAAGGACCTGACCACCCAAAAAGTGCTAGGCACTTGTACCATAGTAAGGAAAAGAAGTCAGAGTAGAAATGGATGCTACGTTATTATCATACACTACTAACAAAATACAAACGTCAAAGAAAATCAGTAGTTTAGGGAACAACCTCAGTGTAAGTAAAGTAAGAAGTAATACACAGAAGAGGAATGTTTTGTAAGTTTGGGGAATTTACAGCCCAGAAAAAGCCAGGTGAGCAATCTTTTGAACAGGATTTCTCACCAATTCAGTGAAAATAAGAATAAGGCACCTACCCTGCCAGAACTTCCAATATACTGCTGGACTAAAGAACTGATCTGCAAGAAAAAAACAGAAAATAAGTTGCAATTATGATAATACAGAACATAGTTAGGTTTAAGGTCATGCTAAAGTAAAACAATATATCAGAAAAAGAAATGGATGAATTTCCAAAGTCATGGATTTTATTTTTCACAGGAATAATTTTTAGAGTAGCTATTCTTGGAGTTCCATTTATTCAGGATTCTGGCCTGGTCAGAGGACAGTACTGCAGGAAGAAGCATATCTGGTTCTTACACTCCTCTAATTCTAGCACTTTGGTATGCTGATGCAGAAGGATCTCAAATGGAGCCCAGCCTGGGCTTTTTATCAAGACCTTTTCTAAAAAAAAAAAAAAACAAAAAAAACACAAAAGACCTCAGAATGTAGCTCAGTGTTCAGCCCCTGATACAACACAAAACAAAACAAAAACAAAAACAACTTCAAGGAAAACTGAGGAGGCTCTCAAACACATAAAAAATGGCATGGAAATCAATCACATTGAAGAGTGATGGAGAGCCTTAACACATAAAGTTTTGGTTCTATTTTGTTGACATGAACAATTTACAGTCCAAACCATGAATCAGTGTATACATTGGAACACATTTTGTATACGGAATTTAAAGAAATTGCTCTCAGAAAGAGAGAGCAAAATGGTGATTATCAGTTTGGGAGAAGGGTGGAGGGCTGGCCCGTGGGTATTATGTTGGATTCAGACAAGGAGAATAAGTTCTGATTTTCTGTTGCACTAGGGTAATGATGCTTAAAAGTAATGCATACTTCAACAGAGTTAGAAGGGAGAGTTTTGAACATTTTCATCACAAAGAAGTGATAAATGTTGGAGGTGATGGATGTCAATTACCTTGATTTGATCATTACAAAATGTGTATATGTGTGAAAACATCACAATGAACCCTATACATATGTAGAATTACTTTTGTTAAATAAATATAATACACTTTATTCAGATGCTTTGAACCATAAACTGATTGAAAAATAATGTTTCAAAATGTTTTGAGGGGGGCTGGGGATTTAGCTCAGCGGCAAAAGCGCCTGCCTGGCAAGCGCAAGGTCGTGAGTTCGGTTCCCGGTACCAGAGAAAAACCAAAAAAAAACAAAAAACAAAAAACAAAAAACAAAAAATGTTTTGAGGAAGAGAAATAAGAAATGTCAAATGATAAATAAGCAACCTACTTTTGATGTGAGACTGACAGTAACAGTACTCCACTCTCTCATAAAGAAAATAATAGGTATATATACTTCAGAAAAAAAAAATATATATATAAAAAGGAGTATGAAGAACTCTAATCTGGTGACAGTCATAAAATGAACAAGAATACAGAAGTGATTTATTGCTACTTGAGCACACATAAATGTGACAAGACCTCAATGACTAGAAAAATAAAGATGTTAAATGAGATGGCTATGGTAATTAGTGTGATATGAATTATGACTAAAGATCAAAATTATGATTTGTAGGGAAAGAAGGAGATGGAAATGAGGGGGGTGATTTAGAATATTCTGTGATCAGAATAAAATAAAATAGAGCAACTAAGAATTAAATGAGGAAAGCTTAGCATAGCACAAAAAAGATTTATTATAATGAGAAAGGATGGAAATTGATTTAAGAAAGTGGAACGAAAAGAAGTAATATGGGACCGAAGTGGTATGTCAGATCACCTACTGCAGGACCCTTTACAGTTTTTAAGTTGTTTTTCAGAAAATTAAAATAATGCCTCCTCTCCTTTTACCCAACACTGATTATATGTCAGACTCTGCCATTATGATTAACAAAACAAAACAATATTCCTCTGAAAATACAACCACAGAAGAGAATATGAGAAACAAGTACATAGAATAATAGAATTTTTCTACCACTATATAAAAAGCTTTTACAGAATAAGTCACAGAATTCTTTTGTGGATTGCTTTTTTATGATTATTCTTTTTAGAAATTAGTTCATGGATGTGACAGCCTATGTTTAAAAAATAATGAAGACTTACATACTTGGAAGCCTTATGCTTTATTTTCTTTGTTTTGAAGTTTTTATTTTAAAGAGAAAGAAGAAAAATAAAAGTGGAAATTAACAGTGGTCAATGCAGCATGTCTATATCTGGTAATCTGAGCAACTACTTTGCAGATAACACTACTCAAAATAATAACCATTGTTAAGTTTTATTTTCTTGTTGGTGTCTAGCCTCTAAATTTTTAAGGTAACACGAAGTGCTTATAAAGTTTTTTCACATGACGTTTTCCAATGCTGAATTTAACTCTAGGGGATATCTTCCCAGATTAGTGAAAAGGAACAAAGTTCTTTTGAAATGTCTTCAGGTTTGTTTATTTTTTTGGTAGCAGGAATAGAACTCACAGCCTTGCACTTGCCAAGCAGGCGCCGTGCAGCTGAGCTACATCCCCAGCCCCATTGTCTCCAGCTTAAATCTCTACTTTCTGAAGTTTTCCAAGATAACACAACTTCTATTAAATACTTTCAGAAAAATTATACCCTTTTATTGTTGAAGTGGAGTAACACTCCAAATCACACTAAGACACTATAGAGTAGTAATTTTTGCTAATAAGAAGTGAAACTATAGAGGGGCCACAAAGACACCAATTCTTATATAATCACATCAATTGTTACTCTGATCAGCAGGTGTATGATGGGCTAAAGGAAGGGGTGAACAGCTGTAGACGTTACATACATAGAGAGCATCGTCTTAAACACTATTATAGGAAAAATGGAAATCTATAACAAAATTCATCTTTGGAACATTTATTCACACTAAATTGTCTAAAAAATGTGGGATAGATTTTACAAAAGTATGAAAAAGTAAAGCTTTCCTCTTTGTAAGAATATAACTTTATTTTTTAATTGACACATAATTGAACATGTTTCTGGGGTTCAGTGTTACATTTCTATATATATAGAAATTGTATATATATATATATATATACAATATGAAATGTTCAAATAGAGGGTGGAAATATCCATCACTCCTAGCATTTACCATTTCTTTGTGTTGAGAACATTTAGAATATAATTTTAAATTATGAGTGTATATTTGAAGAATAAAAATCTGATTTAGAGTAAAAGATAGAAAGTCACTAAATAACTGTATCTAAAAGTAAAAAGCATCTCTTCATTTAAAATAAAGCATATGACTTTCAAATTTCAATGTAGACTATAACTTTTGTTCTATTCTTTGACACGATGAAAGCTAACTGGTAAAAATTTTAAAATATTTACATATGAATGTTTTCATTGATATAAAGCGTAGTTATGTATGGTAGAACACAAACTCCTTTTCTTGCTTGCATGGTGATACCTAAAGACATTTTGTCTCTGATATCTGTACTTGCACCTCTTGGAAAGTCTAATGTCATCAAGAATAGGCTTTATTCACTCACTACCTGAAAACAAAACGTAGAGTAACTTCAAGTGTTATCAAATCTTTTATGAGAGCAACCAAAGACATGTTTGGGTATAGCTGGAAAAAATAATTAGCAAATCTGGAAGATTTTCAAATACATTTGCATTAAAATGGAAGGAGAGACAAGAGTGAAAGGACAGACAGAAAGTGTATCTTACAGAGCAATATTTATTCTGAGTGAAGATGAAAATATTTCACACATGATCAGTGGGGTCTGAATGAATTACATGTTTATACTGTTTTATTTTTCTCTTTACCTTGCTGGTTATAAATTATTTTCTTACTCATAGTGATTATGCTACAAATCATTATTGATTTATTAACATATAAATTAGGTTAATACTTTTATAACTTGCAATATGAAATAAGTATCAGGGTGTTATTCCTACTTAGTTCTTGATGAATGTGTTGTTGTTGAGTGCCTTTAATTGTATAACACTTAAACTTTTTCAGATATTATTGTCCCTACTTTGAACCTGGACTTACACTGACCCACATCTGCATGCCTTTCAATTATTCTCTTATCTGCAAGGCACCTTCTGGAATCCTTTCTCTTCTGGGGGACAACCTGCTGGAAATAATAGGTGCGATGGAAATAAATTCTTGATTTTAGTGTACAGACAATACTTTCAGTTCCCCTTCATTCTTCCAGTATATGATATTAGGTGTGTATAAGTCTGGGTAAGCAGTCATCTTCTCTCACTCCCTAGGTGTGTGTTGCCTTCAGGGTTCATTCCGTATTTCTGTTCTGAGTCAGGTCCTGGCCTTATTTAACTATTTGCAAGTACTCTGTTTTCTTTGTCTGCTTTGAGTTTGGTCTTTACAAGTTTTACTATATTGTTCCCTCATGGTTTTTGCCGTATTTTTCCTATTTGTGGCTCATAAGATTTTCTAAATCTTTTTAATGTTTCTTCTGTCAGTTTTGGAATTTTTTTACTATCAGATCTTTAAATATTCATTGTCCCCTATGCCTTCTTTCAGAGCATAACTTGATGTCTGAATGAGATCTGCTCTCAGTGTTTAGCACGGCTCCAGCTCTTTCACAGACCAACATCATTTTGGACCTACTTATGCTTTAGTTGAGACATGTCCTCTAATCCATCTGGAAGTTCAGTAATTTTCATTTTTTCCAGTCTGATCTACAATTAGCCCTACCCACTATGTTCTTAAATTTGGATATGCATTTTTCTCTAAAATTTCAATTTTGTTTGTTTATATAATTTCTTATACTCATTGAAAGCTTTGTTTTAATTTGGTCTCTTACACTTTTAAACATATTAATAATATTTATTTTGATGTCTATACCAGATAATTCTATTACTTAGAGTTTTCGGGCTCTTTCTCCTTTGAGTGTTTATTTTACATTCTTCTGTTTTGCTCAAGTTTTGTATTCCTGTATGCCTAAGGCAGTTATTGAGTTTCTGGTTTGGGGATATAAAATATTCTTTATAAATTATAGGATTCTGTATAATCTTAATTTCTAGAAAAAAAACTACTTTTATTTTTTGCTTAATCCAGTTAGGGATTAAATTAATCAAAAATTGATCCTGTTTTTTATGTATCACTAGAGTTAAGCATAGCCTTATTGGAATACAGTCTCCCAGTTTTGTGATTTTCAGGGCCCACTCCCTTCTTTGCCAAGTCCCAAGCTGAATTTTTTGTTTATTATAGTCCCATAAGTTTGCATAACACACATTCAATTCCAAAACCCTTTACTGCAACTTTCACTTTTGTTTGAGAGGTAGAGCTAGACAGAGGGATCTCCTGACTACTCGACTGTCGCACTTCTTGGTTCCTCGGTTCCTAATCACAAAAATCACATAGTATTGTGCATCTTTACCAGATGTTCAGCTAGAGAGCTAGTTGAAGACCATTTACTCTGCCATTTCTAGAAATGGATCACTTTGTTCATACATAATGGAAACCTCTTAGAGCAGACTGTTAAAAACATGGACTCACTGTTTTGAGAATTCTCATTATGTTTTCCCTAAGAGAAATTACGCCGTTGTAGAAAGAGCAGCATAGCTCTTCTTCCAATCACCACCGTGAATGGCAGGTGTGGACTGCGGGAAATGAGACAACTACATTTTAAGCATTATTCAGACATCTTTCCTAAGAAAAATCTGATATTGAAATCATAAATACTCCCAGTTCTACACACAGTGCCTAAACTGTGGCAGATTAACTAATGGCCAACTTGTAACCACTCAGTAGAGTGGTTCTGGGTATGGAAGACCCACCTGTGGACTGTCACCAACAGCATAAAAGACAACTGAAGGGGAAGATGCTGAGCTGTTGCTTCTCCTGAAGAAGCTTTGTCACTCTGGGTTTCTTGATACGAGCTCAGCTGTTCTCATTGTCAGAGGAGCTTGATTTTCCACTGTCACTGAGGATGGCCTCACTTCTCTTCATGGGAGCGTGGGTCCTTACTTTGAGTGCTGCTTCCTGGCTCCAGTGCAGATCCCTCAGCCTGTTGGCACAGATCTTTCTTCCTGCTGGCGCAGACTTCCTGGGTTCCAGCACTGAACTTTGGACGTTCCTAGTGTAGATCATTGATGCAGACTTTCATGAAACATTTTCATGGATTCTAAGCCTCCCGCTGGACTCCTGCAGGACATTGCCATGGGATCCAGGCCCTCGGTTGGATTCTTTGGGTCTCTAGTGCATAGACAGATCATTTGCACTCTTCTGCATTTAAATTTTTTGGTAAATAAATATAAAATAATACTATCAATTATGTATCCTGTATTAAATACATTCCCTTGTAAACCCCGACTACAACACTAAGCCTAATTAATTATTTTTTTGTGGAGGCTGTAGTGGTGGGGGGATTGAACTCAGGGCCTCAAGCTTGTAAGTACATGATCTACACCTGAGCTACACTGAAGCTCCAAATTACTTAAATTTGATAGCAATGTCCTTGGAGGACAACACTAATTATAGACATCACTTCCATTCTAACTATATACTGTACTTTAAAACATATCTACATGGAAGCAACAGATCTTTGGGAACAAACATTGAATAGTTACATTTTCAGCATCATGAGTAATTTGAAAACTGTTCAGATTACCTAGTATCTCACCAGAACGTATTTGTATTCATAAAGAAATAGACACACAATAATTCATACTATTTTTCAAAGGGAAAAATATCAAAATATCATATAAAACCTGTGGTATTTTACTGAATTTCTACTCTATTTCCTACATTTACTTAGTTTTATTTGTTGTTACATTATTTTTTTTGCTACTTTCACACTGACCATTTTGCTCTTAATATTTCTGATATAATACTCCAGCATATAGTAAATTCCTGAACAAAGGGATTAATTCTATTTTTGTAAATCCATAATGCTGTGAAGTCATGAAAATGTCCTTTATGAGAGTTGCTGGTCTTGCAGTTTTGTAATGAAATATACAAATGAATGGATGAATGAATGTGAATATAGAATAAGATATTGTAACCAATGTTTATATTCTTTGGTGTAGACTATGTGTACTTTATTTTACTTTGCAATTCTTGAGCTTGAACTTGAGGCCTGGAACATACTAGACAGTACTCTGGCACTGAGCTACAGGGTCCCAGGTGACATGTACATTTCTGAATACATTTATGCTAACATTTAATAAAAGATTTAATTCATAGTTTTGTCATAGTAATATTGGGTAAAATTCAAAACATTCTTTTTATTCATTTTGGATTTATTGACCAGTAAGATTTTGTTTCTTCTGGTTGCTCATCACAGACTACTTTAGGCAAGTCATTGTTCTTTAATAAAAGACATTAAGAAAAGAAAACCTCCCATGATACATTCTTAAAGTTGCAGCAATACTTAAATATTACCCACAAAGCATACATCGCACTGTTGAGAACATACGAAGGAATGCTTAGGAATTGGATTTTCCTTTTCAGGTTTGCCTTCAGGTATATTTTTCTCTGGTTTAACTATCTGTCATATTTGACTACTAAAGTGAAGACATTAAGGAAACGAATTTAGAGTATTCTGACTCCATGGAAATAAAGGTCACTGCTTCTCCCTCAGCTATCTATTTCTCTGGCAGTCAGTCTTTCCGTTCGTGGACATAACTGTTTGGCCATGGGTAGACATTGTCCCTGTCCTTTTCAGCAAAACTGTGAATTCCTAATTTCAATGAAGTTTGATGTTCTACAGAGAGCTTCCTGGTCCTTATTCCATATTTCTTTACTTGATTTTCTGCTCCAAGACACATGATATTCACGACAGCTTCTTGCTCTTGTATATTTTAAAGACTATTTTGTTATCAGTTTGGATAAATAAGCAAAGAATTGGCACCTTAAAATATGGATAAATGTTTTATAAGTACTTCTGTGAAACAGCTCTGTATTCGAATCATAGGCTTCTTGCAAGTATATGCACTTGTAAATATACTTTAAATGCATTTACATAATATGGTAAGAAAATTTGTCAAATTTTATATTAATGAGATTAAAATGATTTAGAGAATTCTTGTTGGCCTGACCTTTTTCAGTCTATTTGAATCATATACATATAAGTAGCTCAGTAATAAAATAAGTGTTAGTCTAAGACCTTTATGAACTACATGGTTCATGAACAAAGCCTTAGTAGAGGATAGTTATTTCCTTCTAATGTGACCTCTGATCAAATAGGTAAGTTTCTAATCTAATAAGGACAACTATGTGAAGATTCATACTAGTGTCCCAGTTTTATTTCCTATTACAATATTAAGATTTAACGCATTAACTTTTAAGAACCACTACTTCTCGATTTATAAGTTGCTACGCTTGACCATCTGACATCACAGCATCCTTGTTAGAACAGTGCTGTAGTTTTCGTTACTGCTTTGAGCTTCCGGAATGGCCCTGGAGAGAGAAAAATCGCATCGTACTATATAATTTTGGATGTACCAAAAGACCCCCCTGGAATAAATATGATGTGTAATCAAGGCATCTCTTTTTCCACTCTGAAACTCCCACTATGAAATTCACCATGGATGAGTCAGGAAGGGTCTCCAGAGAATGTCTAGGAGAGATCAGATATCCTAAGGGAATGACCTCTAGCTTTCCTGAAGCTCGTTTTCAGCGCCGGCACCGATTAGCAATGCCTCAGCTTTAGGACGTCACTCGCAAATGGGCTGCCCACTCTTGAAAGTTATTTAGGAACAGGGTGTCACATTTTAACTCACACAACTCGCTGACGGCGTTATAATCCGTCTTTCCTGATGTCTGTCTATTGTCTCATGCACCTGACGCTTTCTTCAGTGGACGCCTCTGGATATACTTTTGTCTCAGTCGTTTTTCCCTCGGTTTTCATGCTTCATTTGTACTCTGCCTCTAAGTCTCAAATTAAATAATACTGCAGCTCAAACATTATTTTTTAACCTGAGCTTGGGGTACAAGTTCTTGCTTTCCTCCTCATGTGATTGGGCGCTTGACCTACTAACGACGTGGGCACTTGACGAAGGGGCGTGACCCTTTACTAGGAAGGTGACTTTGTAACTTGTTTATGCAGAACAGTTTTTCAATATGCTCAAGTAGATGCAGATAGATTTATTTGTAACTTTTACTGCAATACCAAATGAAATAGCAATTAAGTTACTAGAGGATTTCTTAATACATTTTGTGACTTCAGTGCTTGGAAAATTATTCAGAATTCATTACCCTGAGATGGAAACACCTTCAAAAATACTGCCAGCTAGGGGCTGGCAGCTTAGCTCAGCGGCAAAGGCGCCTGCCTCGCAAGCGCAAGGTGGTGAGTTTGATTCCTGGTACCGGAAGAAAAACAAAACAAACAAAGAAACAAACAAAAATACTGCTAACTCAAATATACAGTATCAAAAAGTATTTACAGCAATTTGTGTGGATAATCATATACATACCCAGTATAACTATGTAGATATGTTGTATATGAATATTCAGTCATAAACATGGAAAATTGAAACAAAAAAGTTAACTGTGTCTGCTTAGAGTATTATGAATGTAAGCACATATATTTTAACTGTATATATATATCCACAGTACTTGGATTTTTCCCTCAATTATCATATATTGTTTTCATAATAAAATCATCAGTAAGTGTGTTAGGAGCTACCATGTATTTTAAATGCCAAAAATATAACAGAAGGGAAAATTTTCAATAGTGATGATGTTTTAGCGAGAGCTTAGGAATCCTTGAATGTTTTCAACCAGTCAAAACTGTGTTTCTCAAATTTCTCAAAGAAAACTATATTCCATACAATTTTCCAGACAGTTCCGACAAGAGGAATGGTTACTTGGGTGTGCCTTGGCGGTAACCACGGTTTCCACTCTCGCAGGCAGTGGGGAATATGCTAGGCTGAAATTTAAGTGTCTCTCATACATCATAAAGGTTCTGCATCTTATATTACGTCCCTAATAGCAATTCTTTCTGCCTAAATAGTAAGTTATCTCCAGGTGATAAAATCATCTGTTCTCTGGAATACAATTTTTGGTGTTATCGCATCTCTTAAGAAGCTTTCATTCTATAAAGTCAAAATAGACAAAGCACAATCAATCTGCTAATTAGTCAATGTTACTGAACGGAAACTATAATATGAGAACTAAAAATCAGTCACAGTTCCAGGAAACTTTCTGAGTAAAGCAGATGGATTTCTTCATTATGAAAGGCGGAGTGCAAGAATTAATCTAGTTTCTTTAATGCAAGTTAAGTGCTCCACCTGGCATGTCTGCTCGCATCAACTTTGGAGATTGCCCAAAATATGTCAACATGCAAAAACTTTGTTTTGGTCTTTTAGAGATAGGGTTTCACTATGTAATTCAGGCTGGCCTCGAACTCACAGCGATCTTCCTGCCTCAGCCTCCCAAGTGCCGGGATTGCAAACGTGAGCCACCACTCCAGGCTGTGCTTTTAAACAATGATTACATTTTTATTTTCCAACCTATTTGATGCAGTAATTTATAAATTTAAAATATTTAGCTTTACGACTCCATTTGAAAATGTAGGGATGGCATGATCTTTAGTAAATGTTTTTCATATTTTATTAGTAATAATCATTAAGTTAAAATAATTTGTGTATTGACATATCAAGCAAATATTTATCAAGTGGCATCTATGCACTTGACAGTCTTCTAGATACTGAAAGACCTAACAAAGAATGCCAGAAAGATGATAGCCTGGAAAAAGATGGAGCAGGTGCACCGAAGATTCTGATACCGGCATCATGCCATCCACCCCATTCTATCTATTATTCCCTTGCTTTTAACTTTGCTCTTTTGATGAACTCCTAACTGCTGGTCTAAAGAAACCTGGATAAACATGTAGGTTTCAGAAATCAGCTGTAACCAGTAAATGACTGAGAAGAAATGTCGAAAGCATTAGCTCAGCATTCAGGTGAAGAAAGGGAAAGAGTCGCTTTGTCCTGTATGCCACGTGGTACCATTTTGCAATTAAGGAATCCTTATCATGCTTCAGACACATTGTAAGTAGCTGCAAAATTTAAAATGTTTAAAAATGCAAACCAACTATAAGAAGTTATTATTATGGCGTATTTTGTTCAAATGAGGAATCTGAGGCAGAGGAATACAGTTAGTGAATCGGATCCATATACTGAGTGGTGTACATTTAGTCCAGGATGTTATCCTTCAGGCTACACTTTAAATATTATTTTTTATACCACTGAGTAAACTAATTAATTTGCTATTTTTTCTTCTAACCCTTGAAACTACTTTTATCAATCAGCACTAAATGGTTAACTCTTAAAATCAGCAATCTGATGCTTTTGAATGAGTATCTACTGCAGTGATTCACGCAGTCCATGCAGGGGGCTTATTAGTGGGTAGATTGAAATTGTCAGCATTTAGCTTGCACTGAAAACCAGAAATAAGTTCATGTGTATCAACAGCCACATCACTGGGTGAGTCAGAGTGACAGCATGCTCGGAAACCTGCATGCTTCTCGTGGAAAAGTGATCTTCAGAAATTGGACTCAGCTAGATGAAAATTCTGGGTGCATCATAAACCCAGCGTACTCAGCTTTCACTCCACTTGGAGCCTCTCCTCTCAAGAGCAAAGGTAAGACAGTAGACTGTGCAGACTGCTGCTGGGTCATGAACTGGGGTTCTAGGAGAGCAGATGGTAGAGCGGGGTTGTTTGATGCTGCGCCTTTAAAATTCTGCATCATGGAAACATCCGTCTACTTCAGCTGAACTATCTTGCACTCACTTATACAGAAATGATGATTCCTTTTCCATTCAGGATTTTTCAAAATATGACTGACTATGCTTGCAATTTTGCATAGGTTATTGCATCCAATGTGTACCCTTTCAACAATCCAATCAATTCTCTGTGCCATCCATACTACGGACCTATTATCCTTTAAAAAGCTGTTGAATGGGACCATCGTTAATCCTGCCTGGTGCTGGCAAGAAATAAAATATATCAGTACATCATGATATGCTTAAGAAAACACAGATACTCAGAAGGAAACTGGACTGAGATCACACTTTAAAATTATTCAAGGATTATAGAAGTTGTGTGAAACGCAAATCTCTTCCAAATATGTTAGAAGAAGATAGCCTACAGAGCCAGTTTATGTTCACAACCTAAGGGACCACTGGGGAAATTCAGTAAATATGACTTGAGGACATGCTGTTGACTGAATGTTATCATTGGTGGAGAGATCTTGAGGCTTAACTGTTTGACTTCAAACACAGACGTGAAATTTATGCTTTCTAAGTTTTGGTACAAAGGAATATCCAACCCAAATAAGGGCATTTGGGGTGTTCCAGAACCGTATTCTAATAGGCTCCTTTTAAGATTGCTTTAAATAAAAATTTCAGGACAGGAGAAAGAGCCCTGGTGAACACAAAGATGAAGACTATCATTTGCCCTCCTCTGGCCGCGCCACACCGAAGTGTCTAGGAAGCCTGGTGAGTCTGTTTTCCGAACGCTTTGTAGTCCCAGCTCAGTGGGCTTTCACCGCCCCTGTGCGAGGCTGCCCTGCCTCTCCTGTGGCTACACTCTTGTCGACTGTCATTTTTATTGAGAAATAAAAGCTAAATTGGAGTTTCAGAATGCCTTCCATTTAACTCCTTTAATAAAACAGGGAAGATAAAAGCAGCCTAGTCACAAGAGGAGTGTTTTTGAAAGCTGTACCTTGGATATCAGAGATGCAGAAATAAAAGACAGCTTCAAAACTAGAGCCCACTGGCCTTGCTCTGGCCCTCTGCAGCTCTTCTCCTACACTAGACCTGCTTTTAGCTGTAATTTTTTATTCAGGAAGTTAAATAGGAGGCTTGAAATAGTTTGGATCAAATATGACAACAAATGAAACACGGACAGCCCTTCAGGTTTTTAAATGCATTATTCTTACACCTGGGCCAGAGAACCTCATCAGGCAATTTTGCATGTGTCTGTTGGAAAACAGAAAATTCTTTATATTTTCTTTTACATAGAGAACCATCTTTGCTCTAATTGTGTGGAAAGATTAGCATTTGCGAAGTGTAAACTGCTACTCACTGACTTAATAAATGCTGTGAGATGTACTAGAGCAAAACAAACAAAACCCGTGTTATTCTGTATTTGCATATGAATGCTTTTAAAATTTTATGTTTAATAATGTCTAAATGTTCTCATCTAGCGGTAGTATGACTGTGATCCTCAATCATATTACCACTGTCATTTCCACAGATTTTCAGGTCATCCCTGTAGCTGAGTAATTATAACTCTATTCAGCACGTATATGTTGACTCCTGAATTAATACCTGCAAAAGATCAATAGCTTTGGGTAGTAATAGTATCTCAGCACAAACTGGCTAGAGATATTAGCATTCTATACAGCATCAAACAGGAATGTTAACTATATTGATGAGCTGACAGCTATAACTAACAAGAACCTGGAAGAAGAAGGCATAGGATAGGACAAAGAAAAAGGATGAATAATACTCTATTCATTTTGAAGAAAATTTTTATTTTACTATTAAATAGATCATTTAGAGCTACACTATTCAATCAATGGCACGTTCTCACTTACTGTCCCGAAAATTACGACTAACAATTTAATGCGATGATTCTGAAATACCCCTCATCCTTTACCTTCTTAATTAGTGCAGAGGACGCAATTCAAGAATATATTATTCCTTTCTGACTGTCATATATCTTTAAGTATAACGTTTCTCACAAACAGCACTCTGTGTCAGTCCTTTCATATTATTCTAGCCAATCAAAGAGAAATGGGGAAAGGGAAGTCATGATGATATGAAGAGTATCTCCCATCACAAGCCAGTATCGATGAAGGATGATTTGTGAAGAGACAAGTGCTCTCCAGCGCCGGCAGATTCGAAGGCGTGTGCTAAAAGCACTCTCGTGGCCTCCAGTCAGCGCTGCCTCATTACTGTGAACAGAGTATTATTTTAAATTAGCTTTTTATAGATAATTAAGTAACACCTAGTCTACAAAGTACCTCTTATTTTCCCCGCTAGCATTTTGTATGACTACCTTCAGAATCAGGTTCACAGAACAAGAAAGAGTAAACAGAAAGAAATTACTTTTGCTTCATAGAGAAAAAGGAAAAGGAGAAACAAGTGGGTAAGTGTGGCAGCCTGTCTTTTGATGCCATGAAATAATCTCTTTTTTGAAAAAAAGGACCATTATTCTTAATAATTGCATAATTTTCCTAGGCTCCAATAATGACTATTTTAACAATATTAAAATGTAAATAGCTGTACCATTGTCTTATTCCCTTCAATAAGATATAAGTGATCTGACCCAAATTGTGACTCCTACCACCTCATTTTGCTCACTGAGGGATTCACTTACTTTCTTGCTTTATTTTTGTTTTGCTTTTGGTGTATTCCCCAGTCAAAGACAAAGGACAATCTTGAAAGTGTTGAATGCTAAATTGTCTTTTAAGTATTCAAAGAAAAATGTCTTTTCTAATAACAGCATTATTTTTAAAATACAAAGGAGATGAGTTTAAAATCATAAACATTCCTTTTTTGGAGTGGCCTTATTTCATATAAAGCTTCAAAATGTGAGATAATGTTATTGTACATATATTTTTAAGAGGACATTTTATCTCAGATACGATGGCACATACCTTTATGATTTGGTAAAATGAAGGTTTTTTTGTTACATAATGTGACACTTTAACATTTAGTGTATCACAACTTGGTTGAGATAATGTATTATTGGCAGTTTTGGTATTCTTAAACTAAAAGATTTTCTGAATATATTGATTTTTCTCTGCCTACCCTGAATGTGTAATGCACACAGTTAAAGAGAGAAGGAACTTTTGAAAAGTACATTGAGTTGAACGAAAGTGGTGAGGCAGCATATCCACAGTTGTGGGAATAACTACAGTCATAGTGAGTAAAAGAAATTACAAAACAATGAATGCAGATGTTAATTAGAAAAACTTTAATCTAAACTCCTGCTTCAAGACCTGGAAAAGTAAAAGCAAAATAAACCCAAGGCCACCAAGTAGAAGTGCACTGAAAAGACAAAAACAAAAATTGTTGAATCTATACAATAAAATTGTTGAAACTAATAAGTGGTCCTTTGATAAAATTAGGAAATTTGTCAAATATCTAGAAGAATGACCAAGAAAGTGGAAAGAAGGGACACATTGCCAGTAACTAATAAGAGGAGAGATCATTATAGGTCCCGGAGACACCAAAATACCACAAACAATTCTACACCTGTTCATTTGACTTCTCAGATAAATAGTACCAATTCCACCATAAACAAAACCACCGAAACAGATTCTGGCAGAAATGGAAAGTTGTCAAAGACTTATAACTTTTAAGGAAAATTAAATCCCTAATAAAATTCTACTCTAAGTAAAGTTCCTAAATCCAGATATACCAAGCCCAATTTTTTACCAGCTGCTCAAAGAATTAATTCCAATTCAAACTCTTCCAGAACTAGAAGAAACACCTTCTAGATCATTTTGTCAGAATCTGATGTTCCTCACTATAAAATCTAATGACACAAAGTAAACACACAGATTAATATTACTTATAAGTGCAGATTCCTTATCTCTTAGTAAAATAGTTTTTAAAAAGTAATGTACCAGGCTGGGGATTTAGCTCAGCGGCAAAGTGCCTGCCTGGCAAGCGCAACGTCGTGAGTTCGGTTCCCAGTACCGGAGAAAAACAAACAAACAAAAAAAAGAGTAATGTACCACGGGCAAGCAGAGTTTATCCAAAGGGGTCATGGTTGGCTCACTCAAAATCAAATAATGAAATCCATTATATTAACAAGCTAAAAGAAGAAAATAATATCATCATATTACTTCTTTTGAAATTTCAAACAACAGTCATGCTAAAAAATATCACAAGAACGGGCATAAAAGAGAAATTTTTCACCCTGATAAAGAGTAATGAAAACAATTGTAAGTAGCACTACACTGAAAAATTCTTCCAACCTCAACGGTGAAAGAACCAATAATACAATAAAAATGAAGCAAAATATTGTCTTCATACGGTGGAATAAACAAGCAAAAAGCAAAAAAAGACATTTCAACAAAGAACATAAAATACGATTATGAAGCACATGAATGAGCATTTAATTTTCATCAACAATTAGGATAATGCAGGTGAACCACCGCAGTGAGACGTCAGGATGGCTACAAATGTTTTAGTTGTCACTAAATGCTAGTGGATGTGCTGAGAACATATATAATTCCTGTTACCCATAAAAGTGTAAAATGATATGGCTGCCCTGGAGAAGCTTGAGTTTCTTCTAAAAAAGAACTATGAAAAACTAAAACTAAAACCAAACCTGTAATAACCATTCAGCTCAGCAATTGTGTTTCTGAATTTTATTCTGAAGCCAGAAAACTTTATGTTTATAAAAAATTTGAAAACATGTATTTATGGGACCTCTATTCATGATAACAAGATAGAAAAAAAGCAAACAACCCAGATGTTCTGGACCAGGAAAATCTTTTAATGATCTGTGGATCTTTATAATATTATGCAGCAACAAAGAGGAATAAATCACCAATACACGAACTTGGATAGATTTCCTGATGAGTAGAAACAGTTCTTACCAGCAGTTTTGTACCATATGCGTTTTTCATAGAACTTCATTGAAATGACAAAACTTCAGAATGGAGAACAGATTGGCAATTGCCAGGAGTTTGGGGCAATTTCTAAGTATTTGGATAAGTTTCTAAGTATTTAAATATTTTTCAATTTCTGCTGTTTTGTAATTCACAGAAGACATTTGTCATTATTTCAATTATTTTAAAAGTGTTGAGACTTATTTTATGGACCAGTATGTGCACGAATTTGGTATATGTCTCCTGAGCACTTTTAAACATGTTTTCTCCTGCCTTGTAGGCAGTGATTAGATGTTTGATTATGTGTTTGAGTTTTTTGTGCACTCGATACTTTCCTGTGTAGGTATCCTGTCAGTTTTTGACAGAGAAATATATTGATGGCTTTAACCATAATTGCTAATTTATCTAATTGATCTGTGTATCTTTATAATAAAAAAATTTCACTTCAATTCTATTCATTTTTAAAATATATTTTTGAGCTTCCACATTTAAGATTACTGTTCTTCACAGTAAATTGACCCTTTTATCATTTTATAAAATCTTAATATTCTAGAAGTTTTCTCTCCTAAAAAGTGTACTTTAAGTTATTAATGTAGCTACTCCTTTCTTTTGATTAATATTTCAATGTTATAACTTCTACCTTCTCATTACTTCAACTACTATTGTTAAATTTCCCTCAGACAGTACATAGTTACATTTTGTTATTTTAAAATAAATTTTGCCTAGTTCTACCTTTCTATTGTTACATGTAAATTATTGACATTTAAATTAATTTTTGATGTTACTGCTTCAATCTGCTTTATGTTTTGTTTTTATAGTCTCTTCATTTTTTATTTGTCATTTATCACCTTCCTATGTATTATTGTTACATTCTTTAGAAGTCAAGGAGTATTTTTAATGCAGTATATCTCTTCATAGTATTTCTTAGTAGTTTCTCAGCATATTTTACATGGTTGTAAACAAAGTGTACCAGTGTTACCATTTTATCAGGTTAGTTGAAGTGTGGAAGACTTGTTTTCCTTTTAATTGTCTCACCTTCCCCCATTTAAAATATAATCATATTTATTGCAATTAGAACATTTCAAATCACATGGAGGAGTGCTATAGTTTTTGCTCTGACCATCAAATATAATTTTGAAAACTCAGGAGAGTAAAGTCTGCTACACACAGTACAGCCACATTCATGCTTACCGTCTTCTTCCTTCCTTTTTAATGTTCCTAGATTCCTTGGTCATTCCTGCTTCTAGAACTTTCTTTGGCCATTCAGTTAGAGTAAGTCTGCTTGAAAAAAATCTTAAAGGATATTTTCTCTGTACATGGGATTTTGAGCTGACATTTTTTTCTTTCAGCAGTTGAAAAATACTGAAGAAAACAACTTCCTTCACAACTCTATAGATGTTAATGAAAAATCTATTATTAACAAGTAATATTTCTCTTAGCATTCTTGGAGCTTATATTCTTAGCATAGCTTCTTAATTTTCTATGTATTTATTTCATGTGTGTGTGTGTCTTTCTCCAAATTTGGGTTTTGTTTATTTTTCAGTCACTATTTTCTCAAGCATATTTTCAATCCTGCCTTATTTCTCACCACCTGCAGGACTCTAATATTTAACATTTGGAATTTATTAAGTGTTTGCTATAGTCTGACAGATCCTTAATACTCTTTTCCTCCCAAATATATTTTCTCTTGTTTTCCACATTGCAGAATTTCTCTTGTTCTTTTAGTTCTCTTATTCTTTCCGCTGTACCCGTCCTCTCTGCCTTGATGGGAGTATCTGTGTCTACCCAAAACTTATTTTTTGAGAATTAAGCCTTATGGTGGTTGTATTAAAAGTTAGGGTTTCTGGGAGATGAATACGACATGAGGGCTCTCACTATATGAATAGAATTAGTGCCTTTATGAAAGATGTTTCAGGGAGCTGTTCACTCCTTCTATCAGGAGAGGACTCCTTCAGGAGTCATCATCTTGAAAGTGTAGAGCAAGATCTCAGCAACACCAGATCGGCTAGGACATTGTTCTTAGACTTGTCAGGCTTCAGATCCATAAACAATAATTTCTCTGACTTATAAATTACCTAGTCTAATTATTTTGTTATGGCGGACTAAAAAGTCTAAGGAAACATACATTGAGTCTCATTCCAATTATTGTTTTACACTTCAAACTTTCCCATTTGGTTCTCCTTTACACCTTTCTACTTTTGTGAAATTTATTTTTTTTTCATTTCAAGTATCTTGGTAATTATTCATTGAAAGATATTTTAAATCTTGATAGAGAAGCCTAATATCTCTCATTTAAATGTTGACTTCCAAGATGGTATTTTTTCATATCTCTTTAGTTTTTAATATTACAAACTATTTCGTAGTGAAATCTGAATATTCAAATACTATGGGATTCTTATTTAAACATCCTATTTCTGGTGGCTCCCTCTGACACTTTTGTAACAAGGGAAGAAAGTGTCACTTAGTTATTTAAAATATAGTTATGGGGGCCAGGGATTTAGCTCCACGGCACAGCGCCTGCCTGGCAAGCGCGAAGTCATGAGTTCGATTCCCAGTACTGGAAAATAAAAAAAAAAAAAGAAAAGAAAAGAAAAGAAAGAAAATATATTTACTGCATGAGTTTCCCTCATGACTTCTTCGGTACTCAAAAAATGGATCAAAATTACTTCAAGCCCTTGTGGGAGTTCATGCTTCTCATTAGAATTCTGCTGTTCAGGGCCGGGAGTGGTGGCACACACCTATAATCCCAGCACCCGGGAAGCTGAGGCAGGGGGATCGTTGAGAGTTCGAGACCAGCCTAGGCTACAAAGTGAGCTCAAGGCCAGCCCGACCTGCACAGCAAGACCCAGTCTCAAAAAGACAAAAAAAAAAAAAAAAATCTGCTGTTGAATCTCTGGCTGGGAGCCTGAAGAGCTTTGTTCTGCTCCCCACTTACCTTTGACCAGCACCCCAAGGGTAGAGATGTGCCCTCCTTACCTCTGCAGGGGTGAAATTCCTGGCTTTCTTTGAGTTCTGCTCTGAAACCGCTCCACTGGATAGGGAAAGTACACAGTGTTACTTCCAGGTGTGGGTGGAACCACAGGCTCCTCTTGTGCACCCCAAACCACAGGTTAGAAGGCTCATCACCACCAGGCAGGGGAATGTCTGGATTTCCGTGGAAACCACCCTACCAGGAAGGTCGGAGCATCTCATTCTGGGCTGGCAATGAGGAAAGCAAAGATCCTGTCTCAGTCTTTGATGGCGTGACCGGGAGTGGTGCCGCTCCCTCTTTCTGTGCTGTTTGTAACCGTGCTTCCTGTCTAAACATTTTCTCTCTTGTTAGGGCGGCATTTTCCTGGTAGATTGGCTGAAGACCAAGAGTCTTGCGTTGGGATATTTTAGGTCTGTACTTACTGGTATTTCCAGGCTATCACTTTATTTAGCTCTGTTTGGTTCTAAGAGTGAAAAGGAGACACCAAGGAACTCACTAATGCGCCATTACATTCATCCAAGCATCTCTAGTGGATCTGACGCCTTTTTTCCTTCTCTTGCAGAATCTTCCTACGTTTCCCCAGAGTTTTCAGTACACAGAAGACATCGGGAAAAGTTCCAGTCCGTCAATGCAGCACTAGCCACTATTTATTTATTCTGAAAGCTATTTGTGAATATGCGATGCTTTTTTTCTGTGAAGCTTTTATTCATTACCCTAAGAGAACAGGGAAAACGTCTGTCAGAAATATGCTGCATAATATCTGGCTATCAGCATTCAAAGCTGCACAAATCAAAAGGCGACTGCAAATGCTTTATAACTGTGTGCCACACGTGCGTGCACATTGCTTAAGGCACTCAGAGTCTCCCTGTGCGAAGGGAAGAAAGTGGAACGAAGTATCCTGTGATACCCCAGAAGAGCTCGGCTTTCATGGATCTTCTGTTCTGGGCGTCAACATAAAATTTTACCTGAAGAAGAAATTGTGATGATTTTCAAAAGTTTGAAAATACCTTAAACTTCAACTTGTCTCAACTGGAGATTTATAAGGGAATTAAACCCCACTGAATATGATTTTTTTTTTGTTTGTTTGGTTTTTTTTTTGGTTTTTCTCCGGTACCGGGAACCGAACTCATGACCTTGCGCTTGCCAGGCAGGCGCTTTTGCCGCTGAGCTAAATCCCTAGCCCTGGATCTGATTTAAATAACAATTTTTTTTCAGTTCTCACCACAATGAGACATGGCTAATAGCATAGATGCATAGGACTATTTATTCATTCCATAGAATGAATGTGTTTTGGAATTAGGGATTGAGTTTATCAGAAAATTGAGGTGGGAAATGGTGCAGTTATCATATGTTGCCAAGAATGTTGCCAGGTTGTGTGCCAAAGGACTAAGAGATTAAGGCAGGAATCAGTACTATTTCAAGTAGGAAAAGATAATTATATCATGCAATTTGAAAAAACAAAATTCAACTTTGTTCAAAAAGAAGAAACAGAAGCAGCTTTTGAGCATTTAATCAATTTTTTCTCTGCCAATTACACAGAAAAAGTGACCATATTAACCTTGCTAGGTGTCTGTTTAGAATAAAGACCAAAATAGTATTACTTACAACAGTCTTTTTGAAGTTCGTGGAAATATCATTGACCATTTGTACAGAATGAATTAAAATTGTAAGAATTTATTGTTAAAGCTTGAACACCTTAATAATAAATAAAACTCAGAATACCTGATTTCCTTCCTGCTCACAAGTGAAAAAAAATTTCCTCATCTCTGTTCTAGATCTCTGGTCATTTTCTCTCAGCCAGTGTAGCTGTGCTACTCAAGTTTGTCTCTAGTGGGAGACAGAAGCGTTCCAAGCGTGACGTGGCACAAAGTTTGGTGTTGTACCTATTGTGACTCTGACAACAGTAAACGTAACTCTCACCCCACCACCTTTTGCATTTCTTCCAAAGAGTCAGAAACACCCTGTGGGCACCTGGGTGAGGATGTGGGTTACAGTGACGTGCGACATTCTGAGCACAGCTGCACCTGCTTGTATTACCTAAAAACATATGAATGAACACTGAGACGGAAAGAAGTGAATCAAATCAGGTGGAGTAAAAACGTCTGCTGCGATGAGCTTGTCAACCTGACCTGAGTGAGAAACGCAGAGAGTTACTCAGCAGGCCCTGGTTAAAATGCTCCGTGAGCTACCTAGTCTGACATTCAATACTGACAGAAAACTCTAACACTGTCTCCAAATCAACAGTGGTAAGATCTGATTCTCAAGCTAGTGAAGGGCTATGGTGAGAAATACATCCTATTAGAGTATTTTGACATAGCATCTAAGCAGGCTTGAATTTCTGTCAGTTGCCACTGTTTTCTCTGAAGCACATGTTATTGTAATTACTATTATGTGTCAGTTGTATACACACGCATTTAATCCGGCTCACTGTGCCCATTCTTCCCATGTGCCCTTTTGCTCTGCCCCTCCCCATGGTCTGTTTCCCTCTGCTAATAGGCCCCATCCACTTTCATGTTGTATATTTCTTTTATTTTCCCCCTTTTTTCCGCACTAAGGATTTAATCCAGGGCTATTGCGTTGAGCTACATCTCTACTGATTTTTATTTTTTATTTTGGTATGGGGCCTTACTAAGTCACTGAGTTCCCCAAGCTAAACTGGCACTTGTGATTCTCCTGCCTCAGCTTCCCATAGTCCTGAGATTACAGGTATGTGTCACCACACACTGGATTATTTTACTTACTTGATCTCCAATTCCAACAATTTTTTTCCAAATAATATAATTTCTTTCTTATTTTTTGCTGAATAATAAAGTATTATATATGACTATATATATCACATATTCTTTATTCATCTGTACAGTGATGGATGTCCAGGTTTATTCTACAAATTATTTCTTGTGAATAGTGCATAATAAGCATGGTGTAGAGAAATCTCTTTCATATGCTAAATTTAATTTATTTGCATACATACCCATGAATGAAGCAGCTGACCATAAGGTAGCACTATTTTTAGCTTTCTGACGATCCCCATACTGTTTTCCATTTGGTCATACTAATTTACATTACCACCAACAGTGTAGAAGAGTTCATTTTTCTCCATATGCTTGCCAGCAATTTTTTAAAAATAGCCACTCTGAATAAGATAAGATGGTATTTTATTTGCATTTCTCTAATGACTAAGGGTTTTAAGCATTTTTCTTGTGTTTATTGTCCATTTGTATTTCTTTCAAGAAGTATCTCTTCATATCACTTGTTCATTTATTAATAATATTATTCCACCTTTGGTGTTACATTTTGGAGTTATTTATATGCTCTGGATATTAATCCTGTTTTGAAATAGTGTCTGGAAGAGATTTTTTCCTTTAGTTAGACTTGTCTTCACTCTCTTGTTGTCTTTGTTGTGTTAAAGGAAAAAGCGTAATTTTAAGTATTTAAAATGCTAATTTCTATCAAAGGACATAAGTTGCCTTACTTTTCCTTCAAAACAGTTTTTTTTTTTTTAATTCATCAAGAAAGGAGTAAGACAAAACCTATGGGATATATAAAAACAATCAAAGATCATATTGTTCACATTACTACAACCAGATTCATACAAGACATAAGAATTTCTCTAACTGAAATAAAATAGAAGGAAGCTTATGTACAAACTGTAGATTGTCAGAGACTGACACTAAATATTGTGCCCTGAATCTTAACATGGTTGTGACGACACAGTAAACAAACACACACACAAAAATGCTCTGAGGGCTTTGTTAACAAAAGAACAGACTTGGTGATCTTGAACCTATTGGAACAGCATAGAGAAATAGCAGCAAAGTAGGCAAGGACTTTGTAACGTATTTTAATAAAGAGCACAAGACAGGTAGGTTATTATCAGAGTTATTTATGTTTTTCTGTAGTATACTTTGTGTTTGGCCTCAATTAGGGATATTTATGACTATCTTAAAGTACGCCATCACAAAAATGTAAATATTTCACTGTGACAAAACCATAGTTTTGGATCATTGTTTGGTTCCTGAAATTCAAAGAAGGATCAATACTTATTTTGTTCACACCCAAGCATCTACAATCATCTAGTTTTGAAAAGACCTATAAACATTGCATTCAAATTTTTAAAATTGGGCACAAGTCCTGAATGCTTTAAAATATAATTTTATTTTACTTTTTTATTTGTATCTAGTCTGTTGATTAAACACATATTTAAAATAAACCTTGTATAGCTTTGAATATTATCATTTTGCAACATGGATTAAATCACCAAAAAAACAGAAAATGTTATGCTTTTTGTTAATAGTTTGGTCTTCTGTCTTTCCTCTGACCTTTAGGTGGTGGTAAAAACTAAAAATAGATTTAATGTCTTAATTCTATCCCTGGAAAAATATTTTTCTTTTTAGAGTTACCTTTTTGTGAGAGATATCTATTTCTAGTATGGTAAGGTTATATTGCTTATAATTATTTTTAGAATTAAGCCAATAGCTTATAGGAAAAGTCTAGAATGAAAAGTGCAATAGCTCAAGAAGTACAATCAAAAATAAAAGATGAATTTTAGAGCCATACAAATTTGTATTATTTCCAAAGAAGACACAGAGGGGAACTGGAGGGAATGAATTACTGAGTTAGCACTTTGCATATACTACGAATACTATTCTCTTGTTTAGAAAGTTTTAAAAAAAATGAATTTAATGCACAAGTGTTATCACAAATGAATCATCATGATTTATAGAGAAAGCATCTTTCTGATAGTACCAGTAAAGAATTAAACATATATTAAGAGATAAAACCAAAATAAGCATATATTGTACTACAAAAACAAATAATCATCAGAGTTTTACATATAGAGTGAGAAATTTTCCTGCTTGGAGTTTACTAAAGGAAAATAGAGTTAGAAAATAAAATTAAGTAATTATGTTGTGTTTAGGCTATGGGGAAGAAATAAATAAAAAGCTAATTGGACAGAAAAGTAGCAAGAAATCAGAGAAACCGGATTTCCTTGTTGCTTCTGGCATTTTGTTTCAATAAATTAGAAAGGTGTAAATTACACTCCAAATTGAAATTCAATCTACTAACATAAATAGGAAAAAACACGTATGTATCTGTCTTTGCATTTTTATCCGTGGAACATTCGGATCTCTGACAAAAGGACTGCCTGATGTCAGAACTCTTTCAAACAAACCCTTTTAAAAACTCATAGCTTTCAACAAAAGAAGAGTGTGACCGAGATGAAATCTTGATGATGTCTGTATTAAAACTGCTGTTTCAAAGAATGATGAAAGAAGCTGAGATTTGTCCAAGGATTCGGGAGTTGTTAAGGAGTAGATAACTTATACATCAGACAGAAGTAAAAATGTTAAGGAGTCAAGGATCATGATTATATCAGTAGTGATACTGCACCCAAAGCAAACATTTCTTTATAATTTTGTTATGATTCAGAAAAAACATCCTAGCATTTGGAATTGCCTTCTAATTTGAAACAAAAATACTTGTTCTAAGTGTCTAAAGTCACTTTTCCCTTTTGTATCCTCTGATATAAATATGTATATGAAGTGAAATCTAATGAAAGAAACAGTAACTCTGATTTAAGGCGTAGTGCACATTTGGGAAATGCATTTGGGTATCTTCACCTAATAAGGTATTAAATTTTCTTATTCTAGGCTCACAGGATAGGGACTTTCAAACATAAAATGGAAAAAATGATGAAGAAATCCTCAGTCACTGTTATTTTTCGTGATTATGCAAGTAACAGGAAGATATCATTTAACATCTATTAACTTAAAAATATTGGAGTAACAGATAATATCAAATACTGGTGGCATTATGGAGAGTCAGAGGCCGGTATGTGCTGCTGATGGGAGCCTAGAATAGTAGAGCTAGCACGGAGAACCCGCTGAATCTAATCAAGCAATCAAGTGTCACTATACACTATTAACATACCATACCCATCCAGAATATTCACAGCCCGAAAAATGTAATATAAGTGAACAACATGTATCAAGATGCTCAGTGAGGGTGATTTATAGTGGTAGAAATTGGAATGTATCTCAGAAACCATCAGCATGAGAACAGGTGAAGTGTCACAAATAGACATTGTTGATTCTGCATGCAATGGAAAGATCTTGCAAAATATGTTGTCATGTGAAGACTGCCACATTATATGAACCTCTATAGACGTATGAAAAATATATGCAAAGATAAAAGGGAACTAAATTTCTAAAACATACAAATGTAAAATGAATAAGTTACTATAAAATGGTTCTTTGAGGCAAGAGGAAGAGGAGATTGAAGTGTAATGATACAAAGTCTAAATACATATCAACAATAATACAAAGATAAAATGGAGGTGTATTGTACTGTGCTATGACCTATTCTTCTATATGTAGGCTTAGATGAAATAAACACAAGGAAAATTTAACATTTATTTACTGTAATGTGAAATTAGATAGATAGCCAAAAAGAAATACAATTTAAAATCAACACTTTTGTGGGATTTTTACATAATGACCACTACATGCTCACGAAGAGCCAAGCATATCACATACACCCTCAAGGCATCATCTCCTCTGAAGTTTGCAGAAACCCAATAAGACAGTCACCCTAATACCCAAGTTACATTTGCATAGCTGAGTCCACAGTGGCTCATTTCTGCACAAAGGCAAAGAGCTTTATTTTCTTCATGTTTTTTTGCGTGTGATAGAAGCAATACTCAGACCCAGCTCTTGACCCTGACTTGCATCCCTTTAGTCGCTATGACATGCACAGTCAAGCATCACCAAAGAGCAGGGTGTGTTGGCATCGTCCTCAGATTTGTTTAATCAGTTTTCATCCCCACTTCCCACCAGTGCTCTCAGTAGCACTGCGTGTCACTGCACATCACCAAGTCCATTAGCATCTGCCGCACTGGAAAACGATGACCATGCTCTTTAAACACTTGACTAGCCTCCCCATCTTCCTCTTCTTTTGTCCAATATTTTAGATGTCAGTGTTCTTCAGATAACTAATCTTAGTGCTATGATGTCTATAAAGACACTAAGATGCAAATTCTGTAGATAGAAAGTCTTTAGGGACTGGTAATTTTCCCATGTGTTTACCTTGTGATAATTTCAGGCAAATATGAACCTATAGTTATAGGTTACTTACTTCTAAATCCTTTCATTTCATCCAAAATATTGAAATCAATCTTAGTTGGTGTCTCTTTTTTATATTCTATAATCAACTGACAAATCTCTCAAATTTTTAGCTCCAACATATTTATGTAAGCCATACTCTGATTTTAAACCCTACTGATACTGACCTTGACTCACACTTACGTTATTCCTGATCTACGTTTGTTATCTTGTCCTTCTTACGTGACTGTGTTGAAGTCACACTAATTTATCCACGCTACTCATGTGCAGAAACCTCTTCCAATTTCCCTAGTCCCTTCTTCATTCCTTCTAGGATTATCTTAATTTCTTTCTCAGAATTTACATATCATTTGGTGATGTGACTCTTAAACTGTTCTTGTGCATTCTATTCTATTATTTAAGGATAGAGAAATGATGCTTCCTTGTACTTGGCTAATTAGTTCATTCTTTTTCATATTCTCTGGCCAGAATGCTCCTTGCATCTCTCTTTTCCAGATGGATGGATGGATGGAAGGATGGATTGAATTTTCACCTGCACAGACCCAGTTGAGGCACAATTATATCAATAAAATTAATACTTAGGCTACCCTACCCTATCATATTGGAATGTATTTCCATCAGGACATTCTATTTTATGAGAAAATGGCTGCTTCTGTGTCTATCTTTTTCAATTACACAGACTGAGAGGAGAAATCATCAATGCCTAGCATGCACAGATTAGAGCAGATTTTCCTCAATGTCTAACAAAATGAATTCCTCTGTAATTGGCACACATTACTACTAATGGCATTTAGAATCTCTTGCTTTCAAGGAAATGTCCTGAATTTAAAACAGTTTTGTATTTTTGCCTTTTCTATCTTTGACATGTGCAAAAAAGATAAATAGTGACTCCAGTTATACCATCATCAGTGAAAAACAGGAGAAGAAAGATAATACAGAATAAAAAATACAGATAAAATCAGTATGATTTCAGTTAATTTATAGTTATAGTTGAATATTTTTGGATTCCTTTCTTACTAGTTATGAAAGATTGTAGGATTTTTCTAATGAGTTCTCAGGTCAGCCAGGGTTATCCCCTACAATTTCTACTCACCATTCCAGCCAAAGACCTAACCTGTAAACTAATGAAGAAGAAATGATTAAGAAAGGAGATATTTTTAATTGGAATGAAATAAACAAAAAGTCTTTTATTTGAAGATGACAGGTTTGTATAGAGTCAAAAAACCTAAACAACAAACAAAAAATACTAGATCTGATAAATGAGTTTTCCAAGATTATGAGACACAAAATGAATATAAAATCCTAATTGAATTTCTATATTTTATCAAAAACCAAATGAAAAATACAATTTTTCACTCTACTTGCAAATAGTTATTATATATTTAGAAAAGTAAATATATAAACTACAAATGGCTGAAGAATAATTAAATATTTAGGTAATGAGAGATGGTAACATAATAATGCTAAGATGTTTATTTCTCCTTCAGCCTATCTGTAGAATTAAAGCAATTTCAATTAAAATTCTACTCTAAGGTGTCTGGCTCATGCACTTATAGGGCAAGACTGGCAGCCCAGCACAGGAAACACCCAGGACTCAGGAATTGGCCCTATCAGTGGAATCCAGGTGTGTGGTCCAGACCCCTATACCACAAGGGTAGGTTGTTGGGGGAGTGACAGCCACACAGGAGGCTAGGATGCACAAGATGGACAGGCAAGACTAGTGAGATGGAAATGTCTGAAATATGAGTCAACAGGTGGTAATTTAGGTGCACCAGCATTGTGCTTAGTGACACAGACACACAAAATAGAAACAGGTGGGTGGGACTGCCCCCTTTATTTTTTAATATTATTTTATTTTATCTTTGTTTTTATTGTACTTTCTCTTCCTTTTTCTTTTCTTTTTTTCTCAATCTTTTTCTTTTTTCTTTTTCTTGTTCTAACACCATCCCACAAGACCACAGATCAAGGTCAGATAATCCTTTAAAGTTCAGGTGACCCCTCAAAATCCTTCATCTTTCTTTTCTACCCCTTCTCTAGTTTCCCAAACCTTACGTGACCATCCCTTGCCCTCAAGCCTTCCTTCTACTTTCTTCTCAGTTATTTTTATCTCGCACACCATCCTCCCTAAATTTCTCCACCACAAGGTAAATCCACTCTACAAAGAGGAAACACTTAGTACACAAACTCCTAATTTATGATTGGTTGTTATATAACTGTATGATTGGTTATTATATAACTATATTATATACTACAATTTGCCAGTTTCTAAATTCTGCTTGATGCTATCCTTATTGCTTATTGTTCTACTTTAGCTAGGATGTCATATCTGTTGTAATCACTTGCCCTTCCTTCTGTAACAATACTGGGAGGTTCTGGGGTAATATTCTCACCACAGGCCTACATCAAAAGACTGGGGACTGAGCCAAACAGACACCAACATACCGCTCTCAGTTGGGAAAGCTGGATCTTGGGACAGACGCAGACCAACTCTCCCACACACAGAAGACACCCCTGACGAAATAACACTTCCTAGACAGGGCTTGATGCTAGTGATATAGCTATCTAATGCAAAAACTCACAAAGATCATAACAGAAAACAAAATAAAATATTTTTGAAATAGAAAATGACAAGATAAAGAATCAAAATGCAATCTCAGACATCCAGCCCACTCAGAACAAGTCCAGCAGATATTGGCATGGATGAAATTGGAAGACACAAAACTGAAATTTCTGAAAAGATAGCAATCAAAGTAAAGAAACAACTCCATGAGGCTATAGAGGAAATCAGATCAGAAATAATCTCTGGTTAAAAAAAATGACAACCATAATTACAGAGTTGCTCAACTTGTCTAAAGAAGACATAGATAAAAAATACATAAGATAGGAAAATGACTGAAACCTTGAATGAACAATATAGAAAAAATTAGAATGCATGAAACAGATTAATGGAGATATCCAGGAAATTAAAAATTCCACTGAAAGCTGGCTAAACTGCTTGAACAAAATTGAAAATAGACTTTCAGACCTTGAAGACAGGATTGCAGCTAGCAATCATGATACAAAAGATCTCTACAACATATCAAGGGACCAGGAAATAACAATTCCACAGCTGCAAATAGATGAAACAAAAACCAAGATAAGGCTAATATGTGTCAATGAAAAAGCAGGAGTCAATACAAATGACATAAAAAGACCATTTGCAGAGCAATAGCAAAAAATTTCCCAAGGATGGAACAGAATCTGACATACAGTAAGTGAGACATATAGAACTCTAAGCAGTCATGACCAATTTAAATCTACACCTAGACATATGTAATCAATAACCCAGAAACTGAGTACCAGAACAGAATGTTAAAAGCTGTTAGAGAAAATGGAAGATTCCCTATAATAGGAGGCCCGTTAGAATCACGGCCAACTTCTCAACACACACTCTCAAGTCAAGAAGAGCTTGAACTGAAGAATTTCAAGTACTGGAAGAAAACAACTCCCAACTTACATTGAAATACCCTGCAAAGCTAACTATCAAAATTAATGGAGAAATAAAATACTTCCATGTAAAAGAACAATTTAAGAAATTCATGACCACTAAACCAACCCTACAAAGATAGATAGAAACAGATCTGACAAAAAGATATCAGAAAGGCATTCTATATACAGATTAAAAATAATCACAATTCTAAGAACAATATCAAAAAGAAACCACCAGGCAGGGCAAGCAATTAAACAGAGGAAGAAAGCAGAGAACCAACAGCAGGAAAGTAAAATGACAAAAACAAGACAATATATATACCAGTTATAACCATTAATATAAATGGTCTCAATTCACCAATCAAAACAAAAGGATTGACAGAATGGATCTAGGAACAATATCCACAAATATGCTGTATACAAGAAGCATATTTAATTAAAAAATAAAAAACTCAGATACTAAAAGTCAAAGAATGGAAAATAATATACCATGTAACAGGAACCCAGAAAAAAGAAGAGGTAGTTATACTATTTGCAGATAATGTGAACTTTAAATCAAGAATGATTAAAAGATATAAAGAAGGTCACTACATACTTGTTAGGAAAAAATTCAAGAGGAAAAGATAACAATCATAAATATATATGCACCAAATATGGGAGCATACAACTACATCAGACAAATATTAATAGTCATGAAAAATCAAATAAGCAATAACACAATTGTAATGGGGGACCTTAATATCCCATTGTCACAAGAGATAGATCAATGAGACAAAATTCAGCAAAATAAAAATACAACTGAACCAACCCTGTAAAGAAATGGACTAAGTAGACATATATAGAGTGTGCCACCCAATAATATCAGAACACACATTCTTCACTACTGTACATACACTACCCATAAGCCATGCTTAAGTAAATGCAAAGGATTTGAAATTGTCCCCTGCTTATTATCTGAACAGAGTTTAATGAAATTGAAAGTTAATAACAAAAGAAACTGCAAAAATTCCAGGAACACATGGAAATTAAATAACACGCTCCAAACAACCAATGGGTTACAGGTGAAATTAAAGAAAAAATTAAACAATATCTACAAACAAACAGAAATGCAGATACAACTTACTGGCACCTGTGGGATGCAGTAAAAGCAGTCCTAAGAGGAAAATTTATAGCAGTAAATTCTCACATCAGGAAAACCGAATGAGCACAAATAAACAACCTAATGCTACACCTCAAGCTCCTAGAAAAAGAAGAGGAAGTCAAGCCCTAAGTGAGAGAAGGGAGGACATTATGGAATCAGAGCAGAAATTAACACAATTGAGACTGAAAAAACAATACAAAGAATTAAGGAAATTGATAAATTTATGCTTTAAAAGAATACATAAAATTAATAAAACCCTAGCCAACCTTATCCAATAAAAAGAAAGGAAAAAAATATGCAATTAGGAAAGAAAATGGTGAAGTCACAACAGATCCTGCGGAAATTCAGAAGATCATCAGTATGTACTTTGACAATCACTTCTTTCATTGAATGAGAAACATAAGACATGGACAGATTCCTTGACACATGAATTGTAAAAGCTGGATCAAGTAGATATAAAAATTCTGAATAACTTAGTATTAATTAATGAAATAAAAAACATAATTAAAAATTTACAAAGAAAATCCCAGATCCTGATGGAATTCACAGTTGAATTCTACAAGAAATTTAGAACATCTATTGTCAATTCTTCTTAAACTCTTTAATGAAATTGAAAGGGAAGCAATCCTCCCTAACTCATTGCTGTAGACAGGTATTACTGTGATTCCTAACAAGAGAAAAACTCAACCAGAAAGGAGAACTACAGGCCAATATCCCTAGTGAACACTGCTGCAAAAATCCTCAAAAAAATACTAGCAAACAGAATGCAGAAAGTCATCAAGAAGATTGTACACCATGGCCAATTGGGATTCATCCCAGGAATTTAGGGATGGTTCAACATACACAAATCAATAAACATAATACACCATATCAACAGAGCCAGAGGCAAAAATCACACAATGATCTCAATAGATGCAGAAAAAGCTTTTGATAAAGTCTCACACTCATTCATGATAAAAAATATACAGAAAATCAGAACAGATATTCTTTTCCTCAATCTGATCAAAGCCATGTATGACAAACCAACAGCCAACATCATACTAAGTGGACAAAAACTGAAAGCATTTGGTCTAAAATCAGGAGCAAGACAAGGATGTCTGCTATCATCACTCTTATTCAATATAGTTCTGAAAACATTACCCAGAGCAATGAGACAAGAGAGAGAAATAAAAAGAATAAGGATAGGAAAAGAATAAGTTAAATTATCATTATTTTCAGGTGATGTTACTCTCCATAGAAGACCCAAAAAAACCCACCAAAAGATTTCTAGAATTTATAGGCAAAATCAATAGCATAGCTGGATACAAAGTCAACATTTCTAGTCTTTTTTTTTTTTTTTTTGGTTTTTCTCTGGTACCGGGAACCGAACTCACGACCTTGCGCATGCCAAGCAGGCACTTTTGCCGCTGAGCTAAATCCCCAGCCCCAAAGTCACCATTTAAAGGCAATAGTATTCCTGTACATAAACAAGAAACTCACTGAAACCAAAAATTAGGGTAAAACACCCTTAACAATAGCATCCAAGAAATGAAATACTTAGGAATCAATCTAACAAAGGAAATAAAAGATCTATATTTTGAAAATTACAGTACTCTAAAAAAGGAGATTGAAGAGGATATCAGAAAATGGAAAGATATTATTTGCTCCTGGATAAGAAGGACCAATATCGTGAAAATAGTCATACTCTCAAAACTGTTACAAATATTTAATGCAATCCTGATCAAAATACCATTAGCATACTCACAGATCTACAGAAAACATTCCTAAAATTCATTTGGAGCCAGATGAGACCTAGAATAGCAAAGGTAATTCTGGGCAAGAAAGGCAAGATAGGGGACATCACAATCCCTAACTTGAAATTATACGATAGTGGCACTGGCAAAAAACAGCCCTGAAGATAAGTGGAACAGATTGAAAGATGAAGCAAAACTACAAAAACACTCAGGCACCTTGTTTTCACAGAAAGGAAGATGCCTACTGGGAGAAAGAAAGCCTTTTTAATAAATGGTGTTGGAGAAACAGACTCTCCACACGTCAAAGACCAAAACTAGACCCATGACTATCACTGTACACTAAACTAGTGTCAAAAGGAATCAAAGATCTAAATATTAAAACAGACACACTAAATCCACTGGAAGAGAAAATAGGTAGAAATCTTTAAGATGTGGGGTAGGCAGAAAGTTCATGAATAAAAATAACACTGCATGGGAAATACTTCAAAGAATCAACAACTGGGATCTCATCTTATTAAAAAGATTTTGCACATCATAAAAAAATCAACAAAATGAAAAGAAAACCAACCGACAGGAAAAAACATGTTAGCTAACTGTCTCTCAGACAAAGGACTTCTGCCTAGGACATGTAAAGAATTGAAAAAACGAGGCCCTCCCAAATTCAGAGACCCAATCCAAAAATGGGCATCAAAGATGAGTGCATACTTCTGTAGTGAAGAAATACAAATGGGAAATATATGAAAAAATGTTCAACATCATTGCTCATTCAAGAAATGTAAATTAAAACAGCACTGAGATTCCATCTCACCCCAGAGAGAATGGCTATCATCAAGAAATCAACCCATAACTAATGCTGGAGGGGCTGTGGGGATAAAGGAACCACGCCACTATTGGTAGAAATGCAGACTGGCACAGATACTGTGGAAATCAGCATGGAGATTCCTCAAATATAGGATCAGAGGTTCCATTTGACCCAGGTACTCCCCTTCTGAATATTTTCCCAGAATAATTAAAAACAGCATATCACAGCCATATATGTGCACCCATGTGTATAGCAGCACAACTTGTAATAGCTAAATCATGGAAACAGCGCAAATGCCCATCAACAGAGGAATGGATAAAAAAGATGTGGTCCTTTTATACAATGGAGTAGTACTCAGCTCTAAAGAAGCTAAATTCGAGGCTTTTATAGGTAAATGGATGCAATTAGAGACCATACTCATAAGTAAAATAAATGACTCACATGTGTACACATAGTGATGTCTCCCTAGTGTAAGAAACTGAAAGCGTGAATAAGATCCAAAATATACAATAGACATTGTGAGAGGGAGAGAAACTGCTCAAAAGGAAATCACAGCTGGGCTGGAGGAAGGAGAAAAGAAACAAGGGCAAACAAACAAACAAATATATATATATATACATATATATATGTATATATATATATATATATACACAAGATAGCTAAGAAAATTATACTACTAATTTCTATTAGTTTATTGAAAGGAACGGTTAGTGCTTATACTGTTTGGTCAATTTTGCATGCCTGTACCTGGTAATCGGAGCAACTACTTTAAAGATAATAATATGCAATATAATAACCTCTGTTAATTTCCTATTGACTTATTTTGAAATTCTGTATTACTGTTTTTTTCTCTTTAAAATAAAAAATAAAATAAAATTCTATTCTAATTATACGATGGACAAGTTAATTCAAAAAGATATTTGAAAATGCAAGCAAAAATAGCCAATGTGATTTAAAGAACAACAAAAATTAATATAATGAATTTTTTTACATGATTTTAAAAACAGTAAATCTACAGTAATCAAAAAAGTGAATAATGGTAATTGAAATGGAATAATGTGTCTAGACTAGGTGCACATATATATGGAAACATGATTTTCTACCAGGTGCTACAATAATTTAAGGAGGAAAAATATTTTCAAGAAGCATTACATTATGTAATAAGATAAGTAATAAGTAATAAGATAAGTAATAAGATGAATTATTTGCAATGCTTATCTGAAAAAATAAAGATATATAAACTTCCAAATTAAAAATAGAATTGAAAAACCCAATATTTAAATATTAAAGTCACTAAACAAGATATAAAATGTTCATATGCTTCTAAAAATGTGTAATATCATTGCAGAGAAATACAAATTAAAATCACAATGACATGCCAGCAAATTTCCACATAATACCACGTATTTCTAAGGATATAAAGCAACTAGGAATCTTGTACAATTCTTACAAGAGCATAAAGTTGTATATCTACCTTGCAAGACTATTGAACTAGCAGTTATTATAAAATAAAATAAGTACTTTACTTGTAATCTAAAACTTTCATTCCTACATATTTACCAAGAAGAACACAAATTTTTGTCCATGAAGAAAGAAAATTTTATGCAAAAATTTTCAATGCAGTTTCATTCATGACAGTCTGAAGCTGGAATCAATTCAAATAACTGTCAGGACAATGCCTAAACAGTTCAAGGGCTAAACAGAGTGATACTTTCCTATAATAAAGTATTAATGAAAAACTAAAACTTTTAATGCACGAAACAACATGGACATAATTCAAAAACATGTTGTTCAACAGAAGGCTACTTTCTGTGGTTTTCCATTTATATGAAGTTCATCAATATATAAAACTAATCTTTAATGAAAGAAAGATTATCATCCTGGGAATTTGTGTTAAAAGCAGGACGTCCAACTCAGAAAGGCCATTTGGGTAATTTAAGGCTGTATATTAAGATATTTTCTATCTTGGTAGGAAGATTATATACACATGAAGTAATACCTCAGTTCACAAGCTCCTCTATTTCCTAATTGGATTACAAACAGAACCATTAGGGAAAATGTTGCTTCTGTTCCCAAACTCCACATGGGGTGATGAACATGACCACAGCCATCTTCCCCAGAACTGTGGAACAAATTAAGTTCACGAACCAAGGAGATTTTATGTGTATATATATACATAAAATATATATATATGTACACACACACACACACAAACTCATTCTATTCAATGCTTAAAATAACTACATGTACAGTAATAAATCCAAATCTATCCAACTCCACACACCATCAAATTGCTTTACAGAAACAATCTTTATGAGTATTTTTTACTCTATGAGATGATGTTTTGGTTTCCCATTTGGTTAGAAGGCATAGTTTTAAAATATTTAATGCAGTTTCTCTTACTAACTTTCAGAGATTTTTTTACTATATCCTCAGAATTGAAGGATTATTTTAAATTTCAACATTCAACCTTGCTAGTTTGGATCAAAGAAGTATTGGTTAGGAAAAATGAAAGAGAAGCCTAAATTAGCAGATATGCTTGAAGACACATAGCTTCATCACATCTAGGTAGAGAGTGTAACTTGAACTGTCCTAATGGAGGACACCTAAAAGAAGTTCTGTTGTTGAAGAGATTAGAGTGATTCCCAATTAGCATACCAAAGAACTGTCCAAAATCCCGTGGATAGGGGCTTAGGTGGAGGAATCCTTTCAACTGAAAACACTATTTTAAATTTTCATTTGTATCCTTAATTTAAATATTTTCACGTCAGAAATCTGATTCATTCAGAATCTTTTTGGAGAATGCAAAGGCGAAAACAAAGCATAATACACACTTTCCTTAGGAATGCTTAAAAATATTGAATAAGGAAGAGCACAATTAAAGAGGTTTAGCTGAAGCTTAAAAAAGTAAACAGACGTGGTTATTAAAATGTCTAACTTCTAGAGCGGTTCTAAAGGGCAGGGCTGCAAGTTGGCCCTTGGAGTTGAAAGAGAATTCATACGTGTGACAAGTTCCAAGAATTCCTCTCCCAAGGGAAAATATTTGCAGTAGGGGACAGACGAAAGCCTCTTTTATATTAATTTCTTGAGCTGCTTGTAGCCCGAACCGTCCCCTCTGCCGTTCCCTGTCACTTTTGGAGGTCTTTGAGCCAAGCGCAAGCTGCCTGCCTGTCCCAGCCGTGGTGTTTTCTTATCAAAGAACCATTGGCACAGCCTCCCAGTTCTGTGCAGGGATTGAAAAGCCTTTCAAAGCGGTGCAGCCTCAGTGCACAGCTAGTAATAAGCATTAGAGAAAAACACGCAGCTCATTTGTTTAAAAGTTCATGCGCTGCAGCGTGATTTAGACAGATGTGAGGTGGGTTTCTCTCACTGCTGCTCAGCCCCATGGCAGAGCGGAGCTAGGTCTCTTTTCAAAGACTTCCTCAGTCCCTGCCCGATGCTGAGCTTCTGCAACAATGGGGCTTTGAAAGGGGAAAAAAAGGAAAAGAAAGAGAAAAAGAGAAAGAGATGACACCAGTGGGAGAGGCTGACAGCTCCGTCCGAACTCAAACAGCCCTGCCAGGGTCCAGGACAGAGGTGCACATCTGAAGGCGGGAGTGAGGTCTGGGTTCAGAACAGCCCATAGAATTAATTTGAAAGAATTTCTCCACCCATTTCCTGTAAAGACAGCAGCAGCAGCTCTGGTGAAATACTCCCCAGATCACAGGGCAGCTAGCCATGTAGATTCTGCAGTACTTCCACAGAATACTCTTTCAGGGAGATAGATCTGAGAAACTGTAGATCCTGGGGCGATTTTCTACCAGCCACAAATAATAAATGAAAGCCATTCACGTTTTCCATTGACTAGGAGATCCAAACAATCAACTCACACGTTACCAACGACAGTTTATTTCCTCCAAAAACAGTGCTGTTTGCACAGGGCCCTGTGTTTATTAGTCATGAGGCACTTGGGGTAGCACTCGTTTTGAGATGTGAAGCGCTCAGTACAATCAAGATACGTCTGCGCTAGGCTCTGCGGACATATTGATAGTGTTGAGGTATGATGCTAATTCCACAAGCAAATGGATCTATTGTTATGATCTTGCTGAAAGCTTAGAAATTGCTTTTATATTTAAAACCTTATTTTGAGAGCTGTCAGGCTACTGATAATACAAATCCAGTTAAAGTATGCCAGAGGATTTTGAAGTAAATCTGAAAGGGTAGGTACACATGATAAAACATAATGTTGGTAATATAAGTGTGATGTACTTAAAAATGCATTTCTAGGTCATCCTGTTAAAGCACAGCACATGTGTCTACACAATTAGAACAACTTTGCAATTTAACTGCTTATAAACTAAAATAAAATTCAAAGAAATAAAAAGGCTAATTTGAAATGTAGTGAAGGGAAGGTAATAATTTCATTAGAACTGAACTTGCTGCATTCCTTTCATTGAACAGTTTGTAATGATTGGACTGTGGCTAAATCCAGTGAAAATGTAGTCATCCACTGAGATGCCTTATGAATAGACAGAATGTGAATGTCACTTGAAGGCTCATTGAAATAATCTCTGAATTAGCTCCGTAGGGTGATAAGGCTGTGAATACAGCACACTGACAAAGAGGTCTGGAGCTGAACAAACAGTTCGAATCCTGACTGGGTCTCCTATTCTCTAAATGACCTTGGGCAAGATGTGGCTGGCTGAGGGATGATTTGTCAGAAAGCCGACTCCACCACAGAGACCAGTGTCCGGCAGCTTATGAGGACGTAACCTCGGAACACACTCTGGTAATAAAGAGAGGAAAGAGGTAAGAATAAGCGGAGAGAAAAGTCACCTTGTGATGCCTGATAAAAACAAAACAAAGCAAAACAAATGAACATAAAACCCAACTGAGCACAGAGTGATTCCAGAATGTACAGGCCTCTGTATTCTAGCCCCTACCAGTTTTTGGATGAGACCCGCAGAGGGACAGAGTGTGACCTTCACTGAGGAGCTCTCCTCAGCAGAGAAAGGCCTTGAGGGGCTCAGAGATTAAAGCTGCCGCTGCTACAGCTCTCAAGAGTAGAGGGTAGAGGTTGCACAGTGTTCACACGCACTCACACACACACACACACACACACACACACACGTAGTTCCTTACAAATGGAGTGAACAGTACCTACTCCAAACAAACTCGTAGGTTTGTCCTATCAAGAGTTACCTACTAAATGATCACCATCAATACAGATTTCAAAATGGACATCATTATTTGAAAAGCAGGCCAAGAACCCATCCTACAATTAATTACATAAAACAGTAGAAATATTTTAGTTCCTAAAATAACTTTTAAAATGTACTATATATAATCAACTGGAAATTACTAGTTTGTTTATTGTTTACAAATATTTCAAAAGGAACTAAGCAATAAGCGATTAGAATCTCAGGACTTTTATGCAGTGACTATTATACGCATGGAGATCTGCTGTTCCTTAACTTTTATTAAATCAAACACATAATATTATTGATTTTTTTCTGAAGCATTCCAATACTTCACGGTGCCTTTCATACCCCAAACCAAGTAGGATGCATTTTTGTTTCTGTCTGTGATATAATGGTACAGGGACATTTGCTGTTTGTCTCACTGTATTTTTAGGGGCTAACTTATTTTTTAATGGTGCTATTATTTCATATGTAGGCTTTATTTGTGTTTTTCTGAGTATCAAATATAACACTATGAAAATGAATTACTTGTATTTTACCTTTTTTCTGCTTTTTTTTTTCCTTCTTGTGATTTAAGATTTAAATAAAGCATAGCGAGGCAATATCATCTATAGAATACACACTCACAAGGTTTTCTCCCAGTGCTTCTGCTGCGTAGTATTTCTAAGTCTGAGAGAGTGTGAAGCCTTTAAGTCTTTCTTTAGAATACAGCAATTATCACTTTAAAAACATGAATTCACAAAATAAAAACATGTTACAAGAAAGATTTTGTCCTCTATAGATTCTGACCAAAAAGCTAGAGATTTGCCTGATTCATATATTTCTTGGAACTCCAATGAAATTTTAAAGCTCATATTAATTTTTAAATGAAAAGAATGATTTTTTTTTACATATATTGTATTTATCATCAGTTATATGCTTTGGCTTCTTGTATTCAGGGAAAAGTAAATTAGTGACAACTATGATGATTATGTATAGGCCAGGCATGGTGGTGCATGCCTGTAATCCCAGCACTCAGGAGGCTGAGGCAGGAGGATCCTTGCACGTTCCAGGCTAGCTTGGGCTACAAAGTGAGCTCAAGCCAGCCTGAACTGCATAGCGAGACCCTGTCTCCAAAAAAAGACACAAAAAAAGATAATTATGTATAGTTAAGCTTGTCACAAAATTCCTTGTGTAAAATAAATTGTTAACAATGATGAGATTCTCCTGCTGCTCTGTAGATTCAAATAAAGATGGATATTTTTGGTATTTTGTAAAGTGTCAAGAGCTGATGGTTTTCTGGGCTGTCACTTAACTATTGGTATTTATTTGACTATTGGAATTTTTTGTTTCCTCACGTGAAGTTACACCATGATTTTATCTTGACTAACCTAAATAATTGCATACTAGTATCAGAATAAAATAAAAACACTTTTCAGTTAGTCTACTATTAAATCTATCCTATATCTTCAAAGCAATTATCATAATAAAGATGAGTCCATCTTATGTGTGAAGCTTCAATGATAAAAATCATTTATAGGTGGAGGAATAGATAATTTACTTCCAATATGGAGGGAAGGGGGAAGAAAAATTATCTTGATGAAAGAATTTTGAGAAAATATTCATTTAAACTAGAAATGCATAAAAGAATCAGAGTCTATGGGATTACACTGAGGTAGACAGGGACCAACATTACATTCACAAACTCAAATGGGCCGTCTTTTTTGAGCAACACCCTGCCTACATGGTACATATGCAGTTGGGGATGATAGAGTTATAGAATTACAGTTTACAGGTGAAGCAGGAATTTAAAGGGGAAAGAATGTCATTCTTTCTTTAAGATGAGCTGAGAAACATTAGCAATTGCATATTGATATCTTCACATTGGTTACTCAGACTAAAATATCTAGGATGTACAATAGATATTGTGAAAGGGAAGTTAATTGCTCAAAGAGAAAGAACAACTGGGATGAGGGAAAAGAGAAAAGAAAGAAGGGAAAAATATGTATATGTGTATACTGGGCTAGCTAAGATAGTTGTACTACTGATTTCTATTGTTTTGTTGAAAGGAACAGTTAATGTTTAATTGTTTAAGCAATCTTACATGCCTATATTTTTATCAGAGTTTTATTATTATGGATACTGTATATCTAAAACTTAAATATAGTGTTTTCTTATATTTTTCTCATATCCTTAAACTCTTCGTTGGAGCACACTATTTTGACTTACTCAGGTCCAAATTCAGTCCAGCACATAAAAATGGAATTGAAAAATAATGAGAGATTTGCAAGGTGTTTGACAGTATTTAAAAAAAATAATACACAAAAAGTACCTGTCAGAAGAGTATTAAACATGTCAATGGAAGATTTAACATACAGGTTTTATTATTCAGGTATGACAAGTCCAGCCAACCAGGAGTGACTGGCGTTGAAAAGATATGTTTGTATCTCACAGTTGTCAAGCACTACCCTGGATCAGGAGGTAAAGGGAGGAAATATATCCCTGTAGTGGGATTTCAACTATTGATTTAAAAAGGCAAAGTCAAAATGATCATAATAGCTAGATCTATATCTTAGTTCTTACAAATAAATTATAAAGAGTTCTTTTCTCCTTGTTATTAAAAGCTTAAATTAGATTAGAAAATATAGTATTGAAATTTAAAATATTGAGTTGGAGAATAAACACAAATTTAATTTTGGTCTATAGAATGTTTAAATGTCAAATACTCAAATCCATGTTCTTTTCCATTTATAATTTTTCCATTTACTTTTTCATTTATAAACATGATCATCTTTGTTCATTTTTTAAAAGTATAGCAATAATGTAAAATATTGGTTTTTGTTTTTCAAAAAACATTATAAACTTCTAGTTAAGTAAGAATGATTTCAAACAAAAATGGTTTCAAACAAAAAATCTATTTCTATGTTTCTTATTCTTCTAAAAGAAATATTTTACAAGATATATTGATGTTGATAAATGACTGTGGATAATACTCAAGTGCCATTATTTCCAGTACCTATATGTTATTCTGCCTACAGTAAAATCTAGAATATTAGAATTTTAAAATTATTTAGTTTGCATTTGTGTCATAACAGAACTTTAATGTATAATTGATTTCAAATTCCTCTTTTCACAAAAAGTGAAATACATTACAAAAGGCAACTTCAGCCTCCCGAATGAAATTTCTTAGACTGATCCACAGTAAATATCTTATTAATTCTCTTCCTTCTGGCCAGTCTCAGGGACTTGTTAATTTCTCTACCTTTTGAAACCCTAACAGGTGTACAAAAGTATGGATATACTTTCTCTGGGTCAGAATCAGCTTCTTTCAGAGAAGACTGTATTTGACTTAAAAGAAAAAGGCAAGTATGAATTTTTCCAAATACCATCAAAATGTACATTATTAACCATTTTATATAAGATTGAAAATGTTATATTAATCAAAATGGAATTTTTATAGCCTCTAAAACTCAGACAAAACCTTTGAAAACCTTTTGTGGAAGGTGTTTCTTATCAAGTTTAAATGATTTCCAAATAAATTTAGATAAACAGATGTCTTTGTCTAGATCACTCCATTTCTTTAATATTACACTTTCTTTCTCTGACACAGTTGTGTAGAATGCTTAAAATTCAAATAATGACAATATTCTGATAGGTTCAAGTTCTGGAAAGTTAAATATAGTATTCTCTTACGGTGTCTAAATGTGATGCAATATTCCCACATCCTTGAATTTGTTCCTGGAATATTAATGAACACATCTATAGCAGGAATAGCAATATCTGAATGAGTACAGAAGGATCCAGTACAGCAAAAGTCTCAGACATTTGATAAAGTTTGTCATTTTTGTTCTATGTATAGCATTTTTGTAGGAATTTGATCTCACAACCATGGAGCATTTTCCTAAGCATTTTAAGGTGTCATGTTTGACTCCGTGGTAAAACTTAAAATAGTCCAATGGTACACACTACCAAAAAAGCTCCTTGCAACAACCCGCAGAGATGTACCCCATTTATCTCCATTAATTAAATTTCTTCAGGAAAACATTTTCTTCAGCTATACTCATATTGGATGATTGAAAAGGACCAAAAGACCTTAGCACAATAGAATTCACTTCTGAATACTATTCCTTAGGTTTGGTAATATACCTTTATAGTTTGTCATATACTTGAAAATCAGGAAGACTTCAGAGATTCTCAGAAAAATTTATAAGCACCACTAAGAAATTAGCCCTCAGAATTAACCGATTTTGAATTAACAGCACTCTTTTTATTCCACATAATGATTCTTTTCACTCACAAATGGAATTTAACCACTATTTTATACAATTCAATATCTTCATAGCAATTAAGGCCTATTACAACTCAAACAGACTCAGTTTGCGATACTAAACTAGGAGCGACCCTTTGCCTCAGAATCAAGCAGATGAAGAAGTTCCTGCCCGCCTGAGACGGCTGCGTGTACTACTCAATATGCAAAACTAGATTGAGAGATTTTGCATTTTGGATCTGTAGGCGGCGGCAATTCAGAAATATTTAGCACTAATGAAGAGATCAGAGCAGTTCAAGCTAATTAGCATCTCCCCTTCCTCCTCCTCCGTCTTTCTATCATGCTTCATTCAGCATTAAGTCTAAGCACGTCCTATTAGGGGTGGAAATGGGGCTTGAATTACCTCTCCTTGGGAAAAACGCACAGCTGAGCACCAGGCTTCCACATTCGTCAGCATCACCAACGGGTCCACAAAAGGCACCCTAGTTTTTCCGTTGAAAAAGATACTCCCTTATTTTTCCAATGTAATTTATAGGATAACATTTAATTCATGAAACAAAGTACTACTTTCTCAAAATCCCAACCAGTGAAAGAAAATATTTGATCTTTTATTTTTTAAATTTTTCTTTCTGACCATTTTAATCTGACTATAAAACCATATTTTTAAGGTTACAGTTCATATAATTCAGTTGTTAGACTTGGGCTGTGCTTTTATCAGTGATAGTGTCCTTTCAGTATGAAGTATATTAGCATTTTATGAAAAAGAAAATAATTTCTCTGAGTGGTGACTTAGAAACACAATGTTGAATATTTAAAATTTTCCTATTTCTCAACTCCTTTTTAATTCCTTGTGAATAAAATAACACTTTTTAGTAGGATTTGTTTTTTCTCAACCATATGTAATGGTCCCTTCTGCAGGTCTCCAGGGTATTTTTATTTACATTTGAAGCTCAGATTCCTAGAAATTTATGAGTACATTACTTCATTCATTAATTACTTCATTCACTCATTCTTTAAATGTTTCTGCATACGTAGTACTCACTATAAAATGTAAAAATAGCTCCTTTTACAGTGTGTAAGTCAAACAAAAATGTCAGTTTAACTAAAAACTTTATATACATTTTAACTATATTTTATTTGGGGGGTGTTATGGTTGATACACTGTGTCAACTTGGGGAGTCTAGAGGTTTGGCTAAGTGACTCAGCAGGAAGCCAGGATACTTACTTTGTATACATCCTGAGCCTGTGGAAGAGGAGGGCATGGAGATTATGCAAGAGCTACACGCCCCTTAGGTGGGGGTAGCCTGTTTACAAAGTAAGGGAGGGAAAGAAGCTGCTTGCCGCCATTCCTCCGGTTTGCTCTGGCTGCTTTGCTGTTCGGCTACCATTCCCCCCTTTGCTCTTGTTGCTTTGCTATCTTCTGCCTCGGAGCCAGCCAAGTATGGACTGAAACCTCCACAAACTGTAAGCTAAATAAACCTTTCCTTCCTTCATTTTGGGCATTGGGTGTTTTGTCTCAGCAACGAGAGAAAAGTAACCAAGACAAGGGGGTATGATTCTTTCCTTAATTTCTTTATTCTTTCAGATGAATGAAGTGACTTACTGAGACCAAGTTTTGCAAAATTGTAAGGCATGTGAGATGTATGTAAGAAAAAGTTTTAAATGTCAAAACTAAATAAGAAGAAGAAGGAGGAGGAGAGAATGGGTTTCTTCAAAAGTGTGACAGACATTCTGTGTGAAAGCAAAGGAATCATAATTTACAGTTTACAATTTAGGTACCTTATTTTATGTCCTTCGTGTTTCACATTCAGTAACCTCCATGTGATTAAACATAGTTTTCTTCGGGGAGTTACTTTACATAAGAGCATGATGCAATGTCCTTCACAATAGTGTAAGTCCTTAACAGGAGTTGAATTACTGGTACTGAATTCAGCCCTGTTTCTCTCCAGTTAGGAGTATCAGGATGATATTTGGGAATCCTGAAACGTGGCAATGTTTGTAGGTACAGGAAAGGCTTTGGGGTCTTTTATGAAATAAAACTTTTAATTTCATAAATCCACTTTTGCTTACAATCTTATTATTTAAAACCAAGTTAACTTATTTCAGTCTGCTTGGTTGAGTAGTTGGAAATGATCTGCTCTACCCTACTTTAAAAAATGTATTGCTGTCTAGGCCAGAGAATTTCCCCCTCATTACCACCTCATAAAACAACTAGGAAAGGATACTAAACTTCTTACCTTAATGCAGTTGTAATGAAGTGAGAGTTTCCTAGATGGCTGTGGGGTTCTTCCTCTTACGATTCTGCAATCTCAGCCAGAGGACACCTTGGCTCATGTATTAGAGCATTTTTCTTCCACAGAAATTAGGGTTTAGAGATGAGAGAGATCAAATGAAAGCAAGGAATTCTTAAATACTCTGTGGTTAGTCATATACTGTATATACTGTGCGCAGTAAGGAAAATCATGAAATTGGAGGTCCTTGTTAAGTTTCAAGAAATTTCTGTAATATTGAGAATGTGTGTCAGGTTTAGTATTAACTTTCCAGAGGGCACTCACTACTGGAAGCTCTTTTAGCAGCAGTAAGGGGTAGAGCTTTTGAAATCAGAGAAACTACTGTGGCCTGAAATACATATACAAAAGGGTGAACTTTGAAGGAACTAAAAACTATAGAAGAAACTGAATATTTGTTTTGGAAAATTAAAATCAGACTTATTCTACATTATACTAATTGAAAATCATTGCTCACTTAAACCTCACTAGAGAATTCATACTGACAGGAATGAAACTTTCATTGATCTTGTTCTGGAGTTTTAAATCAACATCTCACTCTAAGAAATCCTGGGAATTAATCGTAACCTCTTTTTTTTAACTATTGAGAAATAAGCAACTCCTAAAAGGTGTCATGATCATCTAATTCATGCACCAGCAATATCTGTAGCATAAATTCTTTGTCCTGCAGTATTCATGGAAGAATTTTACCTCTTAATGGTATCACATGATCAGCTGCTGAAGTTTTTCTTGAAAAACACACAACTGTGTAGTATTACAGCCTATAAACTACAATCCATAGAATTATTTTAAATAACAACTTGTGCAATAATGAATGTACACACATTTTGTAATTAGTAAAATTACTTGACTGTACATAATTATGAAGTTTATTCTTTATATTTGTATTTGCATGTAAATATTTAGATATATGTAAGAAATAAATTGAAAATACAAAACAAAATAGCAGTAAATAGCTTTTTAATGACAGGAGAATATGTAAGACTAAAGTAAAATTCAAAGCTATATAACTGCAAACATAAATATAATTTTAAGTGTGTTAAAATACTTTTTTGAAACATAGAAAAAAGTTGACAACAAAATCCACCAACATATCACTTCCAGTTGCTTCTGGATGATGATATTATAATGATTATTTTCTCTTTCTCTTATTTCCTTCTATTTTTTAAACTATTCACATTTTCTTTCATCTTCAGCAATTTGCACATTATAATACATACATATACTGATTCCTTTCTGGTAGATATTCTTTTTATTTCTTTTTACATTGTTCTGCTGGCTAGGATCTCTAATATGTTTGTCCATGTAGTTTCGGCAGGTGTCTTAGGTACTTTTCTCTCATTGCTGAGACAAAATACCCGACACCCTGGATTAGGGAAGCAAAGGTTTATTTAACTCACAGTGTGTGGAGGTAACAGTCCATACTTGGCTGGCTCCAAGGCAGGGTGGCACATGGCAGAGGGAAGGAGGTCATGGTGGTGGTGGGGTAGCGGGAAGATAGCAAAAGCAAAAAGAGCAAAAAGGGAAGAGCAAGTGAGCAAGCCTCTTTCCCTCCCTTATATTGCATGCAGTCTTTCCCAGGGCGGGTGTAGCACTCTCACCCATAATCCCATCATTGGACCACGAATCAATCATAAACTCTAGAAGCCACCCCATGATTACATGAGGCTTTAGGGACATCCAGACACAAACCATAATAGCAGGCAACTTTGTAGTTTTACAAATCTCATTTCTAAATTCTGTACACAGATATCTAAATTTCCAAGTGCCATTTGGCAAACAGATTGTCCTATCTCCAGTGTATATTGTGTGACACCTGTTTTGATAATCAGATAGCCATAGTTCTGTGAGTTCATTTCTGAATTCTCTGTTCTATTCTATGATCTTTTCGCATGCCAGTACCATAGTGTCTTTTAACTATGGGTCTGTAGCAGTTTTTGAATTCCTGCGTTATGACACCTCCAGTACTTCTGTTTCTTCTCAGACTGCTCTGGCTGTTCTGTGTCTTTTGCGTTTCACATGAATTTTGTGATTATTTTTCTACATGTGTGAAGAATATTGTTATGGTAAAATATTTTAATGTCACATTCTCTTGTTTTCTTTGGTAGAAAATGTTCTATTATAATTTTCCTTTCTTATCTACCTTATCTACACAAATTTAAATATCTATTTTCCTATATTAAGTGTAAAATCTATGATGTAGTGGAAAATATGGTGATTACTGCATTAAGGTGATTACAAATTTTTGTAGTGATTTCTAAGGACCATGTTCATTTAAAAATATTGTCATCTAAGAAAAATATTACATTTGCATCTAAGTCAATATAATTTCCCAGTAAGTGCCAGGTTTAGTACTGGATTAAACTATCCTACTTCATTTGCATGGAAGAAAAGAGAATATAAAGAATTCTTCTTACCTCTGGCATTATTAAGTTTTAATAAGGAAAAACACATCTAATAGATGAAATTGTTTAAGGAATCCAGCCTAAGTTATGTAATATGGATGAGGGCTAGGGAATCTAAGGGATGTAGGAAAATAGAGGTATTTAAGATTGAGGATCTGGCTATACCTTTACACATATTCAGTTGTCTTTGAAGGTGTAGGGGTAGCAGCGACAGCCTACCCAAGATTTAAGATTTACATTTTACAAAATACACAGCGAAAGGTTAAATTTTTAAAAATTTAAAGGTGTCTACAAAAGATGCCTTTCCTTAAATCTGCTTCAAAATCACCCCTTATCTTTGAACAAACTTATTCCATCATTCTTGTCCCTCGCTGAGACAGTTCTGGAAGTCTTCTTCTGTGAGTACCTTTAGTAGAACCGTCCTGGTGTCCACAACGCACCTGTCAAATGAGGTTGATGAAGACACACCGCAATGTTCTCATCTGACAGAGTTCCATAAATACTTTGAATCCATTAAGGAAATCGAAGTAGCCAGGATGACCAACTAAAGACACTCCTGAAGGAGGATTTGCAGCACTGCCTCAGTAAGTGCCAAGAACTGCAGGATAAGTGTGGTTGAAGTAAGAGGGAGTATTAGATTAGGATTAATGGCAATGTGTCTTTTACTGTCATAATTTTTATTCCAACGTTCACTGTATTTTCTGATCACAGCTCACATTGTTGATCATGTAGAAGAGTCATCCCATTTTATAATAGTTGAACATGATTTTTGAATCCAACCCACTATCTATACTTGGAGACGTAAATTCCCTTGGTAAATAAATCTTTTGGTAAAAAGAAAATAAATGAGAGAATAGTCTTAAATATGTTTCAATGGGCAGTACAATTTAAAAGTGAATCTCAGGTAAGAAAAGAGTTCTTCACCGTAACAGTACACGTTAGGAAGAATAAGAACAATACAACATATAGTGTGTGGGTTTCTAGAAGACATGCATCCAATTCTGTGTGTCACAGAGAGTAAAATATTACAAAGCTAACTGGGGTACAAATAGAAAAAGAAAAGTCTGACCCTAAAAATATTTCAGTGAATGTATATGCTAATAAATAGCAGAGAATTACTGTTCTACTAGTGTTAATATTGCTATCATTTCTTTATTATTACCAGAATGTAGGGAATAAATATTATACTAACTTCTCTGTCTTTTGTAAATATAATCTCCCAATAATCTACTTTGGAAGACCAAAATATATAGCTTTCAGATGTATTTTCAAGGAAGCTGGCCAAAAAGTGGTCTGAGAAATGGTGTGCAGGGTTTGATGAGCTTCTGGACACCACTGCTGCTGTGAAAATTATTTGGACCCTTGAGTTAGAAGTCATCATTCACTCACTTCCCTGTGAGAAGCTGTGAGGCCCCTGATTGTACCACCTCTGACCACTCGCAAAAACGACTTCCAGAACTGCTTCAAAACATGGTAAGAATGATAGGTGTGTTCAAAGAGAGGGGAGGTATCTTGAAGGGGACTAACAGTCATGGGGCATTAATTGTTATGCATTTTTAAAATTTAAGCATTCACTGAATATTTTGATCACACTTTGTACATGACAGTCACCTTTTCCATTCTTTTCTTGCAGTCTCCTCTGGAGAGCAACCTTCTCATCTCCCCAAATGCTGCTTAGACTGTTAGCTCATAATTAACTTTTACACAAGCCTTGGGCCCTTTGTGAAGCTCTAACAGAATATATAGTTTATAATGAACAGAAATATATTTGCTTCTGTTTCTGAATTTTGAGAAGTCTGAGCCTGGGGACTGGGCAGGAGGAGCGTGTGGTGCTGATATTCTCGCTGTGTCATCTCATGGCAGAAAGCAGAAGACCAAGTGTGAGCAGGAGCACCCATCCCACCTATGAGGGTGAAGCTCCCACTGCACAATCATCTCAGAGAAGCCTCACATCTTAGGACTGTTCCAATGACCACTAAATTCCATAATCAGTTTTAGAGGGGACAAGAAAACAAACCCCAGATTTTCACCATTCTTTGCCTCGTCCCTGCTTTGGCCAGAATGAGTTCTTCCCTAATTTCACGGCAATGTTTGCAAATGAAGTGACATTGTCTGCTCTCATCCAAGTGCTTTCTTGACAGAAGATGGTGTAGACATCAATCCCACTCCCTAGAACTCCCTCAAGGTTGTAGATTCTTCCTGAAAAGCCTCCTCTATGGCTCTTATATTCTTTCAAGAGCCCCTGGCCCTTCTTATTTTTGCTTACATCTTGTTATTTGCTTAAAACTTCAACTCTTGATTTCAAAACTCTCTCGTACCCTAAAGTGTGTAGTTTTTCATACCATTTTGGCCACCCAATTGGCTCTAGCTCCTTTCCACAAGACAGATAGGCTGACAACTGCAAAGTTAGTGTGAATGGTCAGAAGGCATCATAGGGGTCCTAAGGGCTGCCAACGAATCTCTGTAAAGTCATGAAGCTAAACTTAATCAGACTTTGGCTTATTGCACCATGCTGCTCTAGAATACCACAAAGCTGTCCATGCAACATTAATATGCAACTAGTTCCACCTATTTCCTTGACTCCTAAGTATTGCCTGTCCTCTTGCTTCCCCCTGCCCCTTTTCTCACTCATCTCTCAGACGGCATAACTGCACCTTCGTCCTTGTATTCATTGTACATCAGAAGCAGCACTCATTATCACCTTATTATTTCACACTGAGTGGACCATTTCCATGGTAATAGTGAATCACGGCTACTCAGAGACTTTATTGTCTGCAACCTTTACCGATTCAGTCTGTCAAGGTTCTTGGGGAAGTCCGTTGTTTCAAAGTTAGCAAATACATTGTAGAGCTGTACAGACGTCCTTTTCATCCTGCTTTTCTGGATGTTTTTCCCAGAAACAAATGTTAGAATTGATGAAGCTGGACATGGAATAGCTCGCAGCAAGGGTTAAGGACCTGTCACCAGTGGGAGTTTAGATCGTCTTAATTATGATGGTTTAACAACTGATGAAGATGCCTGGACTCATGTTCTTTTCCACCCCAGCTCCTGTCCCAGGATGCAAAGGTTTCCAAATACCTGCCGAGAACATCAATGAACCCTTTTATCGCAATAGCCTTCCCTGTTTCACCTTCATCTTCCATAAAAAAGCTTCAGACTGACTTCACTTCTCCACCCTCTAATCACATTTTTCTTCTTGCTTTGCGAATGTTCTTCCTTAAAATGCATTGACCTCTGTGTACAATTTAATGATCCCACAATGTTCTCTTATTTTCTCATTGGGGTTTTCAGTGCATTTTTTCTTCTTCTTCAGTTAACGTTGAAATAACGTCAACATTGCTCCCATGCCGACACCCTCAGCTCTCTACCCTGTCTTCCTCGACTGCATGCACCAGTATGTCTTACTCCACGTGAAAATCCGAAAGATGTCTAGTTGAATCTCGTTAATGCGCGAGCCATCTCCTGTCTGCTTAATCCGATAAGAAACAAGGGCTGGGCGGGCTCTCGTTTTAAAGTCTGCTCCAGCTTCTTCCTGTTTCCCTTGTTTGGGCGATCCCATCAGCATTTGTGGAAGTTTTGAGTTCTACACCTCCAAGCTGCGGTGAGTCACGCTGGAGGAGGTTTCCTTTTTGTTATTTATTTTTTCAGTCTGGCTGTAGCACCTGCTCCTACTGAATACCCCGCCGCTCAGTTTGAGTAGTTGTGAAGTAAATTTTGCTTTTTGGAAGAATCAGTGTGAATATTGCTTATATTAACAGTATTTTATCCATTTACCTTTTCTTATAGGATGTAGGTAGAATGTGTAGAGCCTCCTGTCCTTTACATTTTGTCTTTTTTTTTTTTTGAAAAAAAGGGATTTCTGGCAAATTTCAAAGTGGCCGTTTAGAATTTAAAGAATACTTAAAAGAAAATTCTGTTAGAAATTTTCTATAAATGCAAAATTTTGTAATTTTTATTTCCCACAACTATTTGAACATTTATCACTGCATAAATTTTGTTGAGTTTCCTAAGTTTCTTAATTATCCATTTCTTAAAAGCCCCAGTAGCCTAATGGATAAGGCATTGGCCTCCTTAATCATCCACTTCTTTTAAAGTTCCTTGGTCATGATCTCAAACCTGTTGGATCTCCTCATTGATATACATTTTAATTTTCACTTCTATGCACAAGACTCTGACAGCTTGTCTCTTGTTTGTCTTCTTTCCAAAATCTTTGACCTATGTCTTTCGTATTTCAAAGGGTTTGTGGAGGATCTAGAGAGCTTGCAACTCACATGTCTTTTGCACAAACTCCTTTATCCTAGTTTCCTGATCTCACTGGTCAAGAAGACTATCACACGTTTTCTTTGCACAAGCACTTGAAACCATCAGCTCAGGCTTTGCAGTGTCTTTGCCTCTACCCTTTCATTCCTCAACAGCACAGAGTAGGTCTCTCTGTCACTTATAATAGTATGCCTATTCTTCAGGTAAAGACTTTAAGTGACATACGAAAAACAAACTCAGAGTGAAACAAGAGAGAAGGTACAGAATTATTTAGGCAAGAGGACCACTTCTACCTTTGTTTGAGTAAGAAATATTTTATTTCTGTTCTAAATTTCAAATTATCACTGTATCAGAAAAATGGGAACAACCCAATTATGAATAAAGTGTCTATAATAATTGTCCCATATAAAAACAAAATATTTAGCTAAGTTAAAATATAATTACACATATTTAAATAATAAAATACAGAAAATATTTTTTAGTGAAAATGACCCTTTAATCTCTTGAGCAAACTTTCATAAAACTCTGTTTCTTATGCGTAAGTTGACGAAAAACGTGCCTGCCTCTCACCTTTTTCCTCATTGCTTTCCTTTTCTTTGTGAAGAAAACATTATTTTTGGTAAATTGAGCTTTTCTTGAGAGGGGAAAGGTTGATGTTTAAAGAGCAGACAGATGGGATGTTTTCCCAAGATGATCGACAGGAGAGTTCTCAAAACCCTCTAAATCCTCAACTTTCACATCTGTGTCCCACTACAGCTCTGTCTAAGAGCAATGAAAATGTAGAACTTTCAGAAAAGACAAGTTGCTGTAGCTCATCTTCTCAAGGATACTAAGCACTCTGACGCCAGGAGGGAGAAGTGAAGAAGGAAGTAGGAGAAGAGGGAGGCAGAGCGAGAAATAATCATCTCCCACTGAAAAGATGTCACGCACATGTCCCGGAGCAAGCAAAAAGGGAAGAGCGCATCTCAGTGAAGAGTCGTAGTAGCGGCTCTGCACACTGAATTCTTCCCAAAGGGTCGTGAGCCAGGGGAATGTACAAGTGTGACTTGCAGTGGATTCACAGACCCATTTTCTTTGTTTGATCAATACTGTAAACAAACAAAAATTTAAAGAAAAGGAAAGAAAGAGAAGGGTGTTTTAAAATGAGAATACTTGTTAATGGAGAGACTTCATTGCTGTTACTTTTTCAGAGCCTGTTTTACCAAGAGTTCAAACATGAAAAGCAGTAAATCAATAGAACTGCTCCCAAAACAATAGCTAAATGTTCATTTGTGTTCATTTCTTCTACCGATGCTGAGATGACTCATCAAGTTTCCACTTGTGGTAGCAGATGTTATGAAAAGCCATTCAAGGAATTTCTGTCTCTACTCAGTTCTATTTGTGTCGATCTCTTCCTTTCCAAGGAAGGCCTTGGAAGTAAAGATGGTAACTTACTACTGTACATCACTCATGGTGTCTGAGACCATGTCTTACAAAAATATTCATACAAAGTTTACTGAATCTACTTATTAGATGTTTTCATAGTGAATAAGCTGAGTTTTATTCATAGCAATAACTATGGAAATGTAAGACATTTAAAATTTTGCAAAACGTCCACAAAATCTCAGTTTCTGTGGCATTGTTTAACTTCGCATCCTGAATGCAGTGTTAAAATTCTAGGCAGGAAAATCATAGAGTGGTGTCTTGGTTACTTTTCTCTCATTGCTGGGACAAAATACCTGACACCCAAAATTAAGGAAGGAAAGGTTTATTTCGCTTACAGTTTGTGGAGGTTTCAGTCCATACTTGGCAGATTGCAAGGCAGAGTGGTACATGGCAGAGGGCTGCAGCTCATGGCATCAGAACACAGCAAAAGCAACAAGCACACAAGGGAGGAATGGCGGCAAGCAGCCTCTTCCTCTCCCTTACATATGCGAACTATCCACCCCAAGGCGGGTGTAGCTCTCACACCCATAATCAATCAAACTCCAAAAGCCTGCCCCATGAGCACATGAGGCTTTGGGGAGACACACAGACACAAACCATAACAAGTGGTTTAGCAAACTTTACTTGTAATATGGTGACCAAAGTGTCTGTAGATAGATGATGTTGCCCAACTTTGAATTCCCAATGGGTTTGTTAAAAAGCATAAATTATAGAATTCACAAATCAAAGTCAGACAGTTACAGCTAATTATTTTGTGTGTAAATATGTATAACTTACTAAACAGGTATTTCATTAATGTGAGTTTCTGGTGACTCTAGGTTAATTTAAGCCAGTATTTTATCCTTTGGATAAAGTTATCTTTTAATTTTCAAAACCTCCGGACATTTACATTTTCTTAGATTTATGTCTTTCAATGTTTTTGTCTTTATTTACTGCTGTATTTATTAATTGATTTATTAAAAATTATTTATTGTATTTATATGCCACTTTTTGTAAATGCTGCTGGGTTTGCAAAAAGGAAAAGACACATCCTTCTCTTACAGGTTACTGATCAGATTGGAGTCCAGGAAGCAAACAACTGCAATAACATGTCAGCTGCTTGCATGGGAAATGTGGGATCTATAGGAAAGTATTTGCCCGGGCCAGGCTGCCTCTGACCTGGAGTGCTTTGTAAAGATTCACAGCTGAATTGAAAAGCATAGAGTGGGTTGCATTTTGCCTAGTTTATTCCAGGCAAAGTACAACAAGGAAGAATCATGCAGGTAAGATACTATGCGAAAGCACCTAGGCAAGAGGTATGGAAAAAAATAAGGCTGATATATAGCTTTTCAACCAATTTGCAAGACCACCTTCTTTGGAAAACAACTGCTTCAGATAAATTAAAGGAGTTGTCTTTCTAATTATTTTTGAGGGGGTACATACAGGGCCTTAAACCCAAGGCCTTCACACCGGCTGCACTCCCAGCCCTCTTTATTATTTTACTTTTGCTAAGATGTTCAGACTGGGCTTGAAATTGTGATCTTCCTGTCTCACATTCCAGAGTCTTGGGATTGAGCTTTTAATTCTTTTATTCAGAACAAACATCTTGTTGCAGTTCATCTGTGCAGAGGTAGAATTTTAACAATAATGCATACAGGGCAACCTATGTGTTATGAGAAGACTTGACCAAGTCCTTGAATAAACATACAAGGGCATGCGAAAATAGAGGCTTGGTCTTGGGATCTGAAAAGAATGAGAATGATAAGAGAGAGAAGAGTAATGAACAATTTGGAAGACAGTAAACAGATTAATAGATATGGGAATGTTACAATATCCATTGAATTTGGCAACAGGACTAATACTGATAAAGCTGATTAGTACACACATGTTCAGAGAAGCGGTGAGGGGTATACTTGGTTGCATCCAGCAATGGGATGGTGACAGTGAGACAGTAAGTGACAGTAAACGTGGCAAAAACAGCAACCTGTAAGAGACAGGTTCAGTGAATATTAATGTTACACATGCATCTCAACCACCCAATTCAAGATGTAGGAAATGTGTCTGTAGAGAGCTCCTCTGTCTCATCTAAGTCAACACCTTCTATCCCAGGACAGCAAAACCACTCTGACTCCCATCAGTGTGGATTATATTTATTTCTCTATAACCTCATACAGGTGAGATGGATCATGCAAAACACAGTGTTTTGGTGTCTAGCTTTATTTTCTCAAATCTTAACCACAGAATTCATCCATCTTGTAGCTGCTGTTATTAGCTCTTCTGCATTCCATTGTATGAGTGTGACCCCCAATTTTAGGCATTAGTTTTCCTCATTATTGATTCTTCATTACATTTATTCCAGTCCTCGGTAACAATTATGAAAGCATTAAATCATAATGTGGACATACCCTTACCTCTACCGGAGGAAGGACAGTTTTCAAAAATAGATAGAGTCTCTTCCCCCTCTGTAATGCAGGAGAACTGTTTTCAATCTTCACAAACAATTGTGTTTTGGAACTTTTTCATTTGATCAGTCTGGCAGTTGTGTGCTCAATTTCATTGTGGTTTTAATTTGCATTTCTTTAAAAAATATTATTCTTTCTGAGATATGCCTTTGAGTCTTCTGTCTAGTTTTTTTTTTGCTTTTTGTGTTTTTTTATTATTATGTTCTTAGTGTTGAACATAAATTCTGACTATGTGCTTTTTTCAACATATGAGTTGCACATATATTCTCCTGCCTCATGACTTGTCTTTTCTAACTCTTATTGGTGTTTTCATAAAAACAAATTGTTAATTTTACTAAAATTCACCATAAAAGTTTTCTATCATATTTACCATGTTTTTTTCCCAGCCCAATGCCTTTATACCTTCACTTAGAAAACTTATCGTTTTCCTTTTTACATATCATGGCATGAAATGTGGGTCAAGTTTGTGTGATTTTTTTTCAGCTAGCTATGCACAATAAACAGCATCATTTATAGAAGAGGAATCCTTTTACCACTCTTTAGCTGTTATCTCTGTCATGAAGTGTGTGTGTCTATTACACTGCCTATGTTGATTTCTTTGTCTATCTCTTCTTGCACCATTACAATATTGTAACTTTATAATTTGTAGTATTTCTTTAAGTCAGAGAGTATATGTGTTTCATTCTTATCTTTCAAAATATTGCCCAACTGTACTTGGTCCTTTGTTTTTCTATATAAATATTAGCACCACATTCAATTTACTCTGTCCATGTAATTTGAATAAACTGGTGGGACCTTTTTGGGAAAGATTGTGTAGAACGTATAGACAACTTTGGTAAAAATTACATTTTCAAAGTAATGAATTTTCATACACATAAAATTTAAATTACTGCTTCAATTTTTCTTGTATGAAATTACTATATAAATTTAGGTAACCAAAAAAGTAAAAATCTTATTATTTTCTATTCATTTCGTATTTTGATTTAGTCTAATTTTATTGTTATTAAAGAAAGCATGTTCTATGTTAGCAAATTGATCTATTAGAGTCTATGTTTCCTATTTTGTATGCCATTCTCCCAGAAGACTGCCCAGTTCTGATCCAACTCTTGATTGTTATGATAAAAGATGAGAATTAAATCTCACCAAAAGCATGTTTCTAATTATCATGATCTGCATGACCTTGTTTCGCTTATGCAAATAAGCTTTACAATATTAGGTAGCAAAACATCTTCGTACAAAGTATTTCCTGGCCAATACAGCACTATTTTTATTTTGTTCACTGGAAATAGTACCTTCTGAAAAATTACATTAGTGTGATACTTTACTCATGATGAGTTAGTTACAAAATACTGGTTGTGTTATCACCTGTGTTTGAGCCAACTCTGTCTCAGCTGCTGCAGATCATGTCTACCTGAGTAGCTCTGCTCTGCATCGTCCTAGGATCAACCAACAGCATAACTGGGGGATGCTCTCTCTACAACCATGATTGAGGTGCAAGTTAACAAGCAGAAACATGCGAGACCTCTTATGATCGCTGCAGAAGTGACAAAATTGGTACCACAGTTGATGTATACCTGTGATGCAATGTACATATCCATTAGCAGATGAATGAATGAAGAAAATGTAGTATTTACCAACAGTGGAATATACTGTGTAAAGAAACAAAGATGAACTTGAAGGAAAATGGATGCTCCTCAGACTATAATGTAAAGTGAAATAAATCAGACACATGGGTTTAAACACACAAGTTTAAATGTTGCATGGATTGTGTTATATGAGAACCTTAAATTATAAATAAAGAGTAAAATAAAAGGTAGGTAATAGGAAGTAGAGAGCCAGATCTTTCTGGAATGGGAAGAGGATCGAGACATGGGATGGGGAAGATGAACGAGCAGTGAAGCTGTGCTACTGCATGCACACAAGTGACTCCACACAAGAAATGGAGACGTGCTGCACACATGGACCAGTAACAAAGAGGGTCCATGAGCGTAAGGGTGAACGCTGCAGCTAATAATGCAAAATACTCCTGTAATTAATAATTATTGACCCAGAGCATATGGACAAATGGCTGGAAAAGCAACTTTTAGTTTTTTAATTGACACATAAAAATTATCTATACATATGTGGTACTATGTTCAAATCAGTGAAAGTGTATCTATTCTTTCAAAAATTTATCATTTATTTTATTTTAAAGAGGGTAGGAGTATTACTCAGCTATTTAAAAAGATAAACTTGAGGCTTTTGTAGGCAAATGGATTCAACTAAAGACTGTACTCATAAGTGAAATAAATCAGACCCACATGTGTAAACATCATATTGTCTCCTTGGTGTAGGAACCTGAAAGACTAGGTGAAACTGAAAACATACAATAGATGATAGGAAAGGAAAAGAAATTGCTCAAAGGAAGGAACGACTGGGATGAGGGAAAGAAGAAAAAAGAAAGAAGGCAAAACGTAAATATATATATGAATAGCTGTGATGATTGTATTGCTGATGTCTGATGGTGTATTGAAATGAACAGTTAATGTTCACAATTTTTTATGTTCTGATCGACTTTGCACGCTTGTGTCTGGTGGTCTGAGCAATTGATTTGAAGGTAACAATATGCAATGGAATCACAATGGTGAGCTCCTACCATCTTGTCTAGTGAAACTCTGTATTATCTCTAATGTGTTATCCTAATCTTGCATACAGAGCTCAGGATTCTTCCAGAAGCTTCTTATCCTATGTGTAGAGAAAACTGATGTGTAAAGGCTTGTTTTATTTTATTGTCTATGGAATATATAAACCAAAGGGCACGTCTCACATGAATGATATTTATGATTCAGACTACAATTACACTATGCTATTGGTTTTCACACCCACGAAATACATGTGAGTAATAAATAAAATACAATGATGAAAAAAAGTGAGCTTTGAAATTAGAAAGACCTAGATCCAGTATGACCATTTACCTCTGTAGGGGTATTGATTTAAATGAAATAACACGTACAGGGCTGGCACAAAGTCAATAATTGAGAATGATAATTATTATTATTTCTACACAACCTTTCTGGGAACTGCAATGGTTAAGGTAATTATGACCTTTATTGGCTTGGAGCCCAGCTAGCAGATTAGAAGAGCCCACTGCTCTGTGCCTCTGGGTAGGTCATAGAGGTGCAGCTTGAAAGTCTATATCGGACCCCGAGGCCCTGCCTTTCTAGTTCTGTTCCCTGTTCTGCATCCTGGGAGTCAAAATGTGAGTAGCTTTGCTCCACCAGGCTCTTCTGCTGTGACTTCTGCCCTGAAACCGGCCAACAACAGACTGAATCCTCTGAAACCGTAAGTCAATCAACTCTCTCCCTCTTTCGGTTTTGGCTGGCAAGTGTTTTGAATAGCAACACGAAATCCAACCAATACAAAACGTGCAGGAGGCACAGACACACATATGTAGAAATTTACTCTTTTGATAAGAGTAAAAATGTCTTTGTGGATAGAGTGATATTTTAGATGATGGTTGAATGTTTCTGCTGCTCAGTGATGTAAGTAAGTAGCAACCTAAGAAAAACCCATTGCTAAATTAAACAAATGAGAATTGCAAAGTCTTGATGGTAGCAGGAGACTAGCAATTTTCAAAATTTTAGGAATTTCTTCCTGCTCCTCATTCATGCTTGTGGAGTAGCATGATCTTACCAGTGATCTTACCAGTCCATACACTGGCCATGCAGCACTGAAATTTTCAGCTGTCTTCATGCATGTTTTCTTTCTAACAAAGAATACTTAGGCAGGGAAGGGCATAGAGTGTGGGTCCTCTACAATTAGCAAGGTTGTTAAAGCATTCAGACACTAGAATATAAAATTAGCCATGAGTAGAATTAAACTATTAAATTAAACTGCAAAGTAAAGTTCTTTAAATACTATTATTCTACAGGCTTATAAAATATTATATATTTATCACAAAGGTAAACACACAATTTTTGCCACTACTAAGCTAAGTTTAAAATCATGAAAATGTTAAGTTATAATAAAAGGCCACTTTCAACTTCACCATTTAGAGGCCTACTTATTGTTCATAACTCTTATAATTGAAGTCTTATTATATTATCCTGCTGCACAGCGTGATTTCCTGTTATTTGTCTAATGTTTTTTAAAGAACAGTAATTTAATAACTATAGTGATATTCATCCTGGGCTTCTAGCAAATGTGCTATTTCATGAGGCCTGTTTGTACAACACCATTGAAGATGGTTGCTAGTCTTCTCTGCTTGCTGGTTAGGTGGCTTTGCAAACAATACAAAGCAGAAAAACAAACCCAAGCCCTTGGACGTTACTTTGACAAAGAAAGGAACTTCAACTTTTAGGGCATTACGGTTTTATTTCTCTTCAAAGCACTTTTGGTTTATATTTGCTCCTAAGAAAACAAATTGTATTCCTTTCTTATAAAAAGTCTGAACTATGTATTTCACTTTCAGGGAAATATTGTCAAGTTTTATTGTCTACACTGTAAGCACGTACGCTGGCAATATATTTTGCAAACGAAAACAAACAAAACTCCTGAAACTATGAAAAATATATTTAGAACATGGCTGAAAGCTTAAAACCATTGTTTCAACTTAGATTTAAGTTAATTACAAGTAAGTTGCATTTATAAAATTTTTCACATCCTGTCCTCATCTTTTTTGCAGCAGAATACTATGTCACAATTTGAAAACACTGGGATTTGGACAAAAAAAGGCATTCACACCATGTGAAATCATTAGCATTCAGAATATAAAACAGTGGGTCTTTCCTTTCCTCTTCTCTTTTTTTTTTCTCCTTCTTGCTTTTTGACATATCTGAAATGCCCAATGGTGTTTCTGTATTATTACAAATATAAATCAAACATAATTTTTGAAGATAACTTGACATATTTATGCTTTTACATCAGATTTTGCATAAAATTTAGTATAAATACTTGTTTAACAGTAAGATATGGCTACAGAAGAGACATAAAATAACTATTTATATATAATATTTCTTTAATTATAGGTCCACCTTAATATTGAAGCTCTGTCATGACAGCTAAGTAGATATCAGGATCTTAGCATTATATATATATATACAAAATTTTGAAGCATTCCTTTTCTATCTTAGAAAGCAAAAGCTCAGATCAAAGGAATATTATACCGATCCTCCCCATGAAATCTTGCATGAATTCATAAACAAGACCTTTTGCTTCACCACGAGACTTCATTGTTGCTACTTCCTCCATCTTTTAACTTTTATTCTGATTATGCCTCATATAATTAAAGGGACAAAAATTCGCCACCAAAAATGGAAATCCAGTTCATTTTTCAGTCATCAAAACGTTATATAGATTTTAGAGGAAAAAGACTATTATGCTAACTAACCTGTTGTAATCAGAGTTTGCAAAGGAATTGATTTAATACAGGACACAAAATTAATCATTTTATAATATTCACCCCAAAATTCAAATGCAGAAGAGTTCAGAAGATCTCTCCACACACTAGAGACCCAAAGAGTCCAACTGAGGGCCTGGATCCCAAGGCAATGTCTTATGTAATTCTGTAGCAAGGATCTGCCCTCGGGGCCCAAAGGCCAGTGGTGAAAGCTAGAAAATGTGCCCTGGGGCCGGGAAGGATCTGTGCCAGCAGGCTGAGAGAGCTGCACTGGAGCCAGGAAGCAACACTCAAGGTAAGGACCCAGGCTCTCCTGAAGAGAACTGTAGCCATCCTTAGCGACAGTGAGGACCTGAGCTCCTCAGACAATGAGAACTTCATATCAGGAAAACCAGTATGACAAGCTTCTCTGGGATAGCCAACAGTATACCATCTTTCCCTCCAGTTCTCCTTTTCATGCTGTTGGCAACAATCCTCAGGTGGGCCTTCCACACCCAGAACTGTGATGATTCAAATCAGCTGGGTGGTACAAGTTGCTCATTAGATAATCCACCACACACACTATGCTAGGAGAGCAAATATTCATCTTCCCACGAATTAAATCAAACATAATTTTTCTCAAACCATGGTTTTGATGTTTCACTTTCCTTTGTAAGTGTACTTTGTAGCCAGGAGTGGTGGCTCATGTCTGTAACCCCGGCACTTTGGAGGCTGAAGCAGGAGGATTGCTGCAAGTTCCAGGCCAGCCTAGGCTACAAAGTGAGTTTGAGTTCAGCCTGAACTGCATCACTATGTCTCAAACCCTGTCTCAAAAAGGCAAAAGTAAATAAATAAATAAATACATAAATAAATAAATGTAGTTTGTGACCCAAAGTAGCCCCCATCTACCATTTTAGGAAAAAAAAATGTACCTTGATTTTTCCAAACACATTGAAAACATCCTGTAGGAAGGAGTAGTTATTTTTAGAATTAAAAAGAAACTTTGTTTAAAAGAATTGCCTATCCCAAGGCCAAAAGTAAATTTTTTAAAACTAACATAATTTCTCCTTCAAGGGATTAGAATTTAGGCATTTCTTTCTTATACTTTTTTATTTTTGAACTCTTCTACAATGCTCGTGGATGGGATCTTACTTATAATAAATTTCAGTAAAGAATCCATGACATTTAGATGCTCAAGTTAGGTTTATTTTAAATTCACACTTCTGTGCCTATTGTCCTTTAGTTGTAGAACATTCCTTGTGAATTCCAATGTGATACTGAGAAATTCAAGTCTTTCAAAATCTATTTTCTTATTTTGTACTTGGTGGCTAAAGCCTTAATTTGCTGTTTGCTTTCTTTAAAAACATCTTTATGCAGGTCATTTAAATATGCTTTTCTGCCCCATGGATGGATGCAGCAAGGCGGGCAGGAAGCATGCAGATCACTGCTGTCAGCACGAAGAACACGCAGAGGGGTTGCCACCCATTCTCCGGCTCCCTAACGAACGCTTGCTCCCGACCCCCTCTGACGCGACTCCTCCATCAGCTGGAGTTGTGGTTTCCGTGGCCTTCACATGCCGGTAGTGACCGACAGCAGAACCAAAATCAATCTCTGTCAGGCTTGTAATTGAGCACTTCCCTAATTTATGAGACAGTTTTCCCATTAACAACAAAATCTTGAGAATTAAATAAAAACAGACCTTCACGAGTGCCGCTGCCTAGGTGAGCGTGGGATACATACATGTGATAAATGCACGTGCCTTGTGCAAGCCTGACTTTGAAAAATTCCCTGTCCAAGTTTTAGGTCACATTCTGACAACAATTAGGAACACAGAAATAAATAGCTGGCAGTTCTTCTTTGCGATGACAGGTGATGGGAACATCTTTACCATGAAAAGCCTGTTTCGTGACGATGAAACGCAGCGCCCTGCCGTCTTGCCGTGACTGAAAATCTACAGGAGCATCTATTACCAGCCAGGAAAGACCTCTTCTGAAGATTTGGGAACTTTGGTGAAGCCGTTTTCGCCCCATTTCTTGTGAAGCTCTAGCACCACTGCAATCCCATGCTTCATCTAGAACCTAGGAAATGGTTAAAGCAAAAGGTTGGATGCTCATTTAATGTGTATTTTTAGTATTAAAAATCTAACTATAATATCTTATTAAATCTTCTGGAAAAATCTAAATGATTCAAGGAAGCTGCAAGAAGTGTTAAGCCTTTAAAGTTTGTCCTAATTTAATGTAGGTAATAAACTTTAGATTCACCTGTTGGTAACATAATGGGGAGTTAACGTCTTTGGTATTTAAATTATATGACTCTGCATATTCACTTTTACCTAAAGACAGTAATCTATAACACAGAAGAGCAATATTTCGTTGATTGTGCTGAATCTCTATAGATATGAACCTATTAGCCCATTTTGTCAGAAATTTGAAAAAGTCTTGTTGGAAGCTATTGACTGTTTGAACTGAGTTTGTTAAATCATTTACAAACTAATCAGTAACATTCATCTCCACACAGTCAATGAATTTATCAACTTACGCAGGATTTCTCTAAAGAAAACATATCAAAGAGAAACAAAATAAAATAAAATAGAAGAGGGCATTGAAAAATATGTTAGAATAAAAGTGTAACTGGAAAAACTCTAGAGATTGAAATGTGATGTACATAACTCTGTAAAAGTAGAATCAATAATTAGTTTGTACATACAATTTCATATATACCTTTAGGTACATACAATGTAGTGTACTGATTTTAGTTTCTGTGTTACAGCAAAAAATAGACACTAGCTTCCTCCAAATAAGTGGGATAGAAGTTCATTCCTTGCTCTTGTAATTGTCTAAATGGTTGTCCCTGGCCGGGGGGTGTGCAAGGGTAGGGCGTATGCCTCATCATATAAACATTCAGGACCTTCAGGTGTCTTCCAGTGTGTGATGCCAACATGCCCTGGGTACTCCATCCAACCTAAACAAGATCAAAGAGGGCATGGAAGTGTATTAAAGACCATTGCCCCAAGTGGCACATGTTCTTTTCCCTTCCATTCTCTTAACTATTTGGCAATTACTTTATGTGACTACAGCTAACAAGACTAGGTGTGGTATCTACTGGGGAAAAAGAGGAGAAACAAACTTTCCTCTGCTCTCCTAATACAATCCAAAAATAAAACTCATTAATTTAAGTGTCTGACTTACCTACTATGAACTTAAACAATTTAACAACTTTCCATAATTGGAATGTAGAGATAAAAGAAGAGAACAAATATCTGGAACGTCTAAAATACATACTGTAAAGCAGATGAATTAGAGTACTTGCACTTTCCACATTACAGAACCACTCAAATGGGAACTTAGGTGGCTGTGGGGGTGTGTGCCTGTAATCCCAGGGCTCCAGCGAGTTAAAGGAGCTAGCACAGCCTGTCTCAAAAAAAGAAAAGGACAACCTTGCTTTCATTAATTTTGCTGCTTGTGTAGTCCTAATGTGTGTTTCTTGATTTCTGAGTTCATTATTAGTTTTAAAAAGCAATAAATGGGCATGAGGAAAGCACAGGTGTTGCTGTAGGAAATTACACTAAAAGTAGCCCCTTAGGTAGGTAAGACTATAACACGGGCAAAAAAAAAAAAAAAAATGCATAGAAAAATCAATTATTCAACCCACCATGATAATTTGAAATTATTTAGCATGGGACTGAACTATCTATTCCTCCTTGAAAACACAATTCCAATATCATGTCATCTGTGAAGGCTTCCTTTACTCGCTTTGTCAGACTTCTCACTCTGTCCTCTGGGTTTTGGATTCCTCGGAGTGCATTGTGCACCTTCATTGTATTAATTGTTTATTAATTACTTGATACTTTGGAAACTTTATCTACTCTGTATTTAGTACAAAAAATTTAAGTGCACTATTATAACAGCAACACAAGAGCTGATAATCAAATTTATCATACTTATGATGGCAGGGTATGTATAATTATATCTAGAAATTAATGCTCAGATTATAAAACAGAGAAATACATTATATATTGTCAAGAAGATCATCTATCCACAAATATTTTATTATATATGTATGTATTGTACAATAATTACATATAAATTAAAATACACGTGTATTGTTTTGCACATTATTCATTTGTAGAGAATTGCAAAGACCAGGAACTCTTCACAATATAAATTTTCTTGAAGTCTTTAACACCAACTTCCATTTCTTCTAACAAAATCACAGAAAACACATATAATCAAACTGAGAAGTTCTCATGCTCTGGAATTCATTTTGAATCTTAAAAGTCTAGGAAACAACACTTCAATGAAAGGTCCAATGATTGGTCATTATTCCTTAATATTGAAATGTATATGTGTGAATTGAGTGAGGCATCCCTGTCCTGGTCACCCAGTTCTCAATTGACCATGCTAGTTTTGAAACAAGACACTTCATATTTTTCAAACATAGAAAACAAATCAAATTTTCATCAAACATTTAAAATCTTCTCTACCTTAAATGTTGCAAAGTAAATAAAATTTTCTGACATGACCTACATTTCTTTATTTACATATTGTGCTATCCTATTCAGAACAAGTTCTCTACTATGAATATCTCATTAAAAGCTCATCTCCTTGGTAAATTTTCTATTTCAAGAAATACTGTTTCTGTCAAATGTCTGTTAGATAAACACATTTTCTTAATCTTTGGGAGCTGGGAGTATAAGATTTGGTGTAGGTGGAAAGATATCAACATATGTTGTTAAGGCAGTATTTTGATAGATAAAAATCACATCTACTGATACCAGGATTGAAATATGTGTCAAATTAATTGCTAAGTCAAAGATTCCATTTGTTTTCCTGAAAATGTCAAAAGTATAGGAAGGCTAGAGACTTTAGTCTTATTAACTTTAAAGGGTAGAAATATGTAGATCTTGGATGCGATAGAGCCTGGATTTTTTTTGTTTAAATAAAGACTGCTAAGTTATAAACTCCCTGAAAAATTGATTTTATAATGGAAATACAAACTGACCCTTAACTATAGTGGCACTACCAGATGCCGTAATAATCAGCTTCCCTGGATGCCATGGTGTAAATGTATTAGCTGTACTAAGAGACCCACTCCTGCTCTAATTATGTTAGGAACCAATAAGACAGCTCAGAAATCAATATGCTAAGACAGATAGAGTAAAGGACCATGGCCAGCCCACTGGGAATAGATTAGTCTGGCAGGTCCCTAGCTGAGCCATGAAGAAGGGATATCTGTGCTGTTGAAGAAAGCCATTAATTGCAAATTTTCCTGAACAAGGAACTTGAAGGAAAAGCTTAGACTGTGTGGATCGTACCATTCAATGAAAACGACAACTCCTATTGATCAAGAGTTCAGCTTTTTATTTTTATTTCGGAATCCACTGGTGCAAAAGCCCAAATGTTCGGAGAGATTTTTGAAGCCTCTCCCACAGTGTAATTGAAATCCCTTATTTGGTTATTCATTTTTGTTTATAATTTTAAGAAGTTATAGGTCAATATAATGATATTTAGGCAATGGCTCCCCACACTGACGATGTATTCGTGTGACATCAGTTACCTAGTAGATTAATAGTCATGTGTCCCAAAATATGGAAAGAGAAGGGACATGCTCTGAGTTTTTTCTACAAGTTTGCTATCAATTGACTGTTGTGAAATACTAGTTTACTAATAACTGAATACATCATGAGAGGAAAGGAATTTGTTTAACTATTTCTAATTGAATTTGTTTTCATTGTAAATCTTATCCGAGTAATTGAGAAATTTGCATAACAGACAGAAATAGTATAATTTAGCAGTTTGCTGCTGACGGGGGAGGAGAAGAGACGGGAAATGGGGGAGAGAGAGAGAGAGAGAGAGAGAGAGAGAGAGAGAGAGAGAGGGAGAGAAGGAGAAGAAAACAAAAGACAAACCTTTTGTGGTTACGGTTTGGCACATCTGCTCGTGCCCAATCAGGCTTTCAAATGCGGAGCAGTAAACAAAAGCAGCCATCACGCCAGGACAAAGTCAGAGACATAAGTGGTCTGAATGAGTGTGCAATTTCTGCCCGTATGACCATCCTGACACAATTGCTCTAATTTTCTTTCCAGAAACGACTGATAAAAGATTTAGGTAATTGCTATGGAGACAGACTTCCTTCCATCACTAGGTATCTTGAGTAATACAGCCTCAGGGTCAAAGATGGAGTGTCAGTTTCTGCCGAGTCCTAAATTAATACTTGTCCCTGCTTTGGCTACACTTCCTGTACATCAAATGAAGTGAATGTAATTTATTTTGACAATGTATTGAAAATCACTTGATCAAATGACTATTCTGCAATGAACACAAAAGGCAATATAAGCTCGAAAAGTATAAACTCTAAAATAATATAAATATACATCAATTTCTCAAAGCATTTTTTTCTCCTAAAAACTGTGTATGTGGTCAGAATAAATAAAAAAATGTAGTTTCTAAAAGCATAACAGTTCATGTGCGTGTAATTTTTTTTTTTTCTCTCCTGGCTGAGATTGACCTATCTGCATTCAGTACATGACCTTGTCCCCTCTAATCAGACTTAATTTGTCTGGTTGATCTTTGCATTTCCAAGTATTAAGCAGCATGCAGAAGGAAAACCAGAGAGGGAAATTCTAAAAATATTCTATATAGTCCTTCCAGATATTTCACCTTCACTCACAAGCAGCAAGTTTACAGAGAAGTCTTAAAAATGTCTGCTGAAACTTCACAGTATCAGACAAATTATAGCTGCACTGTCTCCTGAATATTACCTTTTTAGTAGTTAATGAGATCAGCTATGTGCTAATGAAAACTCCCTGTACTGACATCATCAATGGTTAGAAATTATATAAAAGATACTCATGTGATACTAACTTAAAAGATAATTTTTTCTCAACATCAAAAGGTGGTCTTTTTTCTTGTGCTTAGATTTCTGTTATTTACTCCTGTGGAAAGAATAGCTAAGATTTGAAAACATATAAAACATTTGATTTATACATATAGTCAATTGTTCCAGAAATAACAACATCATTTTCTTTCTTCAGAAGACCAGTAGAACACCTTTGGAGCCACAAAGACAGAAGCATCGCAGTATTTGGTTTAACCTAAAAGAAAACACACCTGGCACTACCTACGCAAGAGGGCCAAGGCAAAGCCCGTGTGTGTACAGTGGCACCGTGAAAGCACAATGTAGTGTTTAAATACAGCCAGGCAGAAGCCAGTGGATAATGCCCAGTAATGGGTTAATCAATACTTATTATGGTTTTATTGGTTCACTAAAGAGAGAACAGAACCTAGTGAGCACAGAGTCGAAAAAATCACTGCATCTGATCTAGATAACATCTACTCTCCCTAAGGGATTTCCCTATTCAAGAATCCAATTTACCATGCCTGATTGACAAGGATTGGATCCTAGGGAATCACATAACTCCTTTTAGGACCCAATAAAATCCTAATGGATTTGTCTGACTGGCCAGGAGATTTCTAGTTTTGCTAAACTGAGGTGTTTTGTGGCAATTAGCCTTTATTCCGCTTGCAGTTGAAAAACTAGGCTATTAGGAGTCGTCCCCTCTTTATAAATGCTGGAGTCCTGCTGGGCTGTCCCCGCTGGAAGGAGGTACTGTGCTGTATGAAAGAAGACTCTTATGATAAGTTGTAAACATTTGAAAGCTTCTGAAAAGTGGTAATCAAAACAGAATTCAAATGAAAAAAGTAAAAAGTCCAAATAAATTGCACCCTTAAAATCCATTTATTGGTCACTTAGCCTTTATAGCTCGCTTCTCATCCAGGTAACCTCAGAGAAAGGAGCGTCTCCTTCTGAAGGAAGCTTTCAAATATGTACATTTTGCACTCTGAGCCGCTCATTTAATAGCTGAAGTTTGAAAAAGCTCACTCTGCAACAACAAAGATCTTGGAAATGTCCCTTTTCTGCTCTTTTTTCCCCCTGGAGATAATGTTTTTACTAAACAGCTAACTTGTTCGAGCACACTGGTGTTTGATCACAGCATACTATCTCAGTGGTTGTTAAGAAATCAGAAAACAGCGCATGTGATGATTTGAAATCAGAGCTGAAATGTAACTGAAGGAGAATTTTTAAATCATATAAATCCTATTTTGCAAGAAACATCCCTTTAATATAAAAAGCACTGTTACCACTCGTTTCCTCTGGAATCATGTCTGCTCTTTGCAAGGTATAAATGACACTTAAGAGGTTTAAAGTGGATGGGTTTCATAATCAGAAAACATTCACTTATGAGACATCTTTGAACAGACATGGGGATTTACTGACTTCCTCTCAGTCTAAGAAGGCCTTGCTGATACACTGGGAGGTCACGTGAGTTCCTGTTACCACAAGCACAACAGACTAAGGTTTCCAACTCTGGAATCCCCTGCGAAGAGGCTATGTAAATTGAGTGAAAAAATAAGCTTCCAATAAAAGAAGTATGTTTACCTGTGGTAACATGTGTTGAAAATATAAACTTGAAAAATGAACACATTAACTTCATATTATTAAGTATATACAATACTACAACATAGATGAAAAATATATTTAACCTTTCAACCTTTTTAATAGTGATATTCTAGCCAAACGGTTAATGAGAAGACAGTAAAAGGATGGGATAATTGGTAATTGTAGAGGAATGCTGAGAAAGAGATGAGGACAGAGGGGTAGCACAAAAGACAACTGAACAAAAGGAAATCTGTCCGCTACTACCGTCGGGCTACTATTTCCTACAAATAAAATTATGAATAATTTTTATTTTTATTTTCTTTTGCTCTTTTCAGTAACGACACCTCTGTTGGTATAAGTGCTAATATCATTAAAAATTGGAAATTGAGAAATAGTTATGTATTACAAAGCAAAAAATTTCTTTTAAAAATTTTAATTTAAAGGGAGCTTGAGGGCTGGGGATTTAGCTCAGTGGCAAAGCGCCTGTCTGGCAAGCGCAAGGTCGTGAGTTCGGTTCCTGGTACTGGAGAAAAACCAAAAAATAAAAAATTTTAAAAATTTAAAAAATTAAAAAATAAAAAAAAATAAAGGGAGCTTGAAGTAGTTTCAAAAATAATACGTTAACATCGTAAAGATGAATGAAATTTGTCTATTTTATTGGATTTTTAAAGTATGGTTCAAGATTGTTTTATAGCTATCTCATTAATTTGTCTAGGTTAAGTTTCAAGTAGTTCTGTAACTTTAAAAATGAAATCTTTAATCTGGCTCTAAAGTATTTACTTTACCTTACCAAATATTGAAGTGTCTCCATGGAACAAGGCGCACATTTAAAGATATCAACAGAAGTTACTTTTAATCAGAATACATAAGAAATATTATTGAAAGTCCACCAAGATGGTTCAATAGATGACTAAATGCCTTTATTAATTAATATTTTAATATTCATTCATAAGTTTGGTCCTGTTTTTATTATAGAAATTTAAATGACTTAATGATATTGGTTAAATTTTAATGTTGTTACTTTAAATAATAATTGATTTATATCTGTATGTGGCTTTTTAAATAATCTTAATATTTATTTGCTACTAATTCTATTCTATCTACAGCACAGCTAACAGTATTTTATTCACAAATTAGTACAGCATAATTTTCACCTTTAATATATTTTTTAGAGAGAAAAAGAACAAAAACTAGAAACAAAAATGAAACAGTTTCAAGACTGACTAATAGAGTAACAATATATAATACATTGTACATTGTTATCTTCATAGTAGTTACTCAGAGTTCAAGATATAGGCATGAAATATTGCCCCAAAATATTACCACAAACCTTTCTTTTCATTGAACTAAGAGAAACTAGCAGTATAACTATCTTAACGATCATATATATGTATATATATTCATATTCTTCCTTTTCTCTTTCTTGCTTTACCTTTCCTCTATCATTTTCTCTTTACTTGTAAACAGTTTCTTCAGAATTCACAATATGTATCATACACTTTGGATCTTATTTACACCTTTAATTTCTCACACTAGTGAGAAAATACAATGTTTACACAAGCGAGTCTGTTTATTCCACTTATGAGTATGATCTTGAGTTGCATCCATTTGCCTGTAAAAGTCTCCAGTTTATCTTTCTTTGTAGCTGAGTACTACTCCATGGTATTAAAAGCATCTTTTTCATCCATTCTTCCATTGATGGGCATTAGGATTGTTTCCAAGATTAACTATTACAAATTGTGCTGCTATAAACATGGGTGCACATATATTACTGTGGTATGATGTTTTCAATTCTTTTGAGAAGATACCCAGAGGGGAAATAGCTGGTTTGAATGGGACCTCTAGTCCTAGTTTTCTTTTTTTTTTTTTGGTTTTTCTCCGGTACCGGGAACCGAACTCAGGACCTTGCGCTTGCCAGGCAGGCGCTTTTGCCGCTGAGCTAAATCCCCAGCCCCCCTCTAGTCCTAGTTTTGTGAGGAATCTCCACACTGATTTCCACAGTGGTTTCACCAATCTACACTCCCACCAGCAGTGGAAAAGGATTCCTTTTTCCTCACAGCCTTTCTAGAATTTGTTATTGGCTGATTTTTTGATGGTAGCTATTTTTCAGGAGTGAGATGGAATCTCAGTGTTGTTTTAATTTGTATCTCTCAAATGACCAATGATGTTGAATATTATTTTTCATATTATTTATTTGTCATTTGTATATCTTAATCTGAGAAGTGTGTATTCATCTCAGATGCCCATATTTGGTCTGGGTCTTTGACTCTGGAGGCTTTAAGTTTTTTCAATTCTTTATGTGTTCTAGATATTAGTCCTTTGTCTGTGGGACACCTGGCTATAATTTTTTCCCACTGTGTGGGTTTTCTTTTCACTCTGTTGATGATTTCTTTTGTTGTGTAAAAGCTTTTTAATAAGGTGAGATCCCATTTGTTGATCAGTTGTAGTATTTCCCATGTGGTCTGAATTTTGTTCAAGAAGTCTCTGCCTATACCTATGTCTTCAAGATTTATACCTATTTTCTCTTCCAGTAGATTTAGTGTTTCTGCTTTTAATACTTAGATCTTTGATCCCTTTTTTCTTTAGTTTAGTGCATAATGCTAACCATGGATCTAGTTTTAGTTTTTAGCATGTGGAGAGCCAGTTTTTCTGGCATCATATATTAAAAAGACTATCTTTCTTCTAGTGAATATATATACACCAAACACTTGTGCACCCACCTACATAAAACAAATATTAACAGACATGAAAAAGCAAGCAAGCCCTAACAAAATTGTAGTAAGAGACCTTAATACCCCACTCTCACAAATAGATAAATCAACTAGACAAAAATTCAACAAAGAAATATCAGAATTAAATAAGTGGACTTGGTAGATGTCCACAGATTTTTCCAACACAAAATATCAGAATGCACATTCTTCTCAGCTTCATATGGGATGTTCTCCAAAACAGACCCCATATTAGCCCACAAAATATGCTTTAGTAAATGTGGAGGAGTTGAAATAATCCCACACATGCTATTAGTCCACAGCACAATGAAACTGGAAATCAATGACAAAAGAAACCACAAAAACATGGAAATTGAACAATACCCTCCTGAACAACCAATGGGTCACAGAGGAAATTAGAGATGAAATTAAACAATATATACAATTAAATGATAATACTAATACAATATAATGAAACTTATGGAATTCAATATATTTATTTATTTATTGAAGATAAGTTCTTACTATGTAGTGCAGGCTGGCCTTGAACTCATAGTGATCCTCCTTCCTCAGCTTCCTGAGTTCTGGGATTATAGATGTGTGCCACCACACATAGCTTATTTTTTTTTATTTTTAAAAATAATTCAAAATGCTTGTCTTCAAATTTATTACTGTAGGTACTTAAGAGAATTGAAAAGGTATCTAGCTCAAAGAAAAAATATTTTGGTAGGGTACAGTGGTATATATTTCTAATCTCAGCACTCCAGAAGAGAATCATGAATATGTTGTCATCCTGGGCTAAAGTGTAATACTTTATCTCAAAAACAAATAGAAAGACTTAATATCCAGAATGTATATGGAATTTAAAACCATACAAGCAAAACATAATCCAATGGGAAAAGTATATGAATAGGCACTTCTCAAAAGAAGAAATTCAAATGGTCAACCAATTTATAAAAATATGCATAACTTCATTTGTTATCTATAAAATTCAAGTCAAAGTCACAACTAGATATCTAGTTAAAGTGCCTATTATCAAAATATGAGAAAATAACCAATCCTAGCAAAGATGTATAGAAAAGTGATTTCTTATAAAAACTGTAGGTAAAAAAGTAAACTTGTACAATCACCATAAAGAACAGTGTCAAACTTCTCTGAAAAACTAAAAGTAGAGCTATAATATAATGCACCTAGTCTACTTTTCCATATATGACTGAGTAAAACTACATCAGTATATCAGAGATACCTGCATAGCTATGCTTGTTGCTGAACTTTTCACAATAGGTAAGATATGCACATCAGTGAATAAATGGATAAAATATGTGCTTTCTCCCTGTCTGGTGGAGCATTACTCAGCCATAAAAAAGAATGATATTCTATAATTTGTAACAAAATAGATGAAACTAGAGTTCATTATGTTAGGTGAAATAAATCAGATACAAAAATACACATACATGTGTTCTCTTATATGTGGATATTTTAAAAAATAGATTGGAATTTATAAAAGTGATTACTATAGGCTGAAAATTGAGGTAGCTGGAGGGCCAACAGGGATAGATTGTATTACAGGTAGGAAAAGATGGACAGAAATAACCACAGATGGACAGAAATAACCTTGTCCCCATGTTATTAACTGTAATGTGTCTTTCTACTATCAAATCTGGACACCTTTTTATAGGATTTGCGCTTTACAGGTGTTCATCAATTTGTGTTTTTTGTAATGAGATTTTGATTTTGATGGAGTGTATTTATTATTCTGCAAGCAGATTTAAATTTTTTTTTTTAAGTAGCAAGGTCTAATTATGTTTGAGGGATTAACAGCATTACCCATTTTTGTTTATTTACATGATTTGTAAGAGATAAATGTCTTGTTTTTCTCAAAGCCTAGCCTTCAGTGAATGTGTCTCTGGCCGTAATTGTCTTATGTTGAAGGCAAGGCCCTGTTTTACTGTCTGGAATACTTGTAACTAACTTAAGTGTCTACAGTATTTTCCCCTGTGAAGAGCTATCCCTAACTGTGGTTACAGGAGACCAGGCATAGTTGCCATTGTAATGGTTTCATACTGAGAAGGGTTGATGTAGGGGAGACTGCGGTCAGGGAACCCATCCAAAGAGCTAATATAATGGGCATCAGATAGAACTCTGTTGTGGTTTAGCTGTTTTGAACTCTCTTTATGAGGTTAATCTGGTAGATCACTGCACAGGAAATCTAGCACAGTGATCATTGGTTTCATCTATATGATCTATATGATCACTTGGATGGTCTCCATTTAATTACTTGACAAATTTTTGATAACATATGAGAACCAGCTCATAGCACTTAACACATTATTTTGACCAATGAGAGACTCTCAAATTATTATACACAGACAGCAACATGTATTGCATCTATAAAACAAATTGATATCACTTTGATCTTTTGGGTAGAAGCATGTCTTTAGTTTTGATGACATCTATCTATAAACCAACTTAAATTAAAAAAGTTTTAAAAACCAAAAAAGACAAGAAGAAGAAAAATTGCTGAGTTCATATAAAACAGCTATTTACAGATTGGACAGACAAACAACAAACACATATAAGGCAATTTATTTATAAAGTCAGAATGCATTCAGATGTATTTAGTCAAATTGAATTATAATAGCTCTCTTATAATTTCAGAAATTTGTAATTATAAATAGACTAATCAGAACTTTTTGTCTCAATTAATAGAGGTCTCATAATAAGAATTGGAAGGAATAAAAAATTTTACCCTTAATTAATATTTTTCTTTATTTTATTTTGTCTTAAGATTATTGGCAACTTCCTGCGCCTTTCCTTGAAATAACCTCCAGCTTGGTCCTTTTTCTTATTCCTTCACTTACTCAGAAATTCTCTTCCTATTAACAGTACCTGTTGGATAACTCTCAGTATCTTGCCATGTGACCTGACTATGGTATTCAGAAACATAACTCTGTGTGCCTCTGGTCACAGTTCAGGCTGAATGGTGCTGTGATACTGTGATGCATTAGGGCAAGATTACATCAGCTGGAGACGTCCTGATTCCTTGAGAACCGAGTAGCAATAAAATGGTTTCATTTAGGGGAAAGGATAAACTTTTATTAACCTGCCATCTATCCCTACCATCCTCATCAACATAAGATCCTCGTGAGCTTAAAATCACCACTGACCTCTGAGTCATCCAAAGTGATCCTCATAAACATAAGATCCTTCTCAGTATAATACCAGCACTGCCCTCTAAGTCATCTGCCGATCCTGTCACCATTTTCCTCGGTGTAAATATGATCACTAAATACCGAGGTTCTGGTCGCCTTATGGCCTTTTGTTCCCTGTGAAGAACTGATCAGTCCAGAGCCATTGCATTGCTATTTGTTTGCTGTTTTTTCTTTACACTGTGCACTATAACCTTGCAGAAAATTGGGGACTCACTTCAAGGGTTCCCAATAATTTAGTCCAGTCAAAAACTAACAGCAATTTCAGGTGGAGACGTGCGCCTGATTTCAGTCAGTATAGATTTCATTAGCTATATTCTCTTGATCCCTGAAGTAAAAAATTCTACAAGATTTAAATCTCATTGAGGTTTTTTGTGTAGTTTGTGCAAACACTGATCTTTTAGAGAATTTGAGTTTTCTTCTTGACAGGCTCTTCAGTGGTCTTCAAGAGTTTGTTAGCTCTGACAGCCTACCAATGTGCTACTCTGGCTCCCAACATGGCCATGCCCTTCCCTTTGGCTCTATGCATGCTTGTCAGCCCAGCACCTATTCCAAGGATCTGACTGTCATTTTTACTTATACTTTTGAAGACATGACAGTTGTAGTTGCTTGTGAATGAGGAATCTGTCTGCGGCTGCTTTTGTGGAGCTAGGACCTTGTTATGCCCACACAGTTATATCACTGGCCCTCTAGCACTGTCTCCCTCTGAGGATGTGGAGTGGTGACTGTGTATTAACGTGTGAAAGGGTGGGGTCCTGGGCACCACGTGCAGGTAGAAGCACAGGAAAGGTGAGCCACCACTGTCTATTGGCACTGGGACAAAGGTGTGCCTGCTCAGTGCCCCGAGCCAGGGCATGAAGCCTGTGTTTCCTGCTGCTGCTGACTTGATGTTTTCACAAAGCAGGCATTTGGGTTTCTCCTACCTCCTCTGTCCTGGCCTGGTTCTAGGTTTTGTGGGTTGCGAGGCTTTGTGGTGCCTCATGGGTGCCCCTATACACCACTGGCTGGTGCCCACTGACCCAGTTCCCTGCCCCCTTGGGGGACTGTGAGAGGTAGTAGAAGTGGATGAAGTGATTTCTCCCACTTCTTACACTTTTGACTTGCAGTGGTCCTTTAGGAATTTGTAGGTATCTAGATAGATTGCTGCTAGCTTGTGTTATCCTGAGCCTTTTAGATCAAACTGGTTCCTCTCCAAACATCTTGTGGGTAGTGACTGAGTCCTTTCTAAAGCCTGTGGTGTTTGGGGAGTTAGCTCTTTCTCCAGCACCTATTCCAAGGATCTCACTGTCATTTTTATTTATATTTTTAAAGGCAGAGCCTCTGCCATATAGGCTGATGACTCTGTTGGGAGTGTGTCTGTATTCTCTGTTTCTAAAGCAGGAAGTGTTGGCTAAGAGCTCCATGATGGACTAAATAAGCCCTTCCTTCCTTCATTTTGGGTGTCAGGTATTTTGTCTCAGCAACAGGAAGAGAGTAATTAAGACAGAATTTGGTACCAGAGAAGTGGGGTCCTTGCTATGACTGTACCTGATCATGTGGTTCAAGACTGAATCCAGAGAATTTGACTTACTCTTCTAGTGAAAAAATTCTTCCTTGAATAATCAAGTTATGGTACTGTAACTGAATGAATTGCTAAGCTAGGATGTATATATATTAAGCATTTGGAAAGGACCTGTGGAAAGTATGTGGAAAAGTTCAGAGATTTCACCTGAAAGAGAAGCACTAGAATGCCTTTAGCTGTTCTGTATGGGAGATTCTGGTAATACTCAGAAGACCAGAGGCTGATAGAAATCCCGCCGGTAAAGACTGGGTTCGGGAGGTTTCTGCTGGGAAGAACTGCATTGGCTGTTGGACTCCAGGTGATGTGTGTTATGGCTTGGCAGGAAGTTTATCTGCATTTTGCTTGTGTCCAGGGACTTTGCCTGAGACTGAGGTTAATGGTGGTGGACTAATTAATCTGGTAGAAGAAATTTCAAGGCAGTCAAATGCTGAGGAGGTGGCATGGCTATTATTGGAGACTTTTAGCCAGATTTATGTTGCAAATCAGAAACAAAGAGCCCAGCATGATGATTTAAAATGCTGTGAGTTTGGCTAGGAATAAAGCTTCAGTAAAGCTGTGGACTGCAAAGATAGAGCTGAGGAGATCTCCACTGCTGAGAAGGAACAGAAGAACCGAAAAGATGACTTGAGGGCATCACAAGAAGCAGCAAGTCTTCACCCTTTGCAGCTTCAAAACTACAAAGGTGAAAGACTTTGCTTTCAGGAGAAAGCCACAGAGCACCATGTTCTGGAATGGTCACAGCCATACCAGGTTCCAGAATGGCAGTGGCATAGAGAATTTGTTCCTCAGAATTGAATTCAGAGTGCCCAGTGATCCAGGCACTTGACCCCTATGGCCAAGAGAGAAGAAAGCCCGGCTACTGCTCCAGGTGGCTACAGATTTTGGCACCATCCATGTGGCCCTGGTTGTAGGTGAATGGAGAATGCAAGTGTTCTCAAGTCAAAAAGGCTTCCAACCAGATTTCAGAAAACGGCCTGGGAGGCCATGCTATGTCTTTTTCACACCATGATGTAGAATTGCTGAGTCACTTAGCCAAGCCTCTAGAATCCCCAAGTTGACACAATGTATCAACCATATCAATCCACCCTTTGTCAACTTGGCAAACAGACACATTTCTTTAAACCAGTTTCCAGATGCAAAGATGTTATTCTTATCATTTCACAAGTTGAACATTGTAACACACTTTTAACAATCCTTCAGAGCCATTATTAAATCTATCAATATTATATTACATTAGGTCCATAACATTCCACCCCCACAAGACTCATGCACATCCCTTTATACAAAAGACATTTAGTCCACCTGCAAGAGTTGCCAAAGTTCTAACAGTTTCAGCATTGCTGAAGAGTTCAAGTACCAAGTCTCCTCCAAGACATAAGGCAAACTCTTAGCTAAGAGTTTTCATTCCAAAAATTACAAAGAGGAGAACACAAAGGAATCGGACCAAAGCAAGTCCAAAATCCAGCAGGACAAACATTAAGTCCTGTAGTTCCATGTCCAGCATCTGAAGCAATCTGTGGCATACTGTGAGCTCCACAGGCCTTACATGGCTACACCTCTCTGGCACCTCTGGTGGCTGTAGCTCCCCTGGCTTCTCTCTTGGGCCAACTTTGCTCCCTCCTTGCAGACTGCCTCAGACAATCCACATTTTTGGCTTTTCCAAACTTCTGAGGTTTCCACTGCACACTGATGGTTTCTCACATTGCCCTTTCACTGTGAAAAGTTTACTTACTTATTCAGGAAGAAAACATGGGGAGCTGGGCGTGGTGGCACAGGCCTGTAATCCCAGCACTTGGGAGGCTGAGCCAGGAGCATCGTTGTGAGTTCGAGCAGGTAGAAGCTGGAGGAACTTCAAGGAAATGATAGGGAAAAGCTGAAGGGGCTTGAAAAGACAATTAGTAAGTCATTAGTGGCCCTGCAGAGGGCTCTTTGTGATACTCTCAAAGGTAATTTGGAAAAAGTGAAAGTTGGAGGAAAGGAAATACATTTAATGTTGTGGCATGAAGTGTACAGCGGCACACTGTGTACATGTGTCGATGGTAATGTGAAGATCTCCATGGTACAACTGAGAAGATTCCCAGGCAGAATCTTGAAATGCTACCTGATTTTTTCTCACTGACTTTGATAAAATGAGAGAGAGAGAGAGAGAGAGAGAGAGAGAGAGAGAAGAGAGAGAGAGAGAGGAGCTCAAATGTTTTCAAGGAAATGAAAAGGGGCTCTAAGGCAATCAAGTCTTAGGTTATCTATAAAATTATTTCCTAGTATTAGTTTCTCTAAGATTTGCAGATAAAAAAGAATATCAGCATAAACATTGTGTCAAGGACAAGGGATATAGCTCAGTGGCACAAACACCTGCCTGCCAAGTGCAAACTCCTGAGTTTGATTCCTGGTACAAAAAAAAAAAAAAAAAAATTGTGAAATGGAGGATGAAAACATGGTATTATTTTTAAAATCTCAGATTTATCAATAGCTACAGCTATTAATACAGCAAGATAAATCCTTTAATAATCTAACAGACCTTTTCTATTAAACAAAAGGGTTAAAAATCTTAAGACCACAACATATCAGATGGCTAAAAAGAAGCTAAACACACAGGAGGACTTATAGCCACAGAAATACTGGTAATTATGTAGCTAGATGAACAAATTCATAAAAACCCATTGAGTTTTTTTTTAATAAAAGAAGGAAAGCATATTGACAAACAGACATCCATTTACAAAATAGCGGAAGAACAATACAAACAAAAGAGATACAGACAAAGTTGTAGGAAATTAACCATGGTTGTTGTATTACTTATTGATATCTTCAGAGTAGTTTCTCAAGAAAACAAATAGAGACATAAAAGATTGATCAAACAAGTAATCATTAACTGTTCCTTTCTGTAGAGCAATAGAAGACAGTCATACAACTATGTTAGCTATCCTGTATATACATACTTACATATTTTCCCCTTTTCCCTTTTCTTTTCCCAACCTCAGTTGCCCTTTACTTTTGAGCATTTTCCTTTCATTTCACCTCTATAATACCTCCTAGTTTTTATTCACTCTTTCAGGTCTTACACTAGTGAGACAATATGATTCTTACCCATGCAGGTCTGATTTATTTCACTTATGAGTATAGTCTCTAGTTGTGACCATTTACCTATAAAAGCCTCGAATTTATCTTTCTTCATAGTTGAATAATGTTCCATAATATAAAAGTACCACAATTTTTTTATCCAATTCTCAGTAGATGGACATTTGTGTTGCTTCCACATTTTAGCAATTACAAATTGTGCTGCTATGAACATGTGTGCACATATATCACTGTGATATGATGTCTTCACATCTTCTGGGTAAATACCCAGAAGGGGAATAGCTGGGTTGAATGGGACCTCTAGACCTAGTTTTCTGAGGAATCTCCCAACTGATTTCCAGTGGCTTCACCAGTCTGCATTCCCACCAGCAGTGGAGAAGTGTTCCTATTTCTCTACAGCCTCACCAGCATTAGTAATTCTGAATGCTAGCCATTCTTACTGGAGTGAGATGAAGTCTCAGTGTTGTTTTAATTTGCATTTCTTGAATGACTAATGATGTTGAACATTTTCTGATGTATTTATTTGCCATTTGTATTTCTTGAGCTGAGAAGTGTGTATTCCTCTCAGCTGCCCATTTTTGGATTAACCCATTAAGTTTTTAATAAACTTGTGTGTTTTGAAGCACCACCATCCTAGACTAAAAATACCAGAGTCATTATTAAATGAAAAATATCCTGTGGATTCCTAAGCCAATATGAGCACAGTAGAGACTGAAATAATCTTGAACAGCAAATATTCTTTATGGAAATTAAAAGATGGCTCAAAAGAAAAAACCCAGAGGCTAAATATCTGAGCAAAAAATGAGTAGAATCATTTCCAGGTAGTAGTACCAGACCCTAATGAATGAATTGAAATATCTATTTGAACGGATGAATTATTATAGAACTGTGAATTCTATACATTAAACCTCCCACTTCCCTCTTTCTGGAATCTAGGTATGTATAGTTGTTACCGTACATCTGATTCACCATTGTGTGTTGAGTATGTTAGGTATAAATGAGATGCTTCATTTCTTTAATCGGTGTATAGATTGAAAAGAACTATACTTGAGAAGTTTACCTAAAAAAGGACCAATTAGAAAGCTTATCTACCTCTGAGAACTGACTTCATTGAAAAGAGTCTAGAACTCAAATCTAAATCATATGCTATAATGGGGTGAGATTTTTCATTTTCCTAGAGAAATATCACAACTATATTTGCATGTAGGAAAGTAGTGAATTGTGCTGAGTACAAGAATTATAGTAGGTGATATTTTCTAACAATGACAACTTCAAAATTTCCTATCCCACATATTCTTCTAGAACCTTTCTCTCCTTCATTTGAATGTGTAACTATGTGCATGAATTAAATGCAGCAGAAGTGACTGGGTATGACCTTGAAGGTTCAGTCATAAAAGGTGATGTGGCTTCCAGCTGTCTCTCATGGATGAATACCATTGACTTCTAGGCCACATGACAAGATATAATTTTAGCCAACAATCTCAAATAAGATCTTAAGAACCAGAGATATGAGAAAGCAAGGTTTCATATAATCCCAGCCTTCAAGATGCTACAGTTAACTCTCAGAGGATTAGATATATGTGTGTACCACTGAGCCAGACCTCATTAGAAATTTAGCAAGCAAAATAGTCATTGTCCCCCATGTCACTGTTTTAGGTAGGTGTTCCACACATTAATAATAGAGTGAAAAAAAAAAAAGAAGACAGCACTGAAAACACAGAAAAACAGGACTGTAGAATAGATCATTAGTTGGAAATTAATTGAAAGTTTGGGGTCATCATCATCAAAGTATGGAGCACTAACACCACAACCACTGAGGAAACACTATGAAGGTGAGCTGGTAGACCACTCCCAGGGATAATGAGTCAAATACCTCTGGAGTTAGTACAGTTACTGTGCATTGTGAATTCCTGAGATAGTTATAATTCAAGTTAAAGTTTGGCCTTGTTGGAAGAAATAGGTCCCTGAAGAAAAACCCAAAAGTTACCTTTCTCTCTCTGTTTCTGTCTCTGTCTCTCTCTGTGTCTCTGTCTCTCTCCCCTACAGCACCCATGACTTTTCTGCCATGGTATTATCCTCACCACAGGAAAACAATAATGTGAAGTGATCATGGAATGAAACATCCAAAATGATAAACTGAAATAAATCTTTTCTTCTTTTAAGGTTATTTTCTCTGGCATTTTGTCATAGTAGTGGAAAGCTGACTAGTGCAAATATCTAATGCATGAAAATACAAAATGAATAAGTAGATGAAATAGAAGTGAAAATGAATGCAACACTGTACCACAAAGCTACATGAATAACCATTTTAAGTTTGTTTTGAGTCAAGGTTTCTCTAAAAGGCCCACACTAGCCTAGACTTTGTGATCCTCTTATTTCAAACTCTGGAGAAGCTGGAAATGCACCTATTGTAAGACACTCAATTCTGAGTGTATCCGGTTTCCTCTACTTTTCAAAATTGTCTATTGCGATTATTTTATTCTTGTTTCATTAGTGTTTGGGGGTATACAGGAGACAGATAACTTGTCATTGTAGTTCACAGAATAACAGATAAATAATACACTCTGTTTTAGATTATCTCCATCAAAAGAGGGTTTGTTTCCTTGTCATTAAGTTGCAAATGCTCCATGACATCTTGGCCATAGAAGATTATGGAAAGGAAGCTCTGCAAGTTTCTATGTCTTAACCCATGAGAGACCAGCCTTCTCCATTTCTGCTTCCTAGATCATTTGTTTGTGAGAACCACCTGCTAGGTGTGAAATTCAGGCATTCCGATGGAGAGAGGACCATCATCAGAGAACCAAAGGTCTCTGGATGCCACTTGCAGGTGAGCTCCCAGGTGATATCCTACACCGGGTACCAGCCGCATGAAGGAAGCCAGCTGAGAACCAAACTTGGCTCCAACTGAACCACTTCAGCTGATGCTGTGCAAATCAAAACTTACCCCCCGTGCCTAATCCCACCTCAAATGCAAATTTGTACCCAAATAGGTGATATCTGTTCTTCAACAAATAGGTTTTAGCCTGAAGTACTATGCTTTAATAAATAATCAGAACAAAATATTTGATACTGTAGTTTTTATGCATATTATGTTTTATACACATACATGCACATGTTTGCATAATGAGAGGGAATAATTTAGATATTTACAAAAGAATAAGAAATAAATAGCTTAAGAAAATTTTTTCACCATAGAAGTTTATAGAACACGTCATAGTAATGCCTTTGAGTTCTGAAGGAACAATTTTTCTTATTTATTTTAAAAATAAAAGAAGGGGACTGGGGATTTAGCTCAGTGGCACAGTGCCTGCCTGGCGAGCATGAGGTCGCGAGTTTGATTCCCGGTACCAGAAAAAATGAAAATAAATAAACAAATAAATAAATAAAATATAAAAATAAAAGAAGGAAAACATATTAGCAAACAGACATCCATTTACAAAATAGCATAAGAACAATACAAGCAATACAGAGTTACAAAGTGTTAGGTTCAGGGGATGTAATACAACAATTTTGAAACCAATTTAAGTTATTTTAGTTCTTTTTAAAAGTAGAGCCTATAAATGCTTACTCTGTTGAATTTTCATAATCATTCTGATTTTCAGTGAATTCATTACATACACAAAAATGAAATTCTTCATACGATCATGCTTAATCTGAGTGTGCTATAACACAAACCAAAGCAAGTTATACCATATTATAAGTAATCTATTGCCATTTAAATTATATTAAAAATCTATTTCTTTGTCTTAAGTTTCTTGTGATAACAGCAGGTTATGGATTTTTAAAAATTCTCTTGTATGTTTGTGTATATGGGTATTTTTAATAGTATTTTCCTTACAGATCTCAGTGTTCTGTTATCACAGAAAGCAGTTCCATATGCATAATCCATTGGGATGCAAACAGGGCGGGGTCAGAATAGAAGTTTAAATCTCTCAGAGTATAGCTGTTCTCTTCACTATTCACCAAGTTTTGGATTGTTCAAAAACAACGCTAATGACAGCACCCTTTCCAGCGACACAGAAAAGATAACTCACACTACCGTTTACTTTTGGTTAAACCAAAGCTCAGCTGCCTCACATTTATCTAACTGAAGCAGTAATTAAAGTTCTTGCCTTACCTGTGTAGTCAAGGACACAAGGACTTCTAATGGGAACAAGTCTAGATATAAAGGCTTGCTGTCAATTAGCCCTGATGGATTGAAATAATAATGAACGAGAATGCGTGTTGGGTTACGGCTTTGTACAATAACAAATACAGTAATTCAGCATCTCTTCCTTCTTCTGGACCCTGCCCAAGAGTTTGGGAGAAGAAAGACAAGAAGATTATCTGAGTAATACGATCTTATGACTACCAGTGGATAATGGTGCTCTCCATCAACATTGTAGGAGTGCTAACCACTAACAAAAGATGGGACTCCTGCAAACGCAAGCCCTTCGATCTAGGAATAATGCAACTGCAGAGTTTCTCATCACAGATCCTGTCAATGGAATGGACAACAAAAGGAAAGAGAAGAAGTGTGACTCTAATGCTGGCAATGTTTTCTGCTCTGTCTTCTCACAGCATAATCAGCTGTCCTGGCGAGCCTGTCTTTCACAGTTGACGTTATGTTGAGAATATTTTGATTAGATTTCTAATCATAATTTTCCTATTGTGATAAAAATAACAACTTTTTATCCCATTGTGATAAAAAATAATGCACTATGGGAGAGCTAAATTGAGGTGCCAGGAATTATTAAGATTCCTTTATTCCCAAAACGAAATGAAGAAGTTTTATAAAACTTTTAAAACCTTAGACTATTCTGACTAGAATGTGTATCTACCTTAAAAATATTCATATATAAATTTTGAAATGTTGCTCTATAAGCCCTCCCAAATTTGCCTCTGATGCTGACAGAAATATATATCTATGTCTATCATCCTTCATAGGTTAATAAACCTGAGACCACATTATGAATAAATTTGGACTATTTGTGCTTAGCAAAACAGAAATGTTCAATTTGAACTTCATATTAGTTACATTAAATGTCAATTTTATTGATTATAATAAATTCCAAATAATCCATTGAGAATAATTATTTCCCCATTCTGTGTCTCATTCTTTTCCTATTTTCTCGCTTTGATTCTAACAGAGAAAAATACACTTATTATTTGTTATATTTAGTTTTATCAGTTTCACTAAAGTATTCAGTGTTGTTACTTCATCAAATACTAATCTAGACATTACTTTAAAGCTAGTTTATAGAAATGGTGAGATATGATCACTGGACTTTAAGTGAAGGATATTATGATTAATAATCTGGTTAGAATTGCATCTGCATTATCAAAGTCCACAAGACCAAAAGCTGAATCATTAACTTCCATCTGAGTTACCAGCCTTTAGCATTTCTTGTAGATTTTGACCTTACCAGAATTCACATTAATGAGCTGATTCTTTGAAATAAATACATATTGCTATATACGTTTTTCTTGGAGAACCTTGATTTATACATACATGTAGGGCAAATGTTACTTCATAATTATAAGGACTACCATTTTTTCCTGTTTTATGGTTTATTGCTTAATCTTTATAGTTGGCGATTGAAATAGTCACTTTTTCATTGCACTTGTTGGTTTTCTTTTTTTATTTTAAAGAAACAAAAACATCCAATAAATGCATATAGAATTTCAAAACAAGATGATAAGAAGTTAACAAGGGTTACAATATTGCATATTGTTATCTTCAGAGCAGTTGCTCAGATTACCCGGTACAGGCATGAAAAATTGATCAAACAATATAAGCACTAACTGTTCCTTTCAAAGAACTATTAAAAATTAGTAGTACAATTATCTTAGCTATCTTGTGTAAATATATATATCTTTTCTCCCCTTCTTTCTTTTCTCTTTTCCCTCATCCAAATTGTTCTTTAAAACTATATGCTTAAGTATTTTTTAAAAGAACAACATGAAAATTTATACAATATCTTTTGTTTTTTTTTTTTTGTACTGGGAATTAAACTCTAGGCCCTGCGTTTGACAGATAGGCACTGTGCCACTGAGCTACATCCCTAGACCCTAAATTCACACATTATATATTTAATAAATCATTTCAGGGAAACATTTTTTTATAATACCATTAGACACTGAGTTGGGTTTACTCAGTGCTTTCCAAAATAGATACTTTTGGCTGATTAACAGAAGGTACTAAATTTTTTTAATATATGTATGATGTTTCAATTCTGTTCCGCAGTGTTCATTACTCTACGTATGTTTCTTCCAGTTCTAATTTTCAACTTCATGAAGAATTTTAATACTTTAAGTAACATCAATGTATCATCTAACTTAGGAGAATTATGATTCATTTCTCATGCTAAAATTAATGGATTTGAAGGAAAAATGGTGAATCATGATTTTGAAAAGATTTCTAAAGCTGATTGCAGCATCTGATGGAGAAATTTAGCAGTCTGATAGGGATAGGGACTATAAGATTAGGAAACGGGGTTAACAATTCCGACTTAAGATGTTTGTCAGCATTGAACAAATGTACAATAAGCTAATCATCAAAACCACTTACTAGTTTTCCTAAATTATCTGAACATGCTGCATTCTTACCCAAACTAAAACATTTCAAAATAAGCAAATAAATGTAACTCATGCAGGAAATCTATTCTATTATCTTGTTATTCATTACACTTAAAAAATAATAAGCTAAATTTTTAAAACTTTTAATACCATCAAATTTATCCTTCTATTTTTATTGGAAGTATAAAGGTCTGTTTCTGAATGAAGCATAGTTTGAGGTAAATGCCTAAACTAATTCAACATAATTCTTGTTATATAAATTCATTATACCAACACAAAAATCATAATAGTAAGTAAATAACAGAGAGATATTTAAGACAAAGGGAGAAAAATATGTTGCTGCCAGTTCTTCTATTTCATGATATTATTTGCCATTCATGTTAAGTAAGCTTATCTTTCTTTGTTTCTAGAAATTTTCCACTTTTCTTCCAGTCATAATGCCTTTATTTTCTATTCTTCTCCTGTTCGTATCTCTCCATATCATCTCTGTTCTTCAAAGTGCAGCCGCAAATCCCACTCACATATAACACATAGCAAGTATAAACAATTAATCATTTTATTTGAAAGAAGGAAACTATGATAAACAAAATACGCCAGACTCTAAACTGAAGGCATGCAAATTACGGGGTGTTAGGTGAATATTGCATGTTAGAACATTATAAAATACAGCACGAAACCCATAACAGATAATAGATGTATAATTGTTGGAAAGACTTCTGGCTTAATGCTAGATTCTCATATCTGCTTCTGCACGCAATCTTTTGTTATACTGCGTATCATATAGCCTCTAAAAATCTCACTGCACAGTTTTGAAAAAGCTAGTAAAAAAAAACAAAAATCTCAGTATTATGAAAACAGTTTTATCAGATCGTACTGTGAGTACGACTGCCTGAAATGTAATGCGTCTTTCCCATTTGATTCTAAAAGCCTTCTCCCTATGCGAAAAATATCTCTAAACTTATCAGGTTGGGGGCCGAATTGCTCTCTGAGCCGGACAAGACATTGACGTATATTTTTAATTGAAGGGAGAAATACTGAGTGCAGATTTTTATCATTCTTTTTCTTTTTTTATTCAAGTGATGTCACACAAAACCCAAATAATAATGGAACTATGTACAGTTAATCTGAAAATACATTCATTTAAATTCTGAGTGTGGCTGAGCCATCAAGCTGTGATTACTAGTCAGAGGTTGGGCAGGTGAACAGCATCCCAGGGAGCGCTGGCCACGTTCACGATCTTCACACACAGGCTTAGCAGACTCTGCAACAATAGTGAGATCCGGAAAAACTTTTAAGCCACTGAGAAGCCGAGAAGCCGTAGGTTAAGGTTTTTCTATAAAAACCCAACAGCAAGCAAGCAATTTTTCAAAACACAAAAGATATTCAGCAAACCTTTTGTTTTCATTTCTTCCTATCTTATGGGACAAGTACGGACGTCCTACCTAAATTTGCTTACAAATTATAGACATCACCTGCTATGGCTATTTTTATCTTTTGAAGAGAGAAAAGAACAGTATCCCAAATGGCTGCCCCGACCCTCAGCCGTCTAATTTCAATTTCAGATTTGGCCGTCCTAGCTAATATTTTAACTGTCTTGCAGTGAGGTTCATCTCTTTCACAGAAAAGAGCCTCTATCAATTCATTTAGAAAAAATAGTTTATTGGGAAACCTCATGCAGTCTGCTGTGGCCTTCTGTCCCAAGGGCCACGCCATTTTTGGCTTCTCCATCTTCCGCTTAAAGGTTCAGTGTGCTGTGCTTCTTCTTTGCCTCCTGACTTTGCCTCGTGCCTTCTTCTTTGCCTCGTGCCTGTTCCCATCTATATCAACTTTAATATTTTAAAGCTATTGCTACGTCACGCTCAGTACCTCAACTGTACATCGTACATGCATCATGCCTTCACATTCTGACTCCCGTTTTCGTTGTTCCCATGAAAACAGCAGATGTAGAGATAATTTTTGCTGTTTTTAAAATAATATCTTTTCTCTGTAAATGTTTTAAAACTTTTCTCTCAATAAATGTCATTTCGGAATTTTGCTCTGGTTTTCGTGTTATTTATTTTGCACGAGGGTCATAGTGATTCCTGAATCTGAGACAGTTCCAAAGGGCATTATTGCTCCTAACATTGCTTTTGCCTGTTTTTGTTCCTTTCTCTATCTGAAATTCGTATTCTATGTATGTAAAAGTTTCTTACATATTATTTGTCCCTCTCTCGGTCTTTTAAAAAATGTTTCACTCTTTTATTTTTCTACATTTCTGTGGCATAGTTTTTCTACTCTGTACTGTATAAGTGATTTTGCTTGTAGGTATATCTAAAATAGCATAATAACATAATAAAATAACAACAGAATTTTAAATTTAATTTATGGAATTTAAAAATTCTTGTATTTTCACTGAAGTTATTTTTATGTATTTCAGTTCTGTAAAAGTTCTCAATGTTATGTTGTAATTCTTAACTATATCAAGTTCAGCCATGTAAAATTTTTATCTCAATTATTCCATTTTCTGGATAACTAGAGGCTATATTTCTATATCTTTTATTTTTCTTGATTCTAAATCATGTAGTTTTATTATAAAACTATTACTTTGACAGAGTGCTGGGGATTGTAATATTACAGACATAATCTGAGGAGAACAATTTTACTTTCCTTAGAGAGAATATGCTTTTGTAGTTGCAGATCGCTACAGGCACTTGGAATTTCAGATCACACCATCCACTGCCAAGGAGATGAGCTGAAGCTGCCCATTCCCTGAAATGTCTACACCATTTCGGATTAACCCTTCCTCTTATCTTGTAGGGTTTTAGGACTGAACGTAAAGCCTGAGGGCCTTGGTTTTATGTTCTGTCTTCACGCTCCGTAGGCATCCAATATTGTGTTAAGTTTCTCAACACTTCAGCCGTCTTTGCAGTCATCAGAAAAATCCCCAAAGTAAAATCTACTCATCGTAAGAACAGCCTACAAAGATGGGCTCACCTCTCTAGGTTTCTTTCTGCTCTGATTCCTCTATATCTTGACTCCATATTTCCTCACAATCTTTATTTTCCAGTGTCTTCACATACATTTATTTTTCAGCTGGTCTAGGTGTTTTCAGTGGGAGAATTGTAGCAAATTTTTTAGTCCACAGTGTATGAAAACTGTGCCTCACAAAGGCCATTTTTAAGTAACATAACCACCAAGTAAAATGAATGACCATTAATAAATGAGGTACAATAAAAATAAAAGCTACACTGTGAGTCACAATGACAGCAAATGCCCCGTTTATTAAAGGGTGTGGTAGCTGTTAGCTGCTCCCATCAGTCATTGTTGTTTTTAACAAGGATTCCCCTAGAAGAACGTTTTAGTGACTTTCTCACTGCTGGAACTCAGTGGCTGGCACTCACAAGTTAAAGGAAGAGAGGTCTGTTTCGGCTCACAGTGTCGGCAGCTTCCGTCCATGGTCAGCGGCTCCAGGCTGAGTGGAGCGGCAGAGGGCTGTGGCAGAGTAGAAACAGCTCTGGCCTGGCATGGCAGAGGGAAGCAGAGAGAGAGCAACAAAGGAGAGAGGGGATACACCCTTCCGTGCCACGCCCCCGTGACCCACCTCCTCCAATCAGGCTTCACTGCCCAAATTGTATTTAGATATAAACCCATCAGTGGGCCAATCCACCCATGAATATTGGGCACCCCGATCCAATCACCTCCCAGAAGCCCCACCTATGACTGCAAGAAGCTTTGAGGGGACACTAGATATTAAATTTGAAAATTTAAATTTATTGTAATATACCTAAAGACAGAAGTTAATTGAAATAAAGAGAAAATATGTTACTTAAAGAGAAAGTTTCAGTTTCAGACTCCCAGGAAGACTTAATGCAGCTGGTGAAATTCAATATTTCTCTTCCAATAACAAGCCAGAGTTATTAAATTAAATATTGGTAAATGTATAAAGATTATAAGGGAAAATAATTAGAGGAGTAATTGAAATTGGAAAGAATTTCTATGAACTGCTTAAAAAAATTAAAGGTGAAATTATACAAATGACTATGTCATCATAAGCTGTTATTCTTTCAAAGTATTGGCTGAATGACTATATTCCTATAGATATGAACGTTTCAAATGTTCATGAATATCAGGGACCCGTGATCCAATCTCCTCCTGGAATCCCCACCTGTGACTACAAGACTCTTTGAGGGGACTGTAGATATTAAATTTGAAAATTCAAATTTACTGTAATATACCTAAAGACAGAAGTTAATTGAAATAAATAGAAAATATGTTAATTTTGCCTGCAAATTAAATCATCTGAATTTCATAGTTTGCGATTTTTCTGGAGTTACATTACATAATAAGCTCCTACACTGAATAAACAATCTAGTGGTTTGTTGCCAGGTTTCTGTAGGAGGAAGTAAATATTTGGTGGTACAATTTAAGCAACTAGTATGCACCGAAGAAGAGAGTAGTTTACCCTGGCTTCTTAATTAAAAATAGAATACATATTATAAATGTTTCTGGGATCTCCTTTACTAAATACAAAATGTAGGATTGGAGATGAATAAATGTGTGCAATGAATTTTCCCTAACAATTCTATATCAAGGACACTTTTCAATACTATCTTAATGTCATAAGGTATGTGTCAAAATCAAATCTACATTTAGTAGTTCAGGGATATCTTATTACTAGAATCTTAAGATTTTCAAATCTAGGTAGTAACGTCCCATTTTGAACTTTGGAGGTTGATCTTGAGATGTTTGGAATCTGCTTAAAATGCAAAATGGAAAGAACATAACACCCACCCATATAAAAAAGACCATGAATACAAACTCACATTTTTCTGGTCCATCAGAAAGCTGAGATCATGTCTATAACCTCACATTTGAAGAAATATAGCTGTATCATCTGATTCATATGATATGAGCTCTGGTTTACCTGAGACATCTGACACTGGGCCCCATACAATTAACTAACACTTTCCTTAATTAAAAAAAATTGCTGAAGAAGAAATGCAGAATCCCTGGAGTTACATTGCATAATAAGCTCCTACACTGTTGTAGGATATAAGGAAAATTTCCATCCATTTGCATCACTGCTCCAGAGTTCTCCCTGTATACTCACAAGAAAGTCTGAAAACAATACTCCTGAGAAAGTGTTCCTCCTAATGCAGACTTAGGAAAAGGGATGACAGTGACCGTGGGAAGAGCTCCAAGCCCATATCCATCTTCCCTACCTCTTTAATGATGAAAAACCTTCAAACCCCTGAACATAGGAGAAAACTTTGTTGTCCCTATCGCTGTTTGAAGATCAACTGAAGCTAAAGTAAAAGGGAAACAAATTAAAAACTTTCACTGTGCAACGGTACATAATTATACCCTGAGCTCAAACCATCACAAGTCTCTTAGAGTAGAGAAAGAAACAAGATTACTGAGATGGCCCCATTCCGGAGATCCAGGGAAACAACGCATGCCAACGATCGAGCATAAAATGAAATCAGAAGAGCAGAAAGCTCCTCCTTTCATTCGCAGCACAAGGTCAAGAAGCACCGAGAGACACATCACAGCAGGCTATTGCTGACAGAAGAAGAAAAGTACAAAGGGAGATATCCTCAGAGGTACACACGCAAAAGTAAGACCTACAGCTGAGAGAGAAGTCTACATTGAGAACGATCCTATGGCCAACCAACCCCTCTAGAAACAAGATAACACAGAAATCAAAAGCCTATGGTACACCAAGGGGAATCACCGCTACAGCAAAACTCAAGTGCGCTAGCTACACAGATTATCGATAGAGACTTCAAATCAAGGAATATTACCAGGGATAAGATGACATTATAACAGAAAAAGAATAATTTTCCAAGAGGATATAACTATTCTGATTGTATGTGTACCTAACAGGAAAGCTTGGAAATACAAGAAGAAAAATTGGATAGAACTGGAACGAGAAAGACAGTTCTACAATTATAATCAGAGACTTCTACATTGTTCCCAGTAATAACAATGCAAGTAGGCGGAAAACTTTAATTATACCATCAACCAACTTGTCCTAATTAACAGTTATAGATCACTCACCTAACAACAGGAGAAAAAAATCAACAACTTCATAACCTTTTTTTCTTGCATAGAAAACAGAAAATGCACAATTAACTGAAAAAGCTATTAAAATATTACTTCCTTTTCTCACTACATACCTGGGTGATTTCCGTTACGTATCCCAACTATGGAAGGATATTGCAAGGCACTGAATGCAGAAATAGATTATTAAGAAAGATATTAGCAAGATCTGCAAAAAGTGTAAAGAATGCCAGTCTTACCAGTAAGTACATTTTGGATTAGAAAACAGATTTTTAAAATAAAAATATGTTACTTATGTTAATATAGTTGAGTTTATTATTGTTACTCTTGAAATGAATTCTCAAACAGATGTACTTAAAATTCAAAGTTCTAATTTGTAACAGGATAATTTTTATGGATATGATTTACATACACAATATATTTGGAATATTCCATTTTTAAGAGTATAAAAGGTCCTGGATCCAAATCTTCCAGGACTTCTCTTCTAGTAAAAACTACCACTTTAGCTGAGCTTTATGTATCCTCTCTACTGATCTTGTTTGAATAGGTAACATATGTAAGGAATATATACTTGATTCATAAAATGATTAAGCTGCCTTGGTGCACTTCTCCTGGTTCATGAATTTAAAAAGGAACCGTACCTAAATCAAAAAGTTTTCATTTTTCCTTTTCAAGAAAAGCTATGACATTTACTGTCATTGCAGAGGAATAGTAAATGTTTGTTCTATAAATTTTATTTAAAAGTTTTTTAAAATCATTTGCTATCCCTTAGAAAAATAAGAAAATAAGGACTAAATCACACACACAAACTCTGACAAAGTTACTCTGTTCTTCATAAACAATCTTCCTGAATGGTTTTTAATTCTTCATTCCCAAAAAGCACCAAAAAAACACCTTCCTTGATAATTTTATCTGTGGGTGCCAAAGCTACTCCCTTCAACTATCCATCTCTATCCCATGACTTTTTCATTTTAGAACCCTTCATGCCACTTTGAAAGTTCTGTTTCATTTGTTCACTCGGTTATTGTCTTGCTCCTATTCTATAGTGTACAATCTTAAGAAACAGATTCTTCCAGTCTTCACAACTACATAAGTCTCATTAAATAGTCACAGAATAAATTATTTGATAGACAAATGAATTAGTTTGAATTAGTAAACAGTATATTTGTTATAAGAGTAAATCTTCTATTAATTAGATTAACCTTGGGCAAGTCATTTAAGCATCGAGATTGTCAAGTAGAAAATGTAATTAAAATAATTTTTCCAAATTGCCATGAACAGTAAATTAGATAATTGCATACTATAAAGTATTTTTTCCAAGATAAACTATCATTGAAATTAGTTTAGTTATAGTGCAGAAGATATATACTAATATCTTCAATTCATATGACCTCAGGAACATATATCAGGCTAATAGTGAAAATTCATCATAAATTGAAATGTCATGACTTTCCCACAAGAGTGAACATCACTGACTGGAGCAAGAATTTATTAATAGAAAATGATTCATTTTAAATAAGAATTTTCTAATAATTACTGGTATACCTTTATTATTTTGATTTTTTCCTGTATTAAAGTCTCATTTTGAAACTTAAATAACAATTTCTTTCAGCTATTGTAGAGCTCAGGATCAAGAAGATAGTAAGTACTACATTGTCATACAAGGGGAGATGAAAAATATTAAGCGATTCATATCGACTGTAATCTTCAAAGAGAAAAGGGAAATATGTGCAATTCTTTTAAAGTTTCAATTAGAAGGAAAAGATACCCCCCAAAAAGAATTGCTATTGATTTGTCTTTTAGTAATGAGAAAAACACAACATAAATCAGATTAGAGTGTTAAATTTGAATTGTTACCAAAAAAGTCCCAAGGCTCTAGTTCTTTCATTTTCAGGAAAATAATTTGGGGAGGAATATTCACAAGATTATAAAAATTCAAAGTAAACATAGTAATAACTTATCATGTCATATTCTTTCTTGGGAATTCATAGCCTCCAAGATTTCTCCAATTCATCTCTAAAATACTCTATTTTAATATTACAAACATCCAAAGAAAAGAAAATATTTCCCTATTGTAAGCTAAGTAAAATATTGTTTTTATTTAGATTTGTATTGAGATAAATTTTAGGTCAAAAAGTGTTTTTACATAATGTAGTTATTTTTAATAAAGTTATTTATTTTCAAGGAAAGTGATAGCTACCTCTTAGTAGGTGGTGAGTAACATTTTTTGAAGATGTTGAGTTCATATGTTGGATATAATAAATGCTTTCAGGAAGCCAATTGGAGGCAGAAAATATAATCTAATTCTCTCTCACTGCAAATGAATGGCATGGAGTACAGATAACTGGCCTTAGGCTTATTGTGTTTCTTATGGCTAAGTGTACAAATGCAAATTGTACGAGTATGGTGCATATTGGTGTCCATTACAGTGAGGCATCACCCATATCGCTATCCTGGATTTGAGAAAGATGTAGATCCAATCAGACTTCTTCCAAACCACAAAGTCACCCACCTTTCGATGGAAAAGTCAAACGGCTAATTTTGTGTAATACTCTGTGGAAGAGTATTATATTTTCCAGAACAAAAATCAAAGTAGATAGGTTGACAAATAATAAAGGTATCTAAATTATACCTATGGCATCAATGTTTGCTATTCAGATGAATGCTGTAAAATGTTGGTGTATTCACTATAGAAGGTGCCACATTACTTATTAAATTCAGTATTATCTGTTTTTTCAACATAAGTGACCAGTGTGCTTATGTTTATCATCACTCTAAAATACTTTAAGCCCGTCACAGTAAATTATCTTAAACAACGTCTCTTTATTAGAAGAATTGGTGGCTACTTGAAATTTACAGTATTTCAACAGTAGTTTATAAGTTGGAAAGAGCTTACTTAGCGTTGTGAGGCAGCAATGCCTCAATTTAAATCTAAATTCTACCTCCAGCTTCTAATGAGCTCTTGTTCAAGAATTACTTAACATTACATTACTTGATCAAATTATTTGATCTACATCTTCTCAAATCAAGCATAGCAACACGGGCGACGCTTCGCTGTGATGGACACAAATGTGCTCCATGCTCATACAGTGTGCAGCTGTGTGCTTGGCTGGCCAGAAGAAACAGAGTAAGCTTAATCACTTAAAGTTGTCCCATCTGTGCAGCGGAGGTAATAGCACATAATTAACGGCAATACTGAATGCGCATAGCTGCTCGTGCCTTCTTCACTAACGAGTGGTAGGAATTCAGAATACGAAACACTGTCACCTACTTGTCCCTGTAAATACTTATTGAATAAATAAAATAAATGAGTGAAAATTACTCTATAAGAAAATAATAGCACATATACATTGAGTGCCTACAATTCAATGAAAGCATAATTTCCATCATAAATTATAAAATTATTAGTTATGGAAAATTACATCAGTTAAGGTTGACTAGAGGAGCAGACTTAAATATACATCATATATGAATGTACATGGTACATGTATTACTACTGATTATGACATATAATACATTCATGTTACACAATATACGATTGTATATCCACGTAACATATATGGCTATATCTGATACATGATTATATGTGTTGTATATAATGTATACATGAATGTATATAATGTAAAGCATTTACAAGGTAGGCTCACAATGGCGGCCTGCGGAAACAGGGGTGGAGGAGAACAGGAGGCTGTCTGCATGCTGAAGAGCCAGAGGATGCGAGGGAAGGTGGAAAGCCTGCAGCTCACTGCAGAGTCCAGTGTGAGCCGTTGTCAGACAGCGGGAGGATTTTGTGTAGAAAGGCGGAAGAATCTGTGCAGGAAGCCCGGAGAGGCGAAAGACCGTTGTCCCAAAACAACGGTAAAGACTGGCCTCCTCCGAAGAGGAAGAGGGAATACTTCCTTCTACTTTCCATCTTTCTCTGTCAAGGTGATGAGCCTGCTTGTTTATGCATCCACGTCCAGGCAGGTCTTCCCTCCTCACTTTTTGGGATATGTGTCAATCATTCAGACGTACTCAGAGCTTTACTAATCTGCCAGGTGGTTCTTCTTCAAGTTGACAAATTACAATGAATAATAGAAACAACGAAGATTATTTTTCTACACAGTTTATTGAGATGCTGAAAGGTTAAATTAAACAAATCAACAGAAAACATTCATTAAAATTTTCCCCAGCAATATTTCGTTAGGATAGTATCAGTTTTTATATCTTATTAGAAAATTCCCAAGGGTTCATCTTTTCTTTAGATCACTGGTGAGCTAAGATCTTCAAGAGTAAATTCTCTAGTTTATAGAGTTTGCCCTGTTCTGTGGTTTAAATAAACTTTTTCACATGCTTATTTCTCAAATTCTTCATAATGCAATTGCAAAATTCATATATTTGAAAATAATTATAGAAATGTTTATAAAATCATTATAAAATCATTATAATTTTAAAAATGTATGTGGTGTTTCTAATGAAGAGCTAAGGAGGATATGTTTTGAACTACTTAGCAGGGTAAAATTAATTTTGCAAAATCTAATCAAGTTCAAATTGTGAATCTTCTTATTGGTTAGGTAAACACAGGTAAGACGCTTAGCCTTTTTCTTCTTTTACTATTATTAGATATCAGATCTGGTAGTCATACAAATTTACATACACAAGCACAAATGCTAGTTGATGACAGTGGAAATAGACATGATATCCCAACTTACTGAATATATATGACATGTATTACTAATCCACAATGTTCTACTCACTTTCAGGGTACAACTGAAAGCTTCAGGAATGTGATGGACCCTAAGAGTTAAACACAAGCACAATCTAAACTGATCTTAGAAGACAGAACATTCTGATCTCTATTGGTGTTCTGAGATCTTTGCCTCTGCTTTTGTATGCTACAATTCTTAGTCCTTCCACAATTTGGGATTATATACTTTAAATATATTTTGTCTCTTTAGATCTTAATATGTACTGTCCAGAAATGAATAGCACGCTTTAGTAAAATTTCTCTAGCACGCTTTAAACCAGACTAGGCAACTACTTCCTTTGTTCTTGTTTTGGTTTTTTTTTTTGTTTTTTTTTCCGGTACCGGGAACCGAACTCACGACCTTGCGCTTGCCAGGCAAGCGCTTTGCCACTGAGCTAAATCCCCAGCCCCTCTTCCTTTGTTCTTGATGCATGACATTCAAAATTCTATCTTTGAAGGATTGTCAAGCAGATGGTCAACAAGGAAGCTACAGGCTTCTCTCTCAGAGATACTGAGTTAGTAACACTGTAGAGGCAAGACTTTCTGTGGGAACTCTACAGATCAATTGAGAAGCACACAGGTCACTGTAAAACCAAGGAGGGATTCCAGCCAAAGAAAGTATTTGAGACATTTGGCACACCTGCTCATCATTCTTCCCTTATGCAGATAGAATGATCAACTAGGAGAAACCCTTACCTGGGTTTCTTCCTTGGGACAGAAAATAAGAGAGTAGATCATGTCTCCGCTAGTCTGAATTATCTCGGAGCTGCCGAAGAGATTGTTTTCTGTCATTCTTGATTCAGAATGTAGATAGCTTCCATACCAGAGTTTCAACGCCACTGAAAATAGAAGCAAAAATTTAGAACCTTCAAGCTAACTCATCACAGGCACATGCTAGGGAAAACAAGAGATCAGAAGAGGTTTAAGATGTTTGAGAAAATTCATCCAAGCTGATTGGCGAAAATCTTCCTCTTCAAAAAGCATAATGCAAGTAATAGGAGTGGGATTTAGTTTTTTTTTTTTCCAACTACCATAATCCTGGCAAAAGATTACAAGTCATAAAAGAAAAGGAGAAACACGACCCAATCAAAGAAAAAAGCTCTAGAAGTTGGCATTAAAGAAAGAAACCTATGATCTGCCTGACAAAGAATATACATTAAATTGGTCATGAACCTGAGGTAGGATGACCATAAATTCAAGCACAGCCTGGGCAAAGTAGAAAATTAGAGTGACTCTCCTGTCTCAGAATAAAAATGAAAAAGGGATAGCGATGTAGCTCAGTGCATAGACCATGCGTTCAATCCCCAGTACTGAAAAAAAAAAAAAAAAAAAAACATAATTGCTACTATAAGAGCTAAATGAGTAAACAGGAAACCAAACGAAACTAAATGAATTTAGGAAGGTAAAGCATGAACAAAATGAAAATATCAACAAAGACAAATAGAAAATTTAAAAAAAAAGAAAATTTTGAGCTAAAAACTTCAATAAACTGAGAAGCTGCCTCCCAACTCTGAGGTTAGAAATGGACATACAAATTCATGAAGCTCAAAGAACTTCAACCGGGCTAAATTCAAAGATAACCTCACTGAGACACATTATAATCAAATGAACACCAAATCTATAGACAGCATCTTGAAAGCAGCCAGATAACATTGATTCATCATAACCAAAGGAGCTTCCAAAAGATCATTCTTGGATTTTGCAGGAAAAGAAATGCATAGACCAGAAGGGAGAGCGACGATGTCTTCCATTTACTGAAAGAAAAAGCAATCAAGAATACTATCTCCAGCAAAAATATTTAAAACTGAGGACAAACTGTGTCTGAAAATGCAGCTCAGTCGTGCACCACTTCCCTTGCATGCACAAGTCACTGTGTTTAGATTCTACCATTGTTGAAAAAAATTTTAAAGAAGAAAGAAAAATTAAGATAATTCTAAATAAATAAATGCTAAAAAAGTACCTTATCTGTGGATACAGTGGTGCATATCTGTAATCTCAGCTACTTGGGAGGCTGCGGTGGGATCTCAAGTTCAAGCCTGATCAACTTAGTGACTTAGTGAACACTGACCCAAGAAAAAATTAAAAAGTGGTAGGATGTAGATCAGTGCAAAGACCCTGGTTCAAACTATGAAATAAATAAATAAAATGAGCCAATACTATTAAAACTGGATGATAATGGAAGTTGATTATCTGTAGATAGTGTTCTCTAAGAATACTAAGTGGAATCCTTCAAATCAAAATGAAAGAATAGTAGATAGAAGCACTAAGAAATACAAAATGTAAGATTTTCTGGTAAAGGTAAATACGAACAAATGCAGTATCTATATTAATTTGGATACATAAGGTTAAAGTGATGAGAAACATTTTAAAACTCTAAATCTATGTTAATGGGCATACAATATATAAAGGTATAATTTGTGACAGCATTAGTAGCTGAGGGATTTGAGCTATAGGGGAATAGAGTTTTGTAAACAAAGATATCAGTTCAAAATAAAATGTGATAAATTTGAGATGTTTTATTTAACATAAATCATAAATAAAACATCTATGAAATATATAAAAATGAAATGGGAAATGAATCAAACCATGTCACTAGAAAAAAAATCAATGAACGTTGATGACATTGTGAAGACTGAAATTGCCTAGGTATAAGAACACAAACATTGTATGATTTCACATATAAGAGGCATCCAAAACAGTGAGTCCAATTCATTGAAAATAGAACTGGCTACCAGGGGATTGTAGAAGAAAAAGAGAGAAACTGTTGTTTAATGGGCATATAGTTTCAAATTTGCAAGATGGAAAAGTGTTAGATCTGTTTTACAACAGTGTGAATATATTTAACACTGTTCAACTGTACTCTTAAGGTGATGAATTTTATGTTTGTGATCATTTTCCTAGAAATATAGACAGATATAGAAATAAATGAGAGATAATATATACATACAGTACTCAATGTATGTTTCAACCTTTTCATACTTTATGATGATGTGAAAAGGTACATATTTAATATAAACCATACTTCCAAATCTGAATTTCATTCATTTCCCATGCTAAGGACATACAGTATGATATGTGGTTCTGGATGGTGGCTGTGGGACAGAACTTCCAGTCAGTCACCTGGTCACAAGCATAAACAACTTAATCGTACACTATGTTGGTAAGCTGTGATGTTCAAAAGTTAGGTATATTAAACACATTTCAACTTATAATATTTTCACTTTATGATGGATTGTGACATAACCTCAAAATGTTTGTGTTTATAGTTTTGCAATTTACATAAAAAAATACATAATATTAGGTCATATATACTATATATTCTTTTCTACCTTCAAAAGTCCTGAATATTCATTATATTTTAAAGTAAACTTAGGTTAGTAACATTTTTTCTAGGTATGCTCTGCATTTGTCTTTAGAGCTTTCTGGAATTTTATAACTGCTCTGTACACTGCTATGTAAATATACACAAATGCACTAATTCCATCTTGACTTTGGTTAGAATGCCACCCTGTTTACTTGCAACTAGTTCAAGGGTGTTTAAAGCTAAAGTATCTTTTCCTGTGAGTCCCAGTCTCTGTTTAATCTCCAGATTTGAACTACTTTGCATCTTTCCAATGATGTCCTAGTGGAGACATCTGAAAGTTTGCAGACTTGAAGCATTAGTTTTCCTGTCTTTCAATCGATAAATATAGTTGTTAGCTCAATAAATGTCCCATATTTTGATCTGCTGCTATTTCACTCCAAAACTTCAATGTCCATAAGGTCTTTGTTGCTTGCACTAGTTACAATTTGGAACACCTAATGTTATAACAATTTTTTATACATGCTATTAAAACATGCTAAAACCAAGAAGGGTGGATCTATTTCCATCCAATATAATGTCACTTTAGTACTTAGTATTCATCAGATCAGATAACTAAAGTGCTGTTAAGCCTGTCTATCCCTATTACTATCCAGTTCACACATTTCCATCTTGTACAAAAGAATAGTGAAAATGCTTTGTTAATCCAAATATGGCTTTTCTATATCAGTTCTGTGTAATGTCAACTTAGTCTTTATGTCACAAATAGAAAATGAAGCTAGTCTACCATACCTTATTCATAATGAATGCATTCTGACTGCTGCTAATTATGACCTTTCTGAGTACTCAAAAACCATCCATCCATTCAGCATTCCCTTCAAATATTCTACTGAGCATAAATGTCAAGATCCCCAGTCTGCAGTTTTAAGGCTCTGCCTAACCTTTACAGAAACTTGGAACATCTGCCTTTCCTTACTCTTCGGGCAGCTGCTCTATTATCAGTAACTCTACAAAGATTATGGGCCTCGATTTTAGCTTCAGCATTACACAGCACCCCGAATTAAATACTTTTGGCATTGCAGAAGAGAGTCATCTGGAGAATTTGTTATACTTCTTCAGTCATTTCTCTTCAAGCTCTTTATTTTAGTTTCTATTCACCATTTCAGTTTTATCCTTCCAACATGAAGAAAAGTCTGAATGACTATTCACAGAAAAAGTGAAAAAAAAATGAAGTTAAAAAGTATTTTATTCTTCTGCTATTCACTTGGTGAATATTTGGCCCATAGTGTTATCTTCAAAATGGTTGCATAGATAACCAGATATAAGGATGTAAGATTCATCAAACAATTACATATTAAATGTTCCTTTCAGTAAACCAACAGATATTTGTAGTACAATTATCCTAGCTGTCCTATGTATACATATACATATTTTTTCTCTTCCTGCTCTTTTTCCTCTCCCCTCCTTCATCAGAGTTGCTCCTTCCTATTTGAGTAGTCTAGAACACATGAAGAATTTAAAAAATCAGATCCCTAAAATTCAAGGACTCAATCCAAAAATAGGTATCTGAGATGAGTACACACTTCTCAGATGGAGAAACACAAATGGCAAATAAATGCATGAAAAAAGGTCCAACACCATTAGTCATTTGAGAAATGCAGATTAAAATAACTCTGAAATTCCATCTCATTCCAGAAAGAAACATTATCATCAAGAAATCAACCCATGGGGGGCGGGGGATTTAGCTCAGGGGCACAGGGCCTGCCTGGCAAGCGCAAGGTCGTGAGTTCGATTCCCCGTACCAAAAAAAAAGGTTAAAAAAAAGAAATCAACCCATAAATTCTGGCGGGGCTGTGGGGAAAAAGGAAGTCTTCTCCACTGTTGGTGGGAAATCTTCTCCACTGTTGGTGGGAGTGTAGACTGGTGCAACCACTGTGGAAATCAGTCTGGAGATTCTATGCTGTTTTGTTTATGTATTTGTTTCTGTTATTTTGGGCTTTTTTCTTTTCTCTTTAAAATGAGAAACAAAGTTTATATGTATATGCAAGGATAGCTGAGACAGGTGTATTGCTGATATCTGTGCTTTGCTGAGAGGAGCAGTTAATGCTTAAAATTTTCTTTTATCTTGACCAATTTTACATGCTTGATCTGATAATTGGAGTGACTCATTTGAAAACAGTATAAGAACCATGGTTGAATTCCAACCATCTTGTGCGGTAAAGCTCTGTACCATTTCCAATGTTTTTTTTACTCCTTGTTATTGTCTGCGATTGTGAGATCAATCTTACACTCTTACATACTGTGGACTGAGCAATTTCTTTGAAGATAACAGTATACAATGTAGCAACCATTGTTAATTCCTACCTTTTTGTTTTGAGGTCATGCATCATTTTTATTGTTTTTGTTCTTGTTTTCATTGATATTGTTTTGTTAGTTTTTTTCTCTTTAAAATAAAAAAAATAAAGTACTCCTGCTAATATCTTGTCATATTCTTTAATTTTCCCCTTTGCATTTTTTGTAGGTTTAAATTTTTATTCTGTATTTATTAAAGAATTTTACAGAAAATACTCATCTTTCTAGATAACTCTCTATGTCTTGTTTCACCGAGCCCTTTCATGACTACAAGATCAAGATACTCAGATCATGATTTCCGTGAATATATCAATGATTTCTATGAATATATCAGGCAATTCTTGTGAAGTCTGATGCTAATGACTTGAATGACAACATTTTGCTTCTTTGTTCTCCTTTAACAAATGTTGAGAACACCACTATGAGAAATACATTTAGTTATAGATGACATAATCATCTTCCCCTAAAGCCATAACATAATCACAAAACTGATTCTTCATATTGGTTAATTTAGATCTATATTAGAGATGTATGTGGGTTTAGCATTAGCTCTCACAGTAGGGAGTATTACCACACATTTCTGTTTAAGATGCTTATTACATGTCTGATCAGCTATTAATCAGGGGTTCCTGTAATCCCCTCCTCAATTTTGACAATTTGTTAGGATGTCTCAATGGACTTGGAAGCATTTTACTTATGTTTATGGTTTAGTAATAAAGACACAACTCAGGAATAGCCAAATGGAAAAGATACATATGGCAAGGTTTAAACCCATGGGACCAAGGCTCCTGGCATTTCTGGAGCGGATGCTCTCCCCTCATCTTGATGAGTACAAACTGGAAGCTCATAAAATCCTCTAGTTCAGGAGTTTTGTAATAGAGCTGAATCTCTAGCTCTCTCCCTTCTCTTTCCGAGCTTGCTACTCTCTAATCATCTGATCTCGCTTGTGACTGGGCTCATCCTGAGTTTATCCCAGAGATCTTACCTAAATTTCCTCATCAACATGAACATTTATGATGCAGAGCAGCTCATTATGAATAACAAAAGACGCTCTTAGGGCTCTGGAAATTCCAAAGATTTTAGGAGCTCCAGGCCAGGAACCACAGACAAATACAAGTATAGTTCTTGCCCTACAGGGAGCCTTAATTACATTTGGATTCCTCACAGTATCATTGCATCTGCACAGCTCACCTTTAAGATCTGTATCTGATCAAGAATTTATAGTAAATGTTCTCACACATCCTCCTTCAGGCAATTTTAAAATTGTCTGGAAACTATAGCTTATCAATTCTGTGAGTTCTAGAACCAAATCCCAAACATTTAACAAGATGTGGTTGAAGCCAATGCTGGGAATGACATTGTAAACATCTACCCAGAGGACTGGGAAAATAAATGTGTTTGGAAACATTTATTTACATCATTTCCCCATAAATATAATTTTCATTCTGCTAAATTTTTTGCATTTGAATATTTTCTTCCAGGATTTCACTATTATATTTGGAAATGTTCCAGTGACATGTTATTACCACCCATCTCTTATCAGGTATATTTCATTTCATAATGCTTACCAATAACTGCTACATTCTATTTGCAGCTCTCATCTTAAATAATCTATCAATACCTTTGAAGTTCTTTGACAAGTATCTGCTCATTTTGAGCATTGCTCATATACTCTTCATTTTTCAGCCTGGAGGTCCCCTCTAGGAAATTGCGGATGACGTTCTTTACTCCTGTGCTGTGTTATACAATCCAATTTGCATTTTATTACATTTCCTCCATCTCCTTCAGTTTTATTGATTTTATTTTAAAACTATCTCATTTGTATTAATAAGTCATCTGAAAATTATATCAGTTTCTCCATGTGTTTTGCTGCTGTTGTTTTTGTTGACAGCAGTTAGGTAGTGTGGAAACATAAACACAATGCACTAATGTGGTAGAAGAAAGGGGTAGAAGGGCCGAACAGCTGAAATGATTACAGTTTCTAATTATTCCATGAAAATGGCATTAAATACACAAAAAACCTGAAAGATAAAGCAAACTACTGAGTGAAGCACTCTTCCCTCTCTTAGAAGTCTCTGTGTGATCATTGATAGTGCCTGTAAACACCAGGTCAGTCTCTGGTGGCACTAATCTGTGTCATAATCCACCTAGACATAATGGATAGAGTTGAAATAGTATAACTTTCAACCCACTAGATGTCAGATAAGCTGAGTTCATGCTTCCCACAAAGGAAGAATGACTTCTAAGGAACAGCGGAGGTTGGAAAAATATATTGAGAGAGATCATTCCTGAGAGAGGAGGACACCTGAAAGTGGGTCGCCAATGAGTAAAATTTTCAAGGGAAGTTTTATAGAGCAAAATCACGAGGTGAGTACAACATGGGTCAAAACTATGATCAACCATTAATAAATCGCTTAGGTAATATTGATCAAATGGGGAAGCACATCATGTGTCATATGGAAAGAACAAAGACCTTCTTTAGAAAGGAATGGATCAAGGGGTCTTGTCCACCCGTCAGGATGACTGATGTCCATCCAGACTTTATTGGACCAGGTGGTAGTGATTATCTTATTTTCTGGGGAGGTATGTAGGCCTGGTCATTTCATCTTTATCTTCAGGCCTAGCTCCAACAGATACACCTCTGGCCATGGTTGTGATGTGTTCTCATCCTCCGCATTGACTCCCTGGCTGGCTTAGTCATGTCTGACTGCCTATAATATTTCTAACTGAATTTGCTGTCTGTAATACTCTTCCCTCTGAAGAGTACCCCTCACTGCCATGACTGTGCTGGCTGTTTCTGACTGAAGGGGGTCATAGTTGTGATTGGCAGTCAAGATACTCCCTAGAGGGTCTATCTAAAGGCTCCTGATAGGTGCCAGATGTATAAGTATATAGCTTTAAGTCTGAAGGAACCAAGACCAAAGAAAGAATTAAACTTGCATAGACCAAATAACAAGATCAACAATACTATTACAAATATATCCAACAAATGTTTCCACCAGTAGGAACCAGTAAGGCCTCACACAAAGAGGGTAAGGAGAAGGTCCAGGGAATTTTGCAATCTAACATAGCATTAACCTCTCACTTAATATCTTTTTTGTGTGTGTAGTACTGGAAATTGAACTCAAGACCTTGTGCATGCTAGGCAAGCACTCTACCACTGAGCTACGTCCCCAGCTCTTATTTCGTATCTTGAACAGTCACTGAGATATTAGCAGATGGAGCAAGAATGTACACATTACATTTAGCTTTCACAATTGCACAGGTACCCCCCTGTGCTGCTATTAGGATGTCTAGTGCCATGTAATTTTGGAGGACAGGTTGCCTCACTACTTTTAGTTCTTCATTTAGGAGAAAGAGACCAAGTGAGATATCACTTAAGACTCATTGAATGCAGTTAGCCAAGACCTCCATATGTTGCATGACATCCTGTAATCTTAGGGAAGGGATAAATAGAAGCCAAATGATCACACCAGTGAAATATATTGCTAGATCATTTATGTAGTAGAGAAGGTAAATTTGCAGATTTGTCAATATTTTTGACACTCCTGCCTTCTAATCACACAAATCCAAGTTTATCTCTCTATCCATCCAGGGGATAGCCAAGGAAACAAATTGGCTCTCCAGGACCAGTGAGTGTCACTGGGCACTTCCCATCGAATTCCAGGGCTATTAAACCGGTCTGTTGCAAACTGGTCTTTGACCTGTCATGTTATGGTGCATGTACACTGTTCAACGGATGCCTACCAGAAGTATTTAGAAGGACCAATGAAAATAGGTGCAATTTCTTTTTCTACAGTCTGATTGGATTCCTCTGGTATCAGGAGAGCTGCAGCAGACACAGCTATAAGGCATGAAGGACAGCCCTTTGCTCTTATGTCAAACTCATGAATCAAATACCTTACAGGCTGTTGAACAAGTACTTAATACTTTCTAGGCACTCCTAAAGCCGTGCCCTACCTTTCTTCAACATATAGGTTGAAATGGTGTCCTGTAGGATGTCCATCTTCTGATGGGGCACACATATCATCTATATAACCAAAAAGTAATGGAAGAAGAGGAAGCCATCCCAAGAACAGCCTAAGGGTTGTGAGAAATGCCATGTTACCTCCTCTCCAGTGGCTCCTTTCACTGAGACATAACAGCTGGAGGGAAGGCCAGGGTTCCAAAGAAGGACCTAGTGATATACCAGTGTCCAGAAATAGCCTGGTTTCTTTTCCCTCTGTTGTCATGATCTCCCAGGGTTCCTCCATGGAGATGACAATCCAGCCAGAGGAAGAAGGTAGAGAGTGCCCTAGGGCCTTTCAGTCTTGCTGGACCAGTTGGTGAGATGGGCGTGGTCCCTGGGACCTCCATCTCAGGAAGCAGTCTGTCTTTCAGTGGTCACCTTTGCAATTAGGGCATGGCTCAGAGGCCCTCGTGTTGTTAGAGGTCTTACCACAGTCCCTCTTAAAGTGGCCTGGCTTTCTGCAGCAGTATCAGGTGAGTTTAGTCCTTGAGCTTCTTGGAGCCCTGAGACTCAGACTTGAAGTCTATTTCTTTTGAGGCCACAACCAAGGCAGCCAGTTTCTCTTGGACTCTGTTTCCTCCCCTTGGCTTCTTCCTGGTTTCAATTATAGAATATTGCTGGGCACAGTGCTGCATGCCTATAATCCCAGAACTTGGGAGGCCTGAGGAAGGAGGACAGCTGTGAGTTTCAGGCCAACCTAGGCAACAAAGTGAGTTAAAGCCCAGCCTGAATTGTGCAGCAAAACTCTGTCTCAAAAAGATAAATATATATATATATTCTTAACAAAGTATCATATGAGCTATCTGGAACCAAAGCTACTTTTGTAGCTTTTTTCTAATATCTCAAGCTGACTTGGTAATAAACTTAGCTTTAAAAATAATCTGTCCTGCTATAGAATCAAGTGTCAAGGATGTATGTTTCATCAATGCCTCTTGCAAGTGATCTAAGAAGGCAGAGGGGTTCTTATCTTTCCTCTGATGAATAGTTAACAATTTAAAATAATTAAGGGGCTTAGTTGTAATCCTTCTTAGACCTTCAAGAATACATGTCCAAAGATGTTTCTTATTCCAATCTCCCATCTGGTTGGTAGGCCAGTAGGGATCTTGTGTAGAGACTGCTTAGGCTCTAGTACAAATGAGCTGTTCTTCTGGCTGCCTGTACTTTGGGCTCCTAAAATTAATAATATAATATTCATCTTTAAATGTAATAGCGGCTTATAATGCTGCTTGTCACTCATTAGAAGTCAAGTTTGGGGGACTGGGGATTTAGCTCAGCGGCAAAAGCGCTTGCCTGGCAAGCGCAAGGTCGTGAGTTCGGTTCCTGGTACCGGAGAAAAACCAAAAAAACTAAAAAAAAAAAAAAAAAAAAAAAAAAAAAGAAGTCAAGTTTGGTTTAAGAGTAACATTACTTTTTTCCAGTCTAGGTCACAGGTCTGAGAAGATCCTCTGAACTGGTTTTCCTTTGGCTTACATTTACATTTTTAACACAAGTAAATATTATCTCTTAATGCAAAGAAAACCTGAACATCAGGTAATTCTGACCATTTCCCCTCTCTCTTACAGTACAACTCCAATTGTGAAATAGTATAATTAGTCCTTCCCTCTAGATTTCATTTTGCCTGTAGAGGGTAGGCAGGCCATGCACAGGTGCAGAAAATTATAAGCAGCTTTTTCTCAATATATGAGAGTCAAACAATTTCCAGTGCTTAAGAATACATTTCAAAGCAGTAAGAAAAATTTGACATTAAGTTTCCCAAAAACAGCAAGGGGAAAAATAGGCATTCTCTTTAATTCTAACTTGGTTTCCACGCCCTGTCAAAATATCTTCTGAAGTGACCTGCTCCAGAGCAGGTGGCTGATATCTGGAGAGTGACTAGAAGATTTATCAGGTCAGGCTAGACACCCTTACTGATGCATATCCCTTTCTCCCTGGAAATTCACACTCCTAACTCTAACATGTGCTTGCAAAAGCACAAGCTACAATTGATTCCAGCTATAACAGCCATGTTAGAGAGAAAAACATTGCTAGCGAAACTAAAACCAATAAACAAGAGACTTGAGCAATTGTTTTCCAATTATTCAGAAGAAAGTGAGGGGGGAAAAATCTAAAGGGAAAATTCAAAGTGTTGGAGGACTTCCCGGCCTGCAAAAGAGATTACCTCCAGAGATATATAGAGGCAATTAATGGCTCAGAAAAATCTTGTCCTCTCCCCTAGGGCAAAGAAGTCACTAAGTCACTGTGTTATCTACCTATCATGGAGGCAATTCTCCTTAGCAACACTTTCGAAGCTCAGAAGTTAACACCTGTACCCACTGTTCAGCAACCACGGCTTACACATTAGCAAAAGTATTTCCCCATCTTAGGTGTTAGTAAACGGTCCATTTTCTATGGGCTAAATTTAAAGATTCTCAGTTGTTGGATAGGAGGGAGAGGGTAGGACAGTTTAGGGTTCCACCCTCTCTGATGTTTGCCAGAAAAATGTCTATATAACTGGAATGTACCAAGTGACAGGAAAAGTTCAGAGATGAAATCACAAAAAAGAAGTCTTTTTGTTTTTGTTTTTGTTTTTTTTCTCATGCTCACAGTGAGTTATTCAGACAGTTTGCCCATGAGTTGTCACTCTTAGCCTGGAGAGGCAAGAGTGGGGAATTTCAAGAGCTAAACTTTTCTCCTCACTAGTGGAAATGCAAACCTGAAAGGAAGCTGAGGCAGAATAGGTTTGATATTCCTCTCTAGAGTACAGAGGGGGAATCAGACCAGATGGTCCCAGTAAAACCTGCCCTCCAAGTCTTAACAAATGCTGCCAATTTATTACCTTTTAACTGGCAGAGTCTCGTGATTTATTAATAAGCATGTATACTTTCTAAACACAAACTAGATTTCATAAAAAACCCAACTTATAAAATTTCATAAATTCACACTTTGGTTAGTATCAAAATCCACTAGGGGACGCTCTAACACTACTTTTCCCTGGTGCTGCTGTCTAAGATAAGACAATAAACCGCAGCAGTCAAAACAAACAAGTCAGGAAAGGAGCACCGATAAATTCAACAACTAGTAAGTCCAAAGGCAGCACACATAAACTAGGAACACAAGACCTTGCCTCCAAAAGTAAAATGTCCCATCAAAGAAGCATCATAATCTTCCCATGTTCCCCTCTTAAATTTATCATCATCCTCACAAAAAAAATTTTTAAAAAGACAAGGCATAAAAATTCAAGAAGTAAGCAATTGACAAACAATTGTGACAATTTCTGATCACTTAAACAAGTCACAGTCCCAAATCCATGAAACAAAAGCAAGCATTTACCTCCTTCCAATGATCTCGCTGGGGACTCCAAATGACATGGGGGAAATGGTGGTCTCAGACATCCCTTTTTCTTCTGATATTTACTTCTTTTTTCCAATGTTTTAATTTTTCCTCCCAGGTTCATTTTCTTACAAACTTCTTAATTTTTAATGTGTATTGAATTCTTCAAATTGTACTATTTTTACTCTTACAAAAAGTGATATTTTATAACAATTGACATGCTTGAGTTTGAAGCAGTGAAAGGTTTCCACCATTGCATACATACTCCAGGGCCCAGAGAACAAACACATCAGTTCTAGATATGAGAGTGTTCACATACAAGTGTATTTACATTCTGTATTTACACATATGAGTGTATACTACATATGAGTGTATTTTCATTTAGACATTTCATTTAGCATTTTATATGGGTAGGGGAATAGCATAATACACAAAAGGAAAAACTACACACACAGAGTACACAACTTCATTGAAGGTTTTAACAAATGAAAGGAAATTACCACATAGTATAATGAATTCCATGTCAAGAAAATGCAAGGTGCTTATGCACCATAGAATGGACATCTAAACTACTAAGAGATCCAATACTAGTAATCCAAGACAAGTTAATCTTCTTTTCCAGAAAAATAAGATTTACTGTCAATAGGGAAAAGTTACACATGTGTATATATGTATCTTCTCCACTTTGCCCTGTGAAATTATCATTTTCCCATACACGATTCCTTACCCTTAATTACCACCATCTTCTTTTCCCACCTGATATTAATGTTTGATAATGCAGGCACTGCACCTTGAATGACCTCCCTGTGTAACAGCTCTTCTGATTTATAACCGAGACATGCTGTTCGGACTTATGACTTGCCACTCAGAATTACAACTCATCTTTTTTAATTGTTATTTTTTTGCAATTCTCTATAACTTGCTTAGAGAGCCTCAATGGCAAGCCTCAATGTCTTTTTTGTACAGTATACCTTGTTTATACAGTACTGTAATTTTTCCTGATTGTGCTTTATAGTACAGTACTATAGTTTTATGTTCTACTACACATTGCAGTATTACATGTAAGAATTATGCAAATAGAATAGCTGAACACTTGGTGATTTTATTCAACTCACTATACTATGTCTCATATTTCCCTTGTTCTCCACATTTTATCAAACAGAAAAGGCGTTGCAATTATACAGTGACCTGATATCAGAATGACAAAAGGAAATGAAAGAATTTAGATGTATTTAGCATAGAGAAGATGGAAGGAAATATAAATGGTATATATATTTTAAATGGCATTCAATTTGTTTTGAGAGTAACAAATTGCAAATTTGTATAATTTTCAGGTATGTCTGTGAATAAGTGTGAATACATATATATAAAGTGGACATGGTATTAACAGCTGTGTTTACAAGAGAAAAATCCTATATATATTTAGTTTTACTAATTTTCTCAAATTGTATTGTTGGTATTATTTGTATGACCATCAGAAAGTTTAAGAAATATTCACTGTACTACTCAACAGTATATGGCAGAGTCCCACAATGGAGCCTAATCCGTAGTGATGCTCTCCTCCATATCCGATACTCCACCCCATATACCACTGCACCTCCAAAGCAGATTGCACTTGAAGCAGATTAATAAACACCACTTATTCATTCTCAGCGCACACATCACATATATTAATTTTTAAAATCTTGACCTATAAAGGCAGATTGTTTCTTATGCTCATTTTTCCCAGATAAATACAAGGAGAAACAGACTAATCTCATACCAAATATCATTAACTGCTAGTAACAAGTATTTACACAGAGTTATCACTATACCTAAATGAATTTCTCACCAATTTTCTCACTATGACTATACTTTAAAATGTTACATTTATCTTACTCATATTTAGAGGAAATATACATAATCATTAAAGACATACCTTTAATTCTCAACTCTTGCAGGACCACATTTGGGTAATTTGTGTTAAGAAAAATTTATATGGTAAACTAAAATAGTTTATCCTGGTGTATGAGACTAATCAAATGTATTAAAAGATTACAATTTACCAAATAATTAATAGTGGCTTCTATGTGTGACTTTTCTTAATTGGGACTTGTAAGCATAGTCAAGTTGAAATTGCTGTGCACCGTGAGAAGAAGATAAAATTAAGGTTAATACTCAGAAAATTCAAGAAAAGAAGAATTCACCTTCAATAGTTGTTGTGAGAATTTCTAGGCAAGCTAGAACAGATTTGATATGCATAACATATATAAGCATATATGTACATATGAATGCATTTTATATGGTTTTATTTCATATGTATATGAAGTCAGGATATAAAATTTCAAAGGTCTATATGAGTTACACAGTTAACAAACATGACCGCTAAGTAGACATTCTTCTTTAGTTTTACATTTGGTTTGCATAACAATAATGAACGAGAATATATATAATAAACGACTGCTTTGTGATCTATTTTGCACATTTACTTAATTATTTTTTGGCTATAAAATTATGTGATAAAGTAGGAAGACATCAATTTTCATCTGGAAAAAGGAAAAACATAAAGTTTCTGATTTAGGCATCCAACTCTGATAATTGATATTTGTTATACTGATAGTCTTTGATGGAAAATTAATTAGATCATATTATGAAAATTATTGTTAACATAAATGTGAGCTATTCTAAAATAACCTTTCAGATCTTTGTTAACTATGGTAAAGTGTTATACTTTTTCTCAAGGGAGTAAATTTACCTTTGAAAGAGCAATTTTCTTTTTACCTAAAACTTAGTCATAGCATTTAAAACACTTTTAAATAGTTATATTTTTCTGTTAATATTTCATAATTACAGCATTTATGACAAAATTACCTAAAGTTATGAAGAATGAAATTTATTATAAGTATATTTTAATGTACTATAAAGTACAAAAATAAATTTTATAATTAAAACTAAAAGGTAGCTGTAGGTTGCTACAGACCCCAGAAACACATACAAAAATAAGCATACAGGGAAAGACCAACACTGTGTGTTGTGACAGGTAGTTTGAATTAAGCAACATACTATGCTAACATATTGGTGATTACTTAACTTTTGGTGGTGATACAAAAGTTGCAATCACTCATATTTCTCGCGTTACCCAGTGACTTGTGGTTACACGAGTGCTATTTTTCTGGAGGATGTGACGAGTAGATGGTAAATATATTACTTTTTTTTTAGTTTGAAATACTGCTTGCTAATGATGTAGAGATGAAAGGCTTGGGAGCCCAATTATAGTGTCTTTTCCCGTCCAAATCTTTTATGCATGACTTTTTAAATAATAAACCATATTTTCATGTGTATTATAGAATCATGAAGGGAATATAAAACGAACAAGATACCTTTCCCAAACTGCTTATATATTTTATGAGATTATTCATTGGTTTTGAGTGGATTTGTTATATAGTCTTTGGGCATTCTTAAACTTACAGCTTAAAAGAGGAAATAAGTTAAGCATTAAAAATGAAATAGGAAAATAGTACATTTTTAAAGCATCTCAGCTGTGTAGCCAAGTTTCTGCATCTTCCTCTTTTGACTCGTTGAGACTAGAATCTCCAGTATTTCAAACAAGTCACACAGTGTGATCAGAGCAACTGCAGAATACCATGTGAAACATCTTAAAAGAAGTCTGGTCAGAGGAAACTTTTTAAAGCTCTTGATGCTCTCTGTACTCTTTAAAATTTGATCGCTGTTGCTAATATAATTTTTAAGGCACACGAAAAATTTATAGTCGATAAAAAAGTTTCAAAACCAAAGCATGTTTGGCATTATTGTGAATGGTTTCTCCTTTCTCTCAGTTTATAGATTATTTTATCGGTTAAAATAGAGCACTGATTCCATGTGTTAATCTCTCAGAGTTTCCTGTCTTGATAAAAGTTACTTTAAATTTGGCCAACTATTTATGGATCTTCAAATTATGAATAGGATCATCTGCACCATATTCTAAACAATATTTCAGGTGATAAAATATATACTATGTTCTTGGATGCAGGCTATGATGAAAAGGGTTACTTAGCAAGATGCTGATTAGACTATGTCCATGGAATTTTAATATTCCAAAGTGCCCACACATTCTTCATGCTATAAGAAGCAATACATGTAATGACTCTTTTAGTCTTTATTATTAGGGAGTCTTGAGTATAGCTAAAAAGTATTTATACCCAGATATATCTATCTATCTATCTATATCTATATCTATATCTATCTATCTATCTATATATTTTATTTTTGGAGGGGTTTCCAAAGATAGACCATCTATGGATAGAGTTAACCAATTTAAAATGACTTTCTATTTAGGGGTAAAATTGTATTACCACTTAATACGTGGTTACAAATAAAAGCCTATTTCTGAAGGAATGTTGATTTTGTAAAAGTAGTAGTGTCAGAAATTGTGTGGATGGGCTTCATCCTCCCTTTCAGGTCTCCATGGGTGAAAGCGGGATGCTTCATCTATGGAAGAGATGTCTCCCTCTGCTCATCTCCGTCCAGAGTTTTCTGGAACAGAGAGAAGCACGACTTGTTTCGGTGGAGAAATGCAGCCGCTGGATACATCTGTTACACTATTTGGGTAAATAAGCATAATTCCATTTGTCTACATTTTCTCATAAACATTTCATTAAGGATGTTTCAAAGATAAATGATATGCTAACTTCCCCATTGATCATTCGTTCAGTTCCCACAGTTATAAACATCTGACCCCAAACAGTTAGGACCCAAGAAAGATTATCTATAGCCATTTCCTTCCTGCACAGAGTTTTGAGTAAATCTCCAGACCACATATAATTGGATTCGTAAGTATATCCATGCACATTTCTAAAATAGAAAATCTTTTTAAAAATCATATTTAATTTACAAAAATGTTTATAAATATGTATAACATCATACTCCAATACATAATTACATCTGAAATGTTTTAATTCTTTAATAGCATTAAAGTTCAGTTTGCAAAGTTACCTGATTGTCCCATAATATTTTAAAGAGTTTGTGAAGCTATGAGCAAGTGAACTTCGCATATGGCAATAGACTAATGTATTGGATAAGTCTTATTTAATTTTTAGAACTGCATCCCTCCTTTTTTTATCCTTCGCCACTTGGAAACTTATGGTTTAAGAAAATAGAAATATAACCTGTGGTTTTCTGCTGTTGTAGTCAGTGGTTTGCAAGTGAATAGATTTGATTCAAGACACACATTTATAGGATCATCTTCTAATATTCACCCAAAAAGTCAAATACAGAAGCATGCAAGAGATCTTCCTGTGTACTACAGGAGCTGAGGAATCCAGCTGAGGGCCAGGATCCCAAGGCAAGGTCTTACACAAGTCAGCACCAAGGGTGTGCACCAGGAAGGCTCCAAGGCCCTAGCGAAAGCTAGAATGTCCGGGCTACGAGAGTGAAGGCTCTGTGCCAGAAGGCGAAGAGATCTGCACTGGAGCCAGGAAGCAATGTTCAAGGCAAAGACTGGAAATCCTGGGAAGAGAACCACAGCCTGTCCTCATGACGGCGAGGATCTGAGCTCCACCAAATAGGAAGCAGCCCAGTTGGTGCCTGGAAAACCAGCCAAAAGAAAGCTTTTCTTAGGAAATAAGCAGCGTGCAATCTGCCCCTCCGATTCTCCTTTTATGTGCTTGGCGACAATCCTCAGGTGGGTCTTCCATGCCCAGAATCACGCTGACTCAGTTCAGCTGCGCGTCCCCGCTTAAGTTAACCATTAGCTAATCTACCGCATCGCATCGACTCTAAAGAATTTGTTGATTGTCTCCTCAGGGTATTATTTAATGTGTTTTCTTTCACCAGTGTATGATAAAGTTAGAAAAAGTGAAAAATAAATTTGATAGGGTATATTTGGTGAAAGAATGTTTCACAGTGAAGTTGTGGTAGGATTCCAATAGAAAGGATGTAATATCTGGATATTCCTCTGCATTTGATCATTAACCTACAAGGCAAAGCCGAAATGCTTTTATTACAAATGTAAAGTTTTTCAGAAGATATTCATTTTATACCCCTCCACTGCCCTTCAAGAACATTACAGACTAGACTTGCTCCAAATTTGTTGTAAAATCTAAAAATTAACAATACATTTGCCTTTTGTAATAAATGTTAAGGTTAATAAAATATTTAGTGGTCTTTTCTAGAGTTGTTAAAAAGTATTTTACTTGAATATTTCCTTTGGAAGTAAGTGTTAGTCATGTGAATGGAGACGTAAGGAAGTAAAAGAGGGAGGGAGGAAGGAAGGAAGGAAAGAAGGAAGAACAGAGAAGGAAATAAATAAATAAATAAATAAATAAATAAATAAATAAATTACAGTAACAAATGTGAAGGACCTGAATTGGAAAGTCTGCAGTGTTCTGCTATTAGAAATAATACAATATATTTGGTCTGCATATGTCACTTATAAAAGATCATGAGATATATATTATTTTAAATTTCTTTGAAAGTTATGATGTATAAAATCATTCAGCTCTATGTGGAAAAGTCAAATCAGGAAAAATCACATCATTTCATTTTCTTCCTTATAAACACAAGGAAGGTATTAATGAAAATTGACACTTTATCTTTGAAAAATTCTGATTTAAAAGGAAGTATCCAATAGGATGAATAAGCAGAAACCATGATGGTTGTCAGGGATTGTCAATTTTTACTAATAAAGGGTTCTTTTATTTTTCCCTCAGAGGCTTCTAATTACTGAGTTGTGAGACGTTAGATGGTGCGTAGAAATAGAGAACCACTTGTGGTGCATTGTTTTCACGATGAAGTGGTATTCAAGGAAGTGTTTCTGCCACACAGACCCCTTTGTTGCTGGCATTCTCATCCATCCATGAGGAATGGAGGCGCACCAGGAGACACTGCCAGGAAATTCTGTAGTTTGTGCCACAAAAATCCTACCTATGGGAGTTGTCCCTTTGCTTTGGTGTTCTTTCAGGTAAGTAACCTATGGACTAAATGAAAACATTCCCCATACCTTACTAAGCCGTCATGAAGAAGCGTGGTGAGAGGCAGATTGATAAACACTACCACATAATGCTTCCTAAAATAATTTGCCATGGTGATTTACAAAGTAATTCTCTAAATACATGAGCAGGCACTTGAAGCTTCATCCAGTAAGAGGGTTGTGGAAAATATCCCTTGTCCACCCTGATATGCTTAATTTTCTTCTATTCCTTGTGTCCAAGTTTAGCCTCATTATATGCAATGTGTTCCTGGTGAATTGAAAAGAAGTTGCATAGATACCTTGCCATTATTAATCACTGCCTCTATTGTCAAAGGCTATTTGCAGATATTTTATCTCATTTTATCTAAAATTTATTCTGATGTATTTATGGTTTGCTCTTATTTTGTACTGTCATTTGGTACATGAAAATGGTTCTCTACAAATCAGAGAACACTGAATGTAATCATTTGTCCACACAAATTGGACTCTGATGTCTCTTATGTTCATCTTTACATCAGCAACCACTGCGGATTTTTTCAGACGTACAAAGAAAATTGCAGCTATTTAAAATAACATAGAGAGGGAGGATGATAGGCAGGATCCTAACTACCTGAGCCCTTTACCTTTCAGCAGCCTTGTTGCCAAGGAAACCACTTGGGACTTCAGGGAAATTTGTGGATATTTAAAATGGATTGTGCCTGTACGTAGAGAGATACTTGCACAGTTCACACTGCAGAATAAAAAGCTTCCAGCCCCGCAGTACTAAGCTTGGAATTTCAAAGGCTAAAGACAGGAAATAAGAAAATGCAAAGGTTTACTTATATGGCAATAAATGTGCTTGCTATCTACACTATGAAAGATTAGTACTAGGCTAACCTCCCCGGAAAAGTAAACAGTGCAATATAACACTATAAAACTTTCATTTTCATTTGTATGCATTTGTGATTATAATACATCACTATTTCTGTAATTAATTACTAAGATCTAATTGAGTCTTTTAAACCTTAGGAAGAAAGCTGGCAAACCCTTGCTGAAGCTCGGCTGAAAACTGACCGAATACTATTTAAATGCGACATGAGTCTTTATTCACAATACTGTGAGAAAATGCATGTGTCAGAAAATAACGGAGAGAGGCTGACATCTCAGGACTATTCAGTGAGTTTTTGCTGTTTCTGCGTGGTTGTCTTTTCCTTAATTCCTTTACACATTTTTTCTGAAGATGGAATAGTCTTACTGAGAGAACCGAGTACAGAATAGAAAGCAGCTACACAAATTGATTTGCAAATACTATTTTCACATCTGCTCAGAGTTAATTTTTGAAGCTATAATTTAGTCTTGCCTTCCTGACACATGCAGGTTGACTTTTCTGCATTCTCCATACACTTCTCCCACAAAAGCCAGATCCACTCTACATATTTAGAGTGTACTCCAATTACCCTCCACCTAAATTCCAGAAAATCTGTACAGAAGTATGCAAGGGATCTGCAAAGCAGTGAACCTCTACTTAGATGATATATATGTTTTGCCTCTGAACAAAGATTTAACTCACGGATGGTGACATAGGAACTCTAACTCCCATTGTTCTAGAGTGTGAATACTGAAAAATCTTGAATTCTGAATTTTAACATGTGGTGGAATAGTTAATTTTTGGGGAAGATAAAACTTTATGTAACAATACTTTAGGGACCCCTGGCCATGAGGTAACTAGATATTTATTAACCATTATTTTTTTGTGGTTGTCATGGCATTTTTAACTGGGGTTAACATTTTAACTGGCAACTGAGGCATACAATACCACATTGTCCTTCTCCACATAGGTGGGTCCCATCTATTCAGTTGAGGGCCTAAGTAGAACGAAACAACGAGTTCGAGAGGATTCACTCACTCTTCCGGTCTGTCGTTGGCACATTGGCCGCCATCTTTAGACTCCCATTTACCCGGGAACTAAACTGTCCGCTCTCCAGAGTCTCCACCGTGGTGACTTTCGATCCCTGACATGAGCTTCCAATGAAAAATAAATATTTGTCTGGGCATCACTTTCATACGCAAGCTTAAATTAGCATGAGCCTGCACGGTTAAACTTTCCTGTTCCAAATTCTCTCTAATATTAAAGTATCACCAAAATTAGAGTAATGGTGGATCAATACCTGAAGCTAATGAGAAATACTGTGTGACTGAAGGTAACACGCAGTATCCACCAGCTATTTTCTAGAAGGAGTTCAACTGAAAATTTAAAAACAGCAGTCACAGAGTACTAGCTCTCTGCGCTCCTCCTCTGCCCCACGGGACTGGGCGGCTCTCAGTATCCTCAGCTGGCCAATCACAAGGGCTCGGAGGTGAACCGGACTACCCGGAGAAAAGCTGAACGCGCACCCTGGACTTTGCAGAAAAGGCGGTTACTGATAATCATCTCACCATGAAAGGGTGTATAGAAAGGAAAAAAATCACAGCGTATGTGTCATACAAAGAGTACACACAACTGTAAGAATTAATCAAGTACAGCGCCTCACAACTCAAGGAGCAGCCTGCTTTAAAAATTAATAATAACAAAAAAAAACCACAAAATAAAGAAGGAGATTGCAGAAAGTGTCAGCTTTGTCTTGCAGTAAAAAGAAAAAGAAATGAGCACCCTGAAACGGAGATGAAAGATGAGAGGATAACACAGCAGACCGAGACAGAACAGGGGCAAGGTGGGGGCCAGACGGCCGGCAGAGGGAGCTGGGCGAGATAAGAGGGTGAAAGGACACTGCAGATACATTAACTAATTTTAGAACTGCTTTGAAAGCAGTGAGGAGAAGATCTGCGCTACAAAAACTAAATCAGGGATCTGAAAGCTGAATGTCGAGTTTCTTAAATTTCCCAGTATTGAGCAATAACAAATTTATCATAGATGCACTAAGTTTTTTTTTTTTAAGTCATGGATTAGCCAGGGAAGTTGATGCAGTTACAGCACTAATTGATATATCTTAAAAGAATCCAATCAATTTTAAAATAAACATTTCATGCAAACAACAGAAAGGCATACTGTTGTTTGAAAGTCTCTAAGTAATAGGAGTAAGTCCCAAAAAGAAAAAAATGACATAAAATTTCTTATTGAAAACTTGCATGTAAGTAAAATACATCAATATTTAAAAAGGTTAAAAATAAGCAAGGAGGACTAAACAGATATATAGGAAGACCATGTTTATGGTAATACTTTTGTGAAGTGCACTGAGATATATGGTATGCCGGGAAAAGATAAACTGACAAAAATGATCTTCCCAATGTTGTAGGATTTACAAGAATAATCATAAAATACATTCAAAAATTGAGCTTTCAGATTTCCCAAGGAAAGTTTCAGATGCATTTGGTTTTAATTTCTTTGAATTTATGGTGAAACAAAAAATTGTCTCCTAGAAATAGTTCCAGGGCCGAGAACTAAAACATAGCCATGTTAATGTGTTCCTAGAAGACAACATAATCCCTTAGCAAAAACTGACAGAGCAATTAAAGGGAGCCCTTGTTTAAGAATATCCCATGAATGGGGCTGGGGATTTAGCTCAGTGGCACAGCGCCTGCCTGGCAAGTGCAAGGTCATGAGTTCTATTCCTGGTACCGGAAGGAAAAAAAAAATATTCCCATGAAATAGTAGGGAAAAAACCCAGAATGTTGTTAATGAAGGAATTAAAGCATAACCAAGCAGGACCTACTCTAATAAGATTATGAGGAATCAGTATCAGAACACCTTATTAATGCAGTCATGTCTGAAAAAGAGAATAAAAATTACATGCCAGTATAGGTGCTAGAGACATTTGATAATATTCAGCATTCATTTCTTGTGAATTTTAGCAGATAACAAAAAACCAGAATTTTTCTTAATACTGTAATGTAAGAATTACATAAAACCTTTAGCACTGTAGTGATGCCAATTTTCCTCCAGAATGATCTAAAGATGACTTTAGTTTTTGGTAAAAATCTCAACCGGTGTGTGTGTGTGTGGGGGGGTTTCCATGTGTGATTCTATGTAAATCAACAAGCTCTAAAATGTGTCTGAACAAACCAAAGAAACACCCAAGCAAATACAAAAGTTTGCAGATTTTGTCCTAATGAGTATTCAGTGTTTCTCTGAAAGGAGAGCGAGGTATCTGCCCAAGAATAGGCAAACAGTCAGAGTCCAGAGCAGAGTGCAGAAGATAGGGGGAAAGTGAGGGAAGGCAAAGGAAGTGAGCAACCAGCTCATCCCGAGGACCTTCAGCTCTTGTGAGGACTTTTGCTTTCCTCTGAATAAGATGGAAAGCCATCTCAGTACCTTGACTATGGTGAAAATTGTATTATTCAATTATTTTAAAATATCACTCTGGCTGTTGTGGAAAAACAGATAGCAAGAGGATAAGGATGAGAACAGGGAAAATATTCTGAGAGTTAGTACAGGAATCTAAAAAACGTATCGTGCTGGGCCAGGGATATAGCTCAGGGGCACATTCCCTGCCTGGCAAGCACGAGGTCACAAGTTTGATCCCCTATACTCAAATGAATAAATAAATAAATAAATAAATAAATAAATAAATAAATAAAGCAAGCCAAAAAATGGGTCGTATTGTCTTGTACCAGGCCACTGATATGTTCAGAAAGATTTGTTGAAGCATTGGTATGCAATACATATGATAAATAGACAAAAAGAAATCAAAGCCCACCCTGAATTCTGAATCGTGAGCTAGAGAACTAAAAAGTTATGGATTATTTGTTTAATAATGAGAAGGAGATTATTGTGGAAAAGAATGATTATGGGAAAAGAATACTGGTTGAGGAATTTGAGATTTGTTTTGGAATGAAATAAGTTGTAATACCTGTTAAAGGCCTAAGTGGAGATAGTAAATAAGCAACCGGCTGTCTTACCTGAAGTTTAAAAGGGAGGTACACATTGGAAATCATTAGCACGTGTTTGTGCTTCAACCCTTTGAACTGTTCTAGAGGAACAAGGGTGTGTGCTTAGCCCTGAGTCACTGCACCTTGTGGATAATGACTTTCTCTGCCAAATACTACTCTTGCTTCTAGAAAGATGAATATTTAGAATTGATCGTTAACTCTAGAGGTCAGTGATGACTCTGTTAAAAGTTGTTTTAGTAGGGTGGTGAGAGCAAAAGAGTGAATTTTATGGGGTTGAGAAAACAGTAGGCTTGAAAATTGTTCTTATATTACACGATATTAAAGTTTAAATCTAAAACTTTTAGGTATGACAAAGACATTGTTCTGTAACAGAATAACCTTATTCTTAGGTGATATTCGTTGGTGTATGAAGAAGAACATCAGGAAGAAGAACATCAGGAAGAAGAATATCAGGAAGCTTGTAAATTATTTTTTAAATATTCAGAAAATAAAGTTACAGATGAAACAAATGTGACAAAAATATAAAAGAAAAAACCAAGGACAACAATATAGGTTTTCTTTATAGGAGTTTGAAGTAGAAAAATGTAGATAGAAGGGGTTTGTGGATAGTGATAGCTGAGAGATATTTTAACATGAATTGATATCAGAATTGACTTGAAGACTAATAAGAAACTCCTGTAGTACAGAAAACTGGGGAATATCCAGAAGTTATTTGATGCCAGATGCTCTTAAAAAGGTAGATAAGAACGCACTATAAAGTACTTACATCTTTTCTTTCCATTGGAGGGCATGCAACAGTAGCATTCACCGTATTTTTTACCATACTCTGTAAAGACACTCATGAAAGAGCACATCAGAAATGCTTTAAAAAGTGGCAAAAGTGATGAGATAAGTGTGGTGGAAGCAAGGCAGGGTATTCTGAGGGGATTTAATGGTAATGTGTCTTTTACTAGTGTTTTTTCTAAAACCATAGTTTTGTGTTTGTTTTTGGTACCAGGAATAGAACTCATGACCTTGTGCTTGCCAGGCAAGTGCTGTGCCACTGAGCTATATTCCCGGCCATAAACTAGTTTTTAATCACATCTTGTTTACCTGTTAGTGTGCTACTAGTATAACAATAAAATTTCTAAAACTTACTACATAGTCTGCCATAGTTTGAATCATTAAACACTGAAACTTCAGTGGAAAGGACCAAAGTGATGATTTGCCTAGGGTTGCCGCTGACAGAGAAATTCTGTACTGCGTGTGACCCGAGCTGATCTGGAATATTTGTTCAGCTTTAATTGGGCCAGTCTGTTTGCCGGCCAAGTCTTTAACTCAGCTGCTTTCATTAGTTTCAGATCTGATGTACGCCCGCTACTCCCTCACCCCAATCCTTAGTGATACGTGCAGCATTTCCGCTAGCAAGCTGCAGTGGAAGAGGCAGGAGCAGGGTTTGAATAGGGTCATCCACGTCAGCTTTTTCTTGTCTGAAGGAAGCCCATAACATCGTTCCATTTATGCGGAATGTGATATGCAGTAATAAAGTTAATTCCCCTGTTGTATCGCGTAGGCCTTGTATTTTCATTGCATCACTGTATGAGAGTTGCGGCTCATCGGAAGATGGAGGAAGATGCAGAATGAGAGATTGTTTCAGCCTATAGTAGCTGATGAAGTTTAAAGCAAAGTGTTTATTGATCTCTACAGAGGCTGAGGTATTGTACATAAGTTAAAGAATTCTTAAATGAAGAACTGAAATTCAGCAGGATTAGCCTACAATTGAGAAAATCACATTCATTTGAATTATTTTTAAATACTGTTTAATTACAAGTATAGAGAAAACTCTAAATTTCACTACATTTTAATACCTTGGAGTTGATTATTTTTTTCAAATAACTGGAGTACATTAAGTCAGAATAAAAATTTAAGATTGTGTCTTTTTACATATTTGAAAAAAAGAAATCCTGAAAACATTTTCTGTCTTTTATTTGACATGGAACAGAATAAGTGCTCCATGGAGGCACACAGCACTAAAACATGAAAGAAGACTACTTTTACTAAGATAAAAATGTTCTACTAAAATTAATTTGACAGGTGTTTAATTTTAGCTGTAACTAATTTAAAAGTAGCTTTTCTTTTACCCTAGAAGTTTAATGATAAACTATAAAAATTCACAGTTAGGTCTATTAAGTCGTGTTTTACATTTTCTACAGTTCTTTGAAATTTTATGTATTGTAATTTTCAAATTTGTACTTTCTTTTTCTTTCAATGGATATCTATGAGAATTTTACATTTTTGGACATAATTTTTAAAAATTTAATAAACTGAACGATAAAAATAGTGACAGTGTTAAACTTAATCTCCACCCAGGTAGGAAACTCACAAAAGTAAAATGTCAAGTTGGCCAATTATTTTCCTCTTCTGAGGTACATACAGATGGAGACATTTCCAGTGATAACCTCAGGACAGGAGACAGCAGTAACATCCTGCTACCACGTGTGCATACAGGGTTCCTCCAGGGTTTATGTGGTAGCCCCTAATCCATGATCATTTTGAAATAGAAAACTTTTGTTTATTACTTCATTCATCACTTTACAAGCATTTAATGATTATTATGGGAATCAGTATTGCCCTCAGAGGCAGAATAAACTTTATACCTTCTTAGAACTTGCATTAGAATGGCATCATAGATAATATGAAGTAAAAACATGAGTTAGATCAATCCTGATAGTTAGTACTATAAAGATAATAAAACATAAGACAAATCTGAGCAGGGCTGTGGATTATGCAAATAGCTTATTCAGAATATTGCTTTAGCAAAGTTTCCAGGCGTACATAGAGGGAGTTGTGATGGATCAAGACCAAGTATGGTCTCAGCAAGTTTGAGGGACAAGAAAAAGCAGTGCGGCTGGACACAAGTCAGGAAACAAGCTGAAAACAAACAAAACTATGGTCAGACAAAGAGGAGGATCTCTGGACCACATTAAACTCTAGGTAAGAGGATTGGATTGTTTTATTTTTTAAATTTATTTTAAAAATAAAAGAAGGAAAATATATTAACAAACAGGCATTCATTTACAAAATAGCACAAGAACAATACAAGCAATACAGGATTGTTTTCAACATGACCCAAGTGCATCGGAGGTGTTTGAGCAAGAATGTGATCTAATTTGATTTATATTCGTAACAACTTCCTTCTGAAAAGTTGTGAGGTGCAAGAGTATGGGGTTGGACAGCAGGAAGGAAGATGTGGTGTGTATGCTTTTAAGAGACCTTGGAGAAGAGGAAAAGCTGGACTATTGTGGCTGCCAGGTTGGAAAGCGTGTGAGAAGGAGTAGACTAACAGAGGTCAAGGCTTGGGTCTGACACAGATAGGAAGACCACAGTATCATGTACTGAGGGAGAAAGAAAGCTCAAAGGACTAAATCTGAGGGACAAAATCAAAATTTCTGTTTATATGTTTTGCTGAGATTCATTTTTTCTTCAGCAAAGCATACAGGTCTGGACCTTCAATGTAAGACTCATGTGAATGCAACTATCAAGAGATTAAACAGATAAGGGAAAGTGTTTGAGGACCGAGCCCAGTGAAAGGAGGCAGATTCAAAGCAGTGACTGCAAAGACGGGACAAAGGAAGTAAACAACACTGCCTTTACCCAGAAGCATGAGAAAGAGAAGCAAAGTTTCTCTTTTCAAAGTTTCCAGAAGAAAGACATCACAGTGCCCAATGCTTCCAAAGTTGGCATATATGGGTAAGGTGACTATGACACTGAACAGGTGGAGACTTTAGTGATCTGCAAAAGAGAAGTTCTGCCAACAATGCAGGAAAAATCCCATTAGAAACAAGTGAGAGTGAAAATGAGAGATTTCCATTTTCAGCTATATTTTTGACAAACTTTGCCAAAACACTTTCTAGTGTAGAACACTTAAAAAGGTTTCCCTGAAATATATTTTTTTTAAAAAAACTATATTCAAGCATAGATCAGTTGTTGGTAAATTAAGAGAAAAAAGCAAAATGGAAACAAAAAATAATAGTGATCGTAAAAAAGGAAAAATGGTACTCCACACTTCTCAGTTCAGAAAACCTATGCTTGAATTACGTGAATTTTTTTTTTTATTAGGGAATGAACTGAAGTTCATGATCTCCTTGCCTCAGCCTCCAACTGTATATGCTGAGGTTGTAGTCATGCACCACTATTCCCAGCTAAGCCTGAGTTTAAGGTCCACATTAGTCACTTTTCCATCACTGGGACAAAGTACCCGACACCCACAGTTTCTAAGAGGAGAGGTTTACATTGGCTTATGGCTTCAGAGACTTCAAACCATGGTTTCTGGGCTTTAGGAAAAAAACAAACAAAACAGAATCATAGAAGAAAAGTAATCAACCCACAATAGCTAGAAAACACAGGAGAGGAGCCAGGGACAAGAATATCTGCTTCCAGGTCTTGCCCCAATTTTCCCATGAACTCATCAATGAATTAATCTGCTCATAAGTATAGTATCTCCATGATTCAATTAACTTCCAAATGTCTACCTCTGGGGATATGGTATTTTGGGGGGCATTTTATACCTAAACCATAACATTCCAAACCTGGCCAACAGGCTCACGATCATCTCATTATGCAAAATGCATTTAGTCCCTCTCCAAGAGTCACCAGTCTTAACGGTTCCACTATTGTTGAAAAACGTAAGACCAAAGTCTCTGCTGAGATGCAAGAAAAATTCTTAGATGTGAACCCCTATAAAAATAAAAAGACAGGTTAAATGTTTTTAATGGTTAAGAAAGCTTAGAGGTGAGAAATAAAGCAGAGCGGCTTGCTGATGGGATGGAAAGAGTTGCACGGCGTAAACATTTGCATTCCAAAAGAGAGGAATAAGAGTGTATTACTTAGGCTTTTCCATAAGAATTGAATGAATAGGAAATGCATACGTTATCTAGGGGTATAAGATCAGAGACAGAAAGGGCCACAGTGGACATTTGCAGGACCAAAGTAGTTTCTCAACCGAGAAGATGCAAACCGCAGACAATAGAGGTGCGGCACAGGTTGTGGTCCTGGAAGCCGCTGTAGCGTCACCTGTGTGAGGGTGGAGTGGAGGGCTGAAGCAACTGGAGACTTGGGCCTGTTTCCAAAGGCAACAGCTGCAGAGTCCACTGAGAAAGACTGGCACTCCTTCTTTTCCACGTAATTCCATCCTGGCTATAAGCCTGTTTGTTGGGGATGTCCACGGCAGGGGTGGGTCTTATTCCATCAGGCTGGCCTACATGTCAACCATCCACAGACACATACATAGAACTGTGCTTTCCTAATTTGCTAGGCATTTTCTGATCAATTCAAATTGACTCATCATGATTAATAGTCACAGAGGGATAGAAAGGAGTTGGATAAACAGAAGACCAGAACCCTACCTGACAAGCCTGAAATCCTGCAGATCTATGCCCAGCACCTGCTATAGGTGGTGGTTAGGTGTGCACTCCACAGGGCTTGATTGGGCCCATCCCTGTGGCCTTGCAGGCTGCAGCCCCTGAAGCCTCTGTCTTGGGCCGGCTCTGCTCACTGATGTGACTGCTGGGAGACTATTCACACTCCTGGGATCGCGAGCTTCTGGAGGGTCCCACTAGGGCTTTGGACTCACTCTCCCAGCTTCACACTTCCTTATCTCTGAGGCTTCCAACAGAGACTGCAGCCATGCCGAACTCTGTTGCCCGGCCTCCCTGTGCTTTCTTTGAAATCTGGGTGAAGACCTCCGCAACCCCACACCTCTTGCATTCTGCATGTCTGAAAATCCCACACCATGTAGACAGCACCAGGACCTGCTGCCAGCTCGTGCAGTAGCCAGACTACCTTGGACTAGAGCAAGGGAGGCTCCTGGTTACCTAGATTGCTAAACTCAGGTGTACCCTTCTCTAAGCAGCCCCGGGATGCTTTTCTTAACAGAAGTGTTTCAGAGGAATTTTTCCTCATACATTTTTTAACATGTGATAGGTTGAGTCTGGAGAATTCCCGACATCCCTCATTCCAGTTCTCTTACTGGTCACATTGCAAAGGACTTGGCTTCTTTTTAACGATGTTGATGCATTTAACAACAATCCTGGGCCTCAGCTTTGCACAGGCTTCATTCCTAAGCAAAGAGCAAACTTTTCTACTGATTTAGATTTACTTTTGGTTCAGTTCTCACTGTACATCTGGCCAAAAGCAGTCAGCATTAACCATGCTTCCTTAAAATTTCCTCTGCCAGATTAATTATTCACCACCTTTCAATCAGTCTCACACAAATCTTAGGACATGGATAAAATGTAAACAAATTCTCAGCAAGAATAAAACACATATGGCCTCTAGTCCAACGTCCTAAAGAATCCCTGTTCTAACCGAAAACTTCCAGAGTCTGGCCTTCATTACCTGTGTTTCTATCAGGATTTGGGTCTTCAGAGCTCCTCGCAGAATCTCTTATCCATGTCTCCTTACAGCATTTTAAGTCCTCTTTGGCCTGTTTCTCCAAACTATCCCAAACTCCTCCCCCAAGCCAGCTCCAATTGCTTCTAAACCGCACGGTCAGGTGCAGTCAATAAGCTCACTCCTTGTGCCAATTTTCTGTATTAGTCACTTTCCTGTCAGTGAAACAGAACACTTGACACCCACAACGCGGAGGAGGAGAGCCTTATTTGACAGTTTCCATGGGTTCAGTTCATGGTTGTGACTACAAGGCAGAAATGGCAGGGCGTATGAAAAGTGTTCACTTCTTGTAGCCAGAAAGCAGACATGAGGGGGAAGCTTGGGAAAGAACACACCTTTCCAGGCTGCGCCTCAGGTGACACAAGCGCTGCAAGGTTCCGCCTCTTTATAGTACGTTCATCTAGGAACTCATCAATGAATTACTGTATTGGCGAGGATAATATCCCGTAATCCTACTACCTTCCAAAAATCTGTCTCTATGCATATGAGACTCTGGGGCACATTTTCTATCTAAATAATAACAATGACAAAAGAGTTATAGGAGACAACAGACAAATCTTTGGTCTAAATAAGTGGAATGTCATGTTAGAGACCCAGAGTAAAGTGAGATGGCCTCAGTGGGTAGAGTTGAAAAACACTTACCACAAACAGAAATACTTAATTATTTCTATGTTTGTCATGGAGAAATGGGAGGTTGAGGAAAAAAAACTGCAAAATTTCTAAATAAAAGTCAGTATTCATGTGACCCATGAACAACACTGCAGACAAACTGTGTAGCAGAAGGTAAATCTGACTTTTAAATGGTCTCAGGCTATGAATGCCACCATTTATCCAGCAAAGGGAAGAGTAAAATTCTTACTGGAAGAATGCATTTTAATGATCAGCATCCAAGAATGCTAACACTATAAAAAAGCACATCTAGTGTTAGTTCTTGCTCTCTCTTACTTGCTTCCTCTCTCTAAAACTGACACATGCAGATACACACACACATGCACACACACACACACACACACACCTTACAATGAATCATAACATTAGAAACAAAAATCAAAAGTAACAACAACCACTGGAAAAAGGCCATAAAAATTGCATATACTACTATGATCATATTCACAATATAAAAGAGCAAGTGTCATACAGTAAAAGAAATAAAAAAGTAATGTAGAAGTAGTTAAAAGTACAAGATATTATCAAAAGCAATTTGGATATTTTTTAAAAAACAATTAAAAGAACATAAAAAATTAAATTATTACTACAAAAAGAACAAAATGAGGCATAAGAAAACTATAGGAGAGGTGAATGTTGGTTTTATGCCATCTTGGCTGGGGTATAGTCACCAATCATTTAATCAAGTACCAACCTAGATGTAGATGTGATCATCAGCTGGCATAAAAAAAGGGGATTTTCATAGACAATCTGGGTATGTATGATTTATTCACATGAAAAGTTTTGAGAAGAACTGAATTTTTCATAAATAACAAATTGTATTTGTGGGATAGTGAGTTTAGCTCATCCCTAAGAGTTCCAGGTCACCCTTTTTAACAATCTGCTCTCTGTATTTGAAATTCCTCTGTTTGCCTCCACCATGAAAAGCCTGTTCTCTGCAAAAAGTTCCCTCCCTGATTATATCTGTCTATTACTTATTATTATTATTATCGGTCATGAACTTCTAATGGATTTGTCCAGTCATGTACCACACAACTGGAAAGAGAAGTTAACAGATATAAAAGACAGAAAAGTGAACAGCCAACATAAATTTTATCAAATTTAGAAAAAATTACAGAAGGAACACAGAAAGAAACACTGTCTGATAGTCTTTCAGAATAGGTAAATGATACTCTGAGATTAATTTCATGTGTTAACTTGGCTAACCTATGGTGACCAGATGTTTTCTTAATATCAATCTAGATATTGTGAAGGTTTATTTTAGATATTGTTAACATCTAAATCAATATATATTGGTTAAAACAAGTTTCCTTAAAATATGGTTTGGTCTCATACAATCAGCTGAAGGTCTTACCAGGAAAGACTGAGTTTTCCTGAGGATAATGAATTCTGTCTCCAGTGTGCAGACTCAAAGGACAACCTTACCTTTCCCTGGGTTTCCAACTTCCCACCTACCAGTCTCCCAGGTTTTATGTTTTCCAGCCCCACCAATGCACAGTCCCATTTCTGAAAGTCCCAGTATTTCCCTCTGTCCCTCTGTCTCTGTCTCTCTCTGTCTCTTTCTTGCTCTCTTTTGAACACTGACTCATATACACACTTATACATCTTCTTTGGTTATATTCCTTGGAGAACACTGAATTTAGTGAATTTAAAAATCTGCAAATACAAAACGTCAAAACTATTCACTAAAAGTGGTTTACAAATGAATAATTAGAATGACAGTGGACTTCTCAAAGAGAAAAAGCAAGTAAAAGTAAAGTAAGTGTGTATTTCACATTAACAGATGTAAATAAATAAACACAGTGGGTTGAAAGAAATATGAAATAGCAGTAAGCACAGTATTGTATATTTACAAAATTATTATTTATTTTTTTCTTTTGAGACAGGGTCTCACTATACAGTTCAGACTGGCCTTGAGCTCACTTTGTAGCCCAGGCTAGTCTCGAAATCACAATGATCCTCCTGCCTCAGCCTCCCAAGTGCTGGGATTACAGGCATGTGCCACCATGCCCGGCTACAAAATTATTTTTTAAGGAAAAATTAAAGACATTATCAGAGAGAGAACAACTGGAATGAATTCATTATCAATAGAACTTCATTACATGAACAAAGGATAAATTTTAGTAAACAAGGAAATGAATTTAGTCCTGGGAAGACATTTGTAAAATGTTAGAAGAAATGGTGGAAAAAATTATCTATATGCTTTCTAAGAAACTCAATCAGTATGGCTGATTACAAAACGTGATGCTTAATTTGTAAACATAAAATGTGAAGGCAGAGCAAAGACTTGACAACCATGCACATAAAATAAAAGGTACTGAATGAGAGCAAAACCATTGTTCAGAAAGAGTGAGGGTATGGGTGAGACTATATTAATGTATATTTTCATGCTTTATTTTCTAATGAAATAGACTACAGAAAAGAAATTTCTCACTGCTCTGGCAAAACAAAGAAAGGAGACGACAGATGGGAGAGGGAGAGGAAAAGTTAAAAAAGAAAAACCCACAAAATAAAGTGATAGAGATGAATCCAGACAAAGCAGTAATCGTAATCAGCTGAAAACGATGAAATGTTTTAATTGAAAGATTATAAAGTAATATCAGCCAATGAAATTGAAAGTACAATGAAAAATTTACCAAATTTACTAATACTGAAATTCTTTACAGAAATTGAAAGGGCAGCAGTACTTCAAAGTCATTCCTGGAAGGAAGTATTACCCTGTTTCCCAAACCAGAAAAGAACCCAACCGAGAAAGAAAACTACAGGCCAGCTTCCCTAACACACATTGATGCAAAAATCTTCAGTAGGATACTGGCAGATGGGAGGCAGCAAATCATCAAGATTATCTTGACCAAGTAGGACTCACCCCAGAGATGCAGGGACGCTGCAGCATATGCAAATCAATAAATGTAACACACCATATTAACAGAAATAAGATAAAAGTCACATGATCATCTCAATAGATGCAGGAAAATCATGTGACAAATTCTGACAAATTTTGACACATTCTCAATACCCATTCATGATAAAAAAAAACTGTATAGATAATTGGAATAGATGGTCTTTACCTCAATCTTATAAAAGCCATCTATGACAAATCAATGGCTAACATCATATTAAATGGTCCAAAATTGAAAACTTTCACTCTAAAGTTAGGAAAAAGACAAGGATATCCATTATCACCACTCCTAGTCAATAAACTTCTGAAAATATTAGTCAGAACAATTGCACAAGAAGAACAAATGAAAGGAAAAATGATAGGAAAAGAAGTTAAATTATCATTATTTGCAGATGATCTGATACTGTTTATAGATAACCACAAAAACTCCATCAAAAAAAACATACATTTAAAATCCAAATTCAGTAGTGTAGTCAGATACAATTCAACATTTGAAAATCAATAGCATTGTTACACAAATACAATTTATATAAAATTGTTATAAAATAAATAATTGTTATATAATAAAAAATTGTTATTAAATAAAATTTATATAAAATTGTTATACAACAAATTCACAGACAGAGAAACTATGGAAAGCACACACTTTAACATATCATCTAAAATAATGAAATACTTAGTAGTCAATCTAACAAAGGATGTAAAAGATATGCCCATTCAAAGTTACAGTACCCTACAAAAGGCGATTGAAGACCAGGGATACAGCTCAGTGGCACAGCACCTATCTGGCAAATGCAAGGTCCTGAGTTCAGTTCTCAATACCACAAAAAAAGAGAGAGATTAGAAAGTTATCAGAAAATGGAAAGCTATCCCTTGCTCTTGAATAGGAAGAACCAACACAGTCAAAATGGCCATACTCCCAAAACTGCTACATAGAGTTAATGCAATCTCAATCAAAGTACCATTAGCATTCCTCACAGATCTAGAGAAAACATTCCTAAAATTCATTTGGAATGGGAAAAGACCCAGAATAGCAAAAGCAATTCTGGGCAACAAAGGTAAATCAGAGGGCATCAAAACCTCACACCTGAAATTATATTACAAAGCTACTATGAGAAAATCAACACAATATTGGAAAAAAAAAAAAAAAAAAAGACCTGAGGATCAGTGGAACAGAATGGAAAGTGTGGATACAACCCCAAACATCAGCTACCTTATCTTTGACACAGGAGCCAAACATATTCGCTGGTAGAAAAACAGTCTCTTTAATTAATGGTGCTCGGAAAACTGACTTTCCATGTGCTGAAGAATAAAATTAGACCCATGTCTATCATCATGCACTAAACTAAAGTCAAAACGGATCAAGAATCTAAATATTAGAATAGAAACACGAAATTTACTGGAAGAGAAAATAACAGAAACCTCAAAGACATATGTGTAGGCAGAGACTTCATAAACAAAAGCTGACTGCAAGGAAAATAGTACAAAGAATCAACAAATGGGATCTCATCTTGTTAAAAAGCTTTGGTACAATGAAAGAAATGACCAATGAAGTGAAAAGAAAACCCACAGAGTGGGAAAAAAATCTTAGTAATTTAGACAAAGGGTTAATACCTAAAACGTATAAAAAATTGAAAAAAGAAGCAGACCCCCAGGTTTAAAGATCCAACCCAAAAATGGGCATCAGAAATGAACAGACATTTCTCAAAAGTACAAACAGCAAATAAATACATGAAAAAATGTTCAACATCATTGGTCATTCATGAGATGAAAATTAAAGCAACACTGATCTTCCATTTCACCTCAGAAAGAATGGCTATCATAAAAAAATCAACCAATAGCAAATGCTGGCAGGGATGTGGGACAAATGGAACTTTTCTCCACTATTGATGGGAGTGTAGACTGGTACAACCATTATGGAAATCAGTGTGGTGATTCCTTAGAACAACTAGGATTAGAGGTCTCATTTGACCCAGCTACGCCCTTTCTGGGTATCTTCCCAGAAGAATTAGAAACATCATACTACACTCACATATGTGCACCCATATATATAGCAGTACAGTTTATAAATCTTCAAAATGACCCAAATGTCCATCAACTGAGGTATGAATAAAAAATATGTGGTCTTTTTGTACAGTGGAGTACTACTCAGCCATACAGAAAGATAAACTGGAGACTTTTATAGATAAATGGATGCAACTTGAGACTGTACTCAGAAGTGAAATAAACCAGACCCATATGTGTAAACATTGTGTTGTCTCACTCGTGTTGGAAACTGAATGAGTAAATATGATCCAAAATGTACCATAGATATTGTGAATTGGGAAGAAACTGTTCAAAAGAAAAGGCAAACTATGATGGGGAAAAAGGGAAAGAAAAAAGGAAAACAGAGAAAAATGTGTTTCCACAAGATGGCTAAGATAGCTGTACAGCTACTTTTTCTTAGTTCATTGAAAAGAGAGTTTTGTGGTAATATTGTTTGGACAATATCTCATGCCTATACCTTGTACTCTGAAAAACCACCACAAAGACAACAATATGCAATGTATCAACCATTGTCAATGTCCCACTAACCTGTTTGAAACTCTATTTCACTGTTATGTTTGTCTTTTTTCTCTTTAAAATAAGAAAGAAATATAAAAAGAAATAATGAAAAAGAAAGTTTATGAAATAAATAAAACCCAGCAATATACTATTGCAATGGAAGCAGAAACACTGACAGGACACTCAAGATTTGGAGGCAGATTTATTTAACATCAGATGCGCACTGACGGGAAATCAATTGTGCCTCAAAATGTCAGGCCTCGGAGCTTTAAAATGGGAAACAAATAGTTAAAACAGATTGTAGATAAGCGAAAATTTAACCGTAGTAGCCCCTGAGAAATGTAAACCTTGTGACCATGACGTGGCATTTTTGCATAATTCCTAAATGAAGCAATGTTGTTACCATGGTTATTTGTAAAAATGTAAAAACCTGATACAAAGTTCTCTGGTCACCGACATCTTGTTTTTGTGACTGTCAGTGGTGTCCGTTGCACCCTTCAATAAAGGTTTGTTTGTTTCCACACACACACAAGAAAACGGCCGAGGGAGGGAGGTTTTTATGGGGTTAAAAGGGGAACTTCAGAGGTAGAGTACTTGACTGTCTGTGACTGGATCTTACAGTGTGCGTCATAGTGACCAGCTGTGTCTAGGAGACAGAAGCAACCGGAACTGTCACCTGGGCAACTAACAGACTGGATGGGGGCATTCTCAACTAAATTATATGTATAAGAAATAAACTATTAGAATAAAGACACAGAACAGATGAAAGTAAAGTCTGGATACAATGAGGAGATCAGTCCTTTTAGTAATTTAAATAGGGAAAGTTTATAAAATAAGGTAAACTGCATCATAGATGTAGTGACAACTATGCAGGGTACTGTATGGGTACTCTCCAGAGTAAAAGGACAAACAGGAGGAAAAAAGAAATGAAAGAAAGAGAGAGAGAAAGAGAGAAAGAGAGAAATAAAGAAAGGAAAGAAGAAAGAAAGAAAGAAAGAAAGAAAGAAAGAAAGAAAGAAAGAAAGAAGAAAGAAAGAAAGAAAGAAAGAAAGAAAGAAAGAAGAAAGAAAGAAAGAAAGAAGAAAGAAAGAAAGAAAGAAAGAAAGAAAGAAGAAAGAAAGAAAGAAAGAAAGAAAGAAAGAAGAAAGAAAGAAAGAAA
>NW_004955444.1:4386421-4408677 GCF_000276665.1 Chinchilla lanigera | reverse complement strand
AAAGAAAGAACGAAAGAAAGAAGGAAAGAAAGAAAGAAAGAAAGAAAGAAAAAGAAAGGAAAGAAGGAAGGAAGAAAGGAAGGAAGGAAGAAAGGAAGGATGGAAGGAAGGAAGGAAGGAAGGAAGGAAGGAAGGAAGGAAGGAAGGAAGGAAGGAAGGAAGGAAGCAGAGAACTGCAGGGAGAAAAACACTGGCTTCTGGGACAATGGAGGCTGCGAAGTTTACCATGTGCATTTGCAAGTTGGAGACCCAGGACGCCGGCGGTTTAATTTTAGTTTGAGTCTGAAAGCCCAAGGACAGGAACCTGGAACCTGAGGTATAAATCTGAGCTCTTTCCAAGTCTTGAGAACCAGGCATACTGACGGCTGAGGGCCAAAGGAGGCCAAGGTGAGCAGAGAGGGAGTCTACGCTTCCTCAGCCTTTCTGTTCTACTCAGCCCCTCTGCAGACTGGTGATGCCCAACAAGGGCTGAGGGTGGATCTTCCTTAGTCTCTCGATTACAACACTAACCTGCTGTGAGATACATCTTCACAGACACCCAGAAATACTGGGCTGTCTGAGTAGCCGCCACAGGTACCCCAGAGCAGGAAGCTGTCCCTTTTATCTCAGCTGCGTATTGGCTGGTGCTTGTTATTAAATTTACTTGTCTCCTCTTCCTGAAATTCTCATCCTCTAGTGGCTGCCACTGTACGTTTTACTGCTATGACACAAACTTCTTCAGCTTCCACATAAAAGCGGAAACAGGCGTTTTTGCCTTCCTGTGCCTGGTTCTTGTCACTTAACATAATGTCCATGAGTTCCGTCTGTGCTGCTGCAGAAGACAGGATTTCACTTTTACTGGCAGAGTAATATTCCGTGGTGTACCCATACTATGTTCCCTTAGCTAGTCAATGGACATCTTAGTGGATTTTATTTCTTGGTTCTTGTGAATAACAGCTGCAATAAATATAGAGTCTATTTCCTATTAATTTAAAGAAATATGACAGAGTATACTCTTGTATCTGCCTTCAACAAACACTTCACAGTATTTAGAAATATCATAACTGAATATAATTCAGGAGGAAGTTCTCAGATTGTGTACCAGGCCTTCTACTGACCCCAGGCTGAGTCACCTGTGTTTTCTTTGAGCCTTCATTTCTTCAAATGGAGGAGATGGACTAGAGGAGCTAAAGTGCATTTCAACTCCAGGGCGCTGAGTTATTTTTGCTTTCCCGTTGACCCTAGTGAGTCATTTTCATTTAGCTATGGAGGATGCTTTAGATGAACTCGATCGAGTCAGTCCAAATGGCTGTGCTTCTGTGTCTATGTAGATACAATCGGGTGGCGAAGGATGTGATAACTGACAGCCGTGCAGGATGTTTATGTGAATCTTTCCCTTTGCACAGCGTGTGGGAGAGTGGAGGAGTATTTTTTATTTGATCAGTCCAGGGCACAGCTATGTTTGTGCTCGCATTGCTCTACTTAAAATTCTCTTATGTTTTTGTCCAAAACTGCCCTGTTCTGTTTCATATATGAAAGCTCCACATTAAAAGAATATGAGGTAGCAAATATCTTTACCGAAGCGCTGTTGGCAGCCGAAATCACTGACAACTTCCTGGCTGTGATTCATAATCTATATTGGTGCCTCTGAGACAGCAGGGTATTGATTTTTCCCTGTCTGTAATCCAAGCCCATAGACAGAGCTTGTTAGACATCTGTGGGAATATAAACTGCGTTTTGATACAAGTTAGGAAGGTTCTCTTAGCGGGACATTTAGTTTCGGTCTTAGAGAAAATCTTTATACAAGAGTAATCTCGGTGAACTTTCTAAAAACAAACAATTCAATATAAACTATGTCACAGGCTTGGGAATATGAAACTGAGCTTTTCTTTCTGCAAAATTTAAATAAAATGACTTTCTCCAATTGTTCATAGGCTACCTATTTGATAAGGACTGAGGCTGCTGCTTTTTCAATTTAATTGACAGTCTAATAATCCCTAGAGAAATTTATTTTCTTCTCTATTACACCTATTAATTCTTTTCATTTGATGAAACTAGGATAAATTTTACATGTATAGGGAGATAAATAGGGGGCATAGACCTGAACTAAACTGCTAAAACAGTCATATGCTCTCAACGTAAAGCAGTTTATAAATAAATAGGATATACATAAATTTCCTTGGATCTGAAAAATGTGATAATTTCTAATCCATGATGTAAAAACCAGACCAAGAAATACAAATGCTTTTTTAAAAAAATAAAAATTAGACATCCCAAAGAGGGAAAAGCAAAGTGTAAGTTTCCCTTGTAGTTCCTCAAGTAACAGAATAAATAATGTTTAATCCCAACCCCTTAGAAGGAGAGTATTACAAAGCCAGGTGTATACATATTTTCACTTAGGAACAAAAGCAAATTATGTTATTTCACACATATGAGACATGCAAACACACTTACAAATGAATATTATTTTAAACTGATAAGAACAGACACTTCACTTGATCTTATTTTAAAATGTATAATTTCTAGGAAACACTGCTTACGTATGCTTTTTGTACTTTATATAGTAGTGTCACGTTCTTTTTAATTAATTAAGTGTATTGGTACACTTTAGGTATGTGCAGTGACGCCGTTCATCACAGGGGGTCTGTGCGCGGACAGGGTTTCCTGATTCTGCTTTGTTCCCATTCCCCCTCCCTCCGGCCCCTCTTCCCTCATTCACAAAAGCTTCGCTTCCACTTTTCCTTCTTGTCTCGTTTTCCCCTTCTCCTTCTTTCCTTTCTCCTTCCCTCCTCCTAAGGTCCCCTCCTCATTTGAATATTTTCTTCCTCTCTCAAAGATTTCTTTTAATAAAAATAATACCTAATATTTACAGATAACGTTATATGTGAAGAGCTGTTAATTGTTTACCTGGATGATTCACTTGCTCTTCACAGTAATCGTGAAGTAGTTTGGACATGGCACCAACGCACAGCTGTGCCAAGCGTGTGGGTTAAGGTCACCCAGCCAGCGAAGGCCCCAGTCGAGATTCGAACCCAGGGGCGTGCATGACACAGGACAGTACACGCTTCACTCCTGATGGTCTACCTCCTCTTGTTGCATGGTAAGCAAATTTTTAAAATTTTATTTTAAAATAAAAGAATGAAAACATTAACAAACAGACCTCCATTTACAAAATAGCCCAAGAACAATACAAACTGTATTAATTCACCTCAATTCCACCTGCGGTATCTGTCACATAGTTTCTCAGTTTGTATTAATATAAATTGACTCATAGGGAAAATATGTAAGGAAGATAAAACCTAGAAAAACAGTAGTTAGTGTTTATCCCTTTGAGAGCTGTAACAGAGCCCTGGTTAGTATTTGTCCATTTCTTTAACCATTGCTTCATTCCAGTCAAATTCCCTTCCCTAGCTGTTAGCTTTGGCAAATCTTCTAAATTATGACATATTATTTGATGTTAGAATGGTAGCAAATAATGACTTTTGTTCCAAGTATTTTAAAAAATAGTATAACAAAAAATTTCAGATGATATAGCCGTGCTTCACCCTACCCCATCCTACTGGCAGAGAGTGTCTTACTTCTCTGTACATACCTCCTTTTGCATCAATTTACGTAGACTTACAATTCATTTGTAACACTTCATAAGTCCATTAAACTAGGTATAGAATGGTAATAGTATTCAAAGTATTACAATGCTTAATATTCATCTTATGTAAACATTTGGAATGCAATAAAATAAAAGCCATCTCACAGTTCATCTAAAAGCAAAACAGGAAAAACAGATTTTCCCCTAAAAAGATAATTTTCCTAACACAAAAAGTGTAAACAAGTAGACATTATAGCAAAAAAATGCATTGTAGCAGAAATAAAATTAAATGTTTACAGTTACAAGGCAATCTCTGAAAAATTATTCACTGTAAGAAACAAAAAGTTGATTTAATCATTTTTAAAGTTTCATGAGATTTACAAAAACTCAGTGAAATGAAGTGGAAAAGTGTAATAAAAGAAATGATCAAGAAAGAATGTCATTTGACACAAAGAGAGAGAAGCATAAGGTTCAAAAGTAATTTTAGTAAAACTAAAATTATAGTAGTAATATTAAAATGTTAACCCCAAGAGAAACAATAAAAGAGAAAAACTTGTGTGAAAAACTAAATGATAATGAAATAATTTTTTAATATCACACTGAAACAAGTTTGTAGAAGAAACAGAAAATACCACAGATGACAAAAGACTAAGCCTAGCAATAATAAACTGAATTTTAATGGGGAAGTTACTATAAAGACATAAAGATCAAAGTAAGTTAATTTTGTAACTGAGTGTTACAAATTGTGAAGGAACAATAATCCCTTTCTTATGAATTGCCATGGAAAAGAGAATGAGACTCATAAAAATAGTAGTTTATCTAATCTTCCTGGGTTAAGTGGAAAGAAAAGACTTAATCCAGAAATAGAAGTAGCTAAACCTATAGCTGAGATGCTTCATTATAACAAATAAAGGACAAACACTTTATAGAATAAGTATGATACAAACTTTAAAGTGTAATTTAGAATTTTAAAATGGCAAATGAAGAATGCAAGTGAGTTTCCTTAAGGACATCCCACCAAAATGTGTAGCAAATATTATATTTAATATGCAAGGTGGACATACTCTCTTCAGGGTAATGATGAAGATGGTCATAAAAAGCTTTCACTTTTTTTGTGCTTTTATTATAGCATTAGAGATCCTTTCCACTGTAATGATGGGAGTGCGAGAAGGCAGAAGCAGAGCGAGACAGGTAAGAGGGAGTCTAACAAGCAGGGTTAGTTGAGACGCAGTAATTTTGGGTCTGGCCGAGATTATGAAATAGCAGTTGCTTCTCTGAGCCATGGAGCAACTATTGAGGATGGAGCCCAGTGAGCAGCAAAGACACAACAAAATGGAAATATCCAACTGGATTGTTCTCCTTTCAAGTAATACCTGTGTTTAGGGGGTTAGCTTTGCTGGGTGCAGCTTGACTGGGTGGTGTTCACAGCATCTGTGACGTGAAAGCTGTCCTGACTTCACCCGTAACTCCCAAAACTAGAGGGAGTAGCTGCAACTTAGTATGATTGGTAGTAGCTTGGAGTCTGGGCTGGAAAGAAGCAGTCTGATATTTCTTCTCTTTATTTTTTCATACTATCACCTACACCAACCATTTCCTGCCCTGTTCCTGCAGCAGTATATGAGAACTGTCCATATATATGATATGTGCAGGGAGAGAATCTGAAAGAAGTAAATGTCTTTCTTAGGCACTTGTCCCTTTGCCTTTCTACCTCTGATAGCTAGAGTTAAAGGAAGCAGACTGCCCTTCCCAGTGCTGCTTCTTCTTGAGTATAGAAGGTGAGTAGCACATGACAAGAATGACAGCACGAACTTTCATCCAGCCTGGACATCTCTACCCATGGGTCAATTCACTCCCTTTCTGTATACCAGAAGCTATAGCATGGTCTTTCAACTTTGCCTACACATTTTTAAGAACAGAGTATCACAGAGATCAAAAAAAGCCTGTATGCATAAGTGAAAAATAATGGAATACTGTACAACTAACTAAAGAAGGTATATTACACGATGCAGAAAAATTGCAGCAGATGGACCAAGAATTTAAAATAAATTTAATGGTGTACTACAATAGACATGAAAACATATTAAAATATGTCATAAAACCCAAGTAAAACCAGTATAAACATTAAATAAGAAATATTACATAGTTGATAATAATCCAAATGATTATTTGCAGTTGATAGACTATCTCCTTCACATTTCCAACAGAATCAATGCATTAATAAAATAAGCCTGCAACTAGCAAGCTTATCAGATATAAGATTTACCTACGACACTTAACCAGCTAGAAATCATAGCATTTAATAGGATTGATAGAAAATTAACTTAATTGGGAGCTTATGTCATTTATGATGAATGTTAAGAATATTGAAGAACATTAAAGGCAATCTAAATAAATGAAAGGCATGATATTCATGCATGGCAAAAATATAATAATATGAAATAAATTCACACCAAATTCATCTAAAATATCAGTTAGGTAACTATAAAAACTGATTTGTTGTAATAGCTGATGCTGAAATTAACAAGTTGCTAAAATACCAGACACATGGCTTGAATATGCCACAGGAGCCCAAGAACCAACTGAGGGAGCTAAGTAGCCAGTAGCCAAATCTAAAACAACCAAAGCAACAAAGAAAAACAACAAAAAATTGTATTAGATTATAACACAAATAATAAAGTAAATATTCTTGAGTTTATGTTGATATAAATATATGGCTGAGTAGGTCAATAAATGTAGGAGAGGAGCCTAGTCTACACAGAGGGCTCCAGATCTATGCAAACACTGTTCCTTAAAGGTTGGGGTCATAGCTTCCATCTCCTTAAATGTGGCCTGCAAATAGTGACTTCCCTGAAAGGATATAGAGCGAGAGCTAGGGATGGGGTAAGAGGAAGAGGAGCTTCACAGCAGGGAAATGTGAAAAACAATATTGCAGCTGGGTAATTGTGATCAACGCGAACAACTGCCCTTTGAGCTGGTGGTGTAGACCCATTATGTGAAACAGTGACAGTGGCCCTTCCCTTCCCATGTCTTCCTCCAAAATCCCACAACTCTAGACTATTATGAGAAAAAGAGCAAAGTTCGATAGGAATGATACTACAGTACCCCTAACAGTGCTCAAAGCTTCCAAGGTCATCAAGTAAAAGGAAAGTCAGGAAACATCACCTGATACAAGTTGACACACACAAGTTTCTTGGTAAATTCCAGACAGAGTGGTTTGAAATCAGACAAGGACAGAAGAACATCACCAGGTGAAGAGAAACATAATATATAAGACTAGCAAATTACCAACTCAAATTTCATCATCATTATTGTACCCGCAATAGATTGCACAATTTCCAGGGCAGAAATTTGTGTTAGGTTTGATTGACTGCTTAGTTACTATTAATGTCATTTTACCAAATTGCTATCGGATCATTCTTAAAATAATATTGTTGCTGAGTAATGTACCCTTTGAGTTATTGTCAAAAAATATTTCCTTATAAAACACAGGGATCTAACAGACTAAAATCAATTGTATAGTCACTGAGAAATAAGGTCACCTCTGTAATTTTACAGACGTACTTGTATGTGAGGAGTGCAGACCAGGAAGGAAAGGGAGCTGAAGCCTAGAGCACGTTCCAGCAGAAGAACAAAATCAGAACTGCTATTTATTAAGAGCTAATAAATGGTTGTAAAGTTACTACTTTTATGAAAGAAAAACCTTCCTAGAGATATCATCAAATTTGAAAACAGTGATGATTAAAATTCTAATAATTTCTTCTTTCTTACAGAAGGCTTTAACTGGGATTATATAAAACTTCTGGATTAAACTATATATGTAAATCTGTTCATCAGATTTGATCTCTATTCTACACAGCCTTTATAACTTATATATTACCTAATATCAGATATCTATAAGTACTGATAAGACATTTAAATTTCCTTTTATCCAAAAAATATCAAAAATAGAATTCATTATGAAAACAAATGCATTTTATTAATGATATACTGTAGTTAATTTGCACACTAGAGAAATTTAATTCTGAGAAAGCTCCATATAAGAAATATGACTGGATGTGACAAGGGAATAGAAGGAAAGAATAAAATTTTAAAATACTTTCCATGGAAAGCTAATTCCCTTTTTAAATTATTTAAGCATCTAAAGAATGTTTAAAGTAGCAGTTCTTAGAAAATGTGTCAGCTTACGCAAAGATATAAATTAATTCTCATGACATTTAAAATAATTAATATTCACTTTCTCTTTAACTTTATACTTACTAATGTGTGACTGGGCATTTCTCACACAATTAACAGAGACTTAGCATAGGGTGGGATGGACTCTAGAAGTCTTTTGTCTTTGAGGAGAATTGTCTAGTCTCTCTACTATTTCATAGTACATGTAACAAGTGTGGAATATTATGTTAAAATCATATATTTCTTTAATGGCTACTATGAAACAGTATCATTCACATGGCAGTCATAAATATTGCCTGTTTCTGAAACTGTCTGCTTTCTGGGAGCAAAGGGGAAGAGAAGAGGAATTCTGTAAAGCTCTTTCTCTCCAGAGCTTAAAAAGGCCTTATCCTTTCTCCAGTTAAACCAAGAACATTCTCTTTTCCTCTTTCTCACCTATTTTATTTTTAGTACACTCAACAGAAGCTATTTCACCTTTTTTTTTTTCAAAAATGGAATTCACTAAGACAGTGTTTATCACTTTCTAATCACTGGGAGACTTTCTGCTGTTTGAGAGAGAGAGAGAGAGAGAGAGAGAGAGAGAGAGAGAAAACAAACTTTCTCTGTAATCTTGACCTACTTTACATACATGCGAATGCTTTTCTATTGCTAACTGAACGTTTAGGTTTGGACAGCACCCTACAACCTGTTACCACATTTACACTCAAGAGTCTAATGAATTCCTTGTTGCACATTACATGCTATGCATGACATATGATACCTAGTAGATCACGCCTGTGTTAGTTAACTTTCCATCACAGGGACAAAACATCTGAGGAAAAGAACTTGGTGAAAGAAAGCTTTATTTCGACTCATAGTTTTGGAGACTTCGGCCCATGCTGCTTGAGCCAGTTGTCTTTGGGTCTGTCACAGGGCAGTCTGCCCTGGAGGAAGTACATGTGCTATGGCTTAGATCTAGCTGTCTCCTCACAGTCTCGTGTGCTCACAGGTGAGGCTTTGGAAGGTGACTGGACTTTGGAGGCCGCATAACTGACTTGCTGTTGGTGGAAGGCAGGGGTCACTGGGTTCGTGACCTAGACGGGCACATGTCTTTTCTGTGCTCCTCCCTTCTCTCTGTTGTTTTGACCCTGTGATCTGAGCAGCTTTTCCTTCCCTGTTCTTCTCTGCCATGCCTTTCTGCCTTGGAGCCAGCCAACTGTGGACTAAAACTTGAGCTAAAATGAAACTGTTCTTTAAGTCACGTGCATTGGGCATTGTGTTGCAGCAATGAGGAAGTGACTAAAGCAGTGTAGTGGATCAAATCTTCCTCACCGGCGACATGCAGGAAACAGAGAGGAAAGGACTGGGGTCCCAGTACCTCCTCGAGCATCGAGCGCATTCCTCCAATGGCCTGACTTAGCTTCTGAGCAAGCCCCACCGCTTAAAGGTTGCATGTCTTCCCAGTTCTCTCATAGGCTGACGACCGAGCCTTTAATGCATGGACCTTTGGGGGCTGTCTGCAGTCCACATCACACATGGAAGTCCACGATCATGTCCAGCTGGTAGGAAAACACCATAACTAATATCACATTTCAGTACCATGAGACATCCAAGAACCTCTCTGTCATCTCCCTAGAAGCTGGAGTAGGCCCTGTTTCTGGACACGAACTGAGTAGGGAGCATGGATCCTCAACAAGATTCCAGGTGTTACTGGGGCCCTTCGTGTCGAATACTGAGTGATTGGAAGCAATCACTCTTCCCACGGTTTATTAGTGGTATGAGATCATTTTCCTCGTATCTCTCTCTGCCCTCTCCCTGTCACCTGCAGCATCTTCTTCATCATCATGCTGTAGAAACACTAGTCCTCTTCCAGATTTCTACAACTACATGCTTTTACCACTGACAAACTTCTAAAGATCCCTTTTATTCTACTGGGAATGATTTTCCCACCCAATCCTCTCATTCACTCCTGCTACTCTCCATCTTTTTTTTTTTTTTTTTTTTTGGTTTTTCTCCGGTACCAGGAACCGAACTCACGACCTTGCGCTTGCCAGGAAGGCGCTTTTGCCGCTGAGCTAAATCCCCAGCCCCTACTCTCCATCTTATCTCTCTGGATAACTACTTTCATGTCAGATTAAAATATAATCCTTAAAAATATATAAAAGTATAATCTTTAGAAACTAGTCCACTCTCTTCATCTGCTGCACCTCAGATTTGTCCTATATTTTACGCTTTCATGGCACTAATACTGTCCCGTGATGCCCTCACCGCTATCTTCATTGAAGCTTATAACCTACAGATATGATGTGGTTCATTTTAAGGGGAGTTACCCTTCCACAAGCTTCATGAGCTGTATCTCTTGCTGACTGCTGGCTTCTGAATTTACAGAACAAAGCTACATAGAAATTTGTTCAATACACATTGTTGAATGCATGAAAGTTTGAATGAATACTATTAATGAGAAATTTAATACAAATTGTCTTACAAACAACATAATAGCCCCTCAGAAATGTATGGTTTTATTATTATTTCTTTAATTACTATTATCTTGGTCACAGCAGCTCTAAACCTAGAGCAAACCAGCAAGTATCCAGTGCAGTTCCAACGCTAAAGAAAAAGTAAAATATTGTCATTAGGACTCTTTCAATACATCTTTATGGCACTGGAAAAATTTGTGACTATAAAAACTTGAAGTTGCAGGCTTCCCTCTTATGTATTTGCTGTTATTGAAACTGCTCTTGTAAATAGTTCCGGGTAAAGACAGGTTGAGAAGAACCCTAGGACATAATTATACAGTAATATAGACGCAGGGAGGAAACAGTCTCCAAACCGAGGGAGCGTGTTTTCTGTGAGAGGGGACACTTATCAGCACACCACACTCAACATAAGCCACCTCAGACCAGTCCGCAGCCAGTTATGGGTCATTCTGCCCTGTATTTGCTGAATGGAGTCCTACTCCCTTTTTCTGCAATTTGTTTTCTCATAATGTAACTTTTGAAAGTCATTCCACAGCCGTGGCCTCTCACCTACCTTCTAACTGAACCTATTCAGGCTTCCACTCATTCACAAGCCTGGGGTCATCCCCCAGCTCTCTTGGTCCCCTGTGACTCGAGCACTGCACTGCTTTCCTGGAGCCCACACTTCACGTCCAGTGGTTATTTCACTGCTGTTCTTTCCGGTGTGATCCGTCATATTCTCTAACTGGCGGAAGTTGTGTAACAAGTATATTACCATTGTACTAAACACTGTCGTGCTTGCAGGATAGTAAAATCACTTCTACAGTTATGTCCTTTTCCTGGTACATCATTAGATTGCTTATTGATATTTTTTGCCCTTATAATTTCTGGCATTTATCTTATAATGTTATATATATAACAATATATAAATGTATATATAACATATATATACATTTTACATTAACAATATTTATTGGTCTGTAGATTGGAGGTTTTCCAGATCTGTCTGAATGCATCATTTCTGTGACACCAAAATAAGCATTAGAATGTGCCGACAGTGTAATCGGGCCCTGGAGAGCGGAATGCCCAGGCACTCCTCCTACCAGCTGCAGGGCAGAGCAGGGGGTATCTAAGTGTCTTGTGCCTCCGCCAGGGACTTGGGTGAAGCGACCATGAAGGTCCCTCTCCTCCAGCGCTCAGCAGTCCCCTGTATTCTGTACCTTCTGCGGAAAGGCCTCTTGTGGAACAGAACACTCCCAGACCAAGCCTGCTTGAAATTTGGATATTGTTATCTGCACCTTGCCATAGAAGATGGAGTTGTCTCTTTAATGAAATGTCATTAATTGGGCCATTCTCTTCCCAAACTGTGATAAGAGGAAAACTAATAGCATATGAGATCATGTAGCCGTATGGCTTTTTTATATTATGTTTTTTACAGTAAAATTTACATCTACATGCATGCATAGGAAAAGCTGTCATATTAAACTTCTAATTTTATACATACTGATATTTAGATTAAGGCTAAATGTACTTATTTGAAGTAAAAATGTGAGTACATCCAAAGAAAATTAGAAAATCAATATATTTTATTAATTAACCAAAGTGATAATATATGACAAAAAAAGAAGTGTCTGTAAATATCTGAAGGATGGGGCACACTGGCTTTAACAGGATATTGACCTGAGACTTCTGAAGCTTTTTTCTTTCTCCTACATTTCTCTAATGATACTTTCCAAAGTTTCATTTCAGTCTTTCACTGAGAGACAGAAAAGTTGGTTGACTGCATTTGTTTTGACTATTTGTACATTTGATTTCATCATTATTATAATTCCTGCTTGCTCTGCTTCACTGGAGAATATAGCATATATAGGCCCTTCAACATTAATAGGTTTTCTACACTACTGAATTTTCCTGTGACTTTGTCCTATCTCTAAAAATTGATCTGACAGCCTAGGCTACACCAGCACACAGGAACTGACAGTCAGTGACAGTTACCGGGAGGAAGAAGGACTACGGAATGTAGCATTAAATAGAAATCTTTTTCAGAAATGCATCTGCAAGGCCACAGAAGGTCTTACTGTTTTAGGAAACGTACCTTGATTAATAGATTAGAAGGTTGAATCTGAACTTGTCAATATTTCGCAAATTTCAAGTTCTCATCATTGAATTATTTGTACCCAAATTTTAAAGAATTTTTTAAAGGACCATTTCACTGCAGATTTTGTAGAGATGGTGACTGAAATTCATTATCTGCTCAGCCCGATTCCCAGGCTAACTTTAATCAAAGAGAGTTTTACACGGAAGACATACAATTTCTATTTAATTAGATGGGCTAAGGCACATAGATGAGCTAATATTTCTACACGCATCTCCAAGGCTTTTTACAAGGGCCATTGTGTTTTACAGTGTCGCAGGGAAAAAAAAAAGAATGTTAAATCATGATTTTTACTAGGGCTGTAGGAAAAAAAGCAATTATCTTGCATTGTAAACAGAATTATTCAAACTCTTTGTGCCTTAAGCAAAAAGTATAAGGGCAGCTTTTAATCAGGTTAATATATAATGATACATTCCATGCCTTCCCAGTTATTAGAAGGCAGCAATCTAAGTACTTCGGGCAGGTCAGTTAACTATGTAGATGCACAAGGAGTATTATGAAGCAAAAGAGCCCACCTGATTTCTTGAGATTAGTGATATTTTAAGATAGTCTGAGTTACTCAGTTTCTCAGTGTGGGTGTTACTTGTGCACTGCCCTCTGTTTAAGAGAATCTTAATAGAGGAAGATCCAAGGAATACTGAATCAGTGTTACATGGAATTTAATAAATGATGCTCTCTGATTCCTACTCTGCTCCTTACCGTGTCCCTCAAACAGCCTGCTACGGTTTCTGAAAATACCCTACAGTCGCTTTAACATGAGGAATGCTCACAAGTGGTGACATCCACTAAAGTTTTACATGGATGATACCCGGTCTGTGAACTAGCTTGCTATTTTAATCTAATTATTATGCTGATCAGAAATCATTTTGGAATTCTCTGTGACTCAGAAAGTTGTAAGAATAAAACCCAAGTAATGTTTATGTATGAAAAGCCAATCGAATCTTTACTTTAAGGTTTCATTTAAATTGGCCCTGAATCATATTATCTCTTCTCACTTATTCTTCCTTGTATCTGACCTACAGATACATTTTTGTTTCTGTTTTCTGTTGTCATTGTTGCTGTTGGAAAGTGAACACGGTATATTTGGCAGCCACAATGGTCCTGATTGAATTGCATATTCAGCTTTCACTTCGCTACAGATAAGCATTTTCTCTTTTGTCCTAATAGTTTCTTGTTACTTTAAAGAACCTGGTGAGATTTTTTCCTAACAAAAGGTAATCTGATTTTCTGTTACTGTATTAGATAAGAAAAAATAAAGAAAAATTTAATTGGCTTTATTAGCCAATACATCAGTTAGAATTTATTGAGCACTTAATATATGCCAATAGACATGCTACAGGAAATATATGCAATGCTTCCAGTTGGCAGGCTCCTTTTTAGTTTGATATAAAAGTAGAATATAAGGAGACAAATGGAGAATATCCTGCAACAATTCATTATCCAAAATTCGATTGTCTGGAGTTAAGAGTTATGCACTCTGAAATTACGAGTAAGATAAGGACAGGTAGAAAACAAAGTCTACCAGAGAGGAAAGTTCTTAGAAAATTGAGGAAAGAGATTTCTTTTATTACAGCATTTCTAATCCTACACTAAATCACTGAAGATAATTATAAACTCCTATCCATATGCCGGAACTGCAGGACCACCGGGAGGTAGTGATCGCTGGAATTAGAGTTTGCTTCCACTTGATGGTGCTATTATGTTACCCAAGATTTGATAGTGATGATTAATTGATTGATTTTAGAAATAAGCAGCCCAGGGTCAATTTTATTATTTCATAAATAAAATAAATATTAATGTTAATGTATTGGCAAAGCCATTATACTAAAATCTGTGAAAATAATAATGAAAGCGATACAAATTTAAGCCTGATTAGGTAAGATATAAAACAGAGACCTAATAAAATCAATCTGTCAAGTCTATAGTCAATAGCTCCCATAGTAAACTTATAAAATATTACATGTTTTGTTATAAAAGTTACCTCCTCATTTCATCTTTTCCTTTAAATCCAGAAAAAAATACCAGCACTGCAATCCCAGTAAAAAAAAAAAAAAAAAAGCTTCAAAAATAGCTATGGCTACTAGCAGCATTAACTACACATCCATTCAGTTTATTGTCTTAAATATGAGCAATTCTAACTTTATTCTTGTTGATATTTTTACTTATACTTGAAATACACATATTCACCTTTGAAAGCCTGAAAATGCAAAGCAATATAAAGGCTCAGAAAAACTGTAATTCACTATTTATTGATTTTATTTTCAAATATTTACCTAAAACGCTACCCAGCCAAGGCTGGCAACCCAAAGTGAACCAGACGCCATAGCTGGCCTCAGCACGGCCAAAATGTGGCAAAGACAAAGGCGCAGCTGGCATTTCAGAGCAGCAGTGCCGGGCTCTGAGGGAGCACAGGGTCTGTGTGACAGAGGTGGGACGAGCAGCAGCGGCAGAGAATGGTAGCAGTTTTCTTTCTATCTTCTTTCCTGTGCTAGTTCGGGGGAAGAAGGAAGTCACGCGTGTTTTAGACAGAAAACCAGAGGAGAAGAAAACTATAAAGATGAATACTGGAATCCAGAACTAAAATGTAAAAAGAAGTCCGAGTGAAAGGCTGTCTTTTAACAGACGGAGGGACAGACCCCTCCTTCTCGCAGACTGAAACCGGTAATCATTCTTCTGATGTGGTGGAAGGCAAGTAGAAAATGAAGGAGCCAGTGAGTAGAGCTCCTTGACACAAGCACTGCAGATCTGAAGTAGCCACTGAAAGGAAGATGGGAAGGAGCTGGTCAAGGATTACACAAAGGACTAGCCTGGGAAGTTGAAGGTCTAACTGTTTTAACACTGAATTTGCAACAATCCTGATCACCATTGTTTTTGCAATTCATCAACAGCATTGAGAAACAAAGGTACACAGTTTACATTTCAGCCTTGCTACCAGTTACTGTTGTCATAGTAGCACTGCTCTGTTGTTGTCCTTACGGAGTTACTGCTCAGTGCAGAAACCTGCGGTCGGGTTCATTGTTCTCAAATATAAACTGAAATGAGAATGAAAGAATTGACTGCGCACCTATGTTTAAGTTGTTACTCTAGAATTTTATGAACTATGATAAACTCTTGTAGAGAAAGTTCTGAATAAGTATTTCTTCATCACACCATTTCCCCAGAATGTTCCCAATCAGAATGTCTTTGTCCTCAACTCTGAAACTCCGAAATCGACCTATCAATCAAGACTAAGCTTGAACGCTACTTCCTGTATGAAACAGCTTTTATTTTTTCATTTACTCCTTGAACCTCTATTTCAGACAAAAATGGCTTTCCCTTGTGTAAAAATCTAACATTTCACTGCAGAGATCAATTTCAAGGTAGAAGGTGGTACTGGAGTTAGTAGCGAGCAGACATAATTTCCTGTTACCCACACACATACACATACTTGGATGGACTGCCAGTACTTTCTGGGTTACACTGCCCAGGTTATACCTTGAAGTCAATAAGGATGGTAACTCAATCAGGAACTTAACAAAAGAGCTAACTGATTATACTGAATAATCTGTTGTTCGCTTCTAAAAATGCCAGGGCTGATAACAACGGGTGGAATACGAATATGATTTGAAAAGTAGGGTACTGTGGAGTGCTATCTCCTATTTCCATCCACTGACACAGTGAGAATTATGCTTGTCAATTTAGTGTGTCCTTTTCAAATATTTTAGCATTTTTCAAGTTTTAAAGAGGATGGGAAGGTTGATTATCATCTTATGTATAGAAAGTACATTCAACAAAAGCATGTATGAATTTACTGAATTTTAAAATTCACAAAAATGAGCTCCCTCAATGGAAGAGTTAAAATGTATCCTGCAGTTGAGGTAAGCCTTCCTTTGGCACCGAATCTCCTTTTGTAATATCCGAATGAAGTGTGCATTGTCACGTTTGTTCCCATTTCTAGGATACAATCATTTGACCTGTAATTTCATGCAAAACCTGGTAATTTAGTTCTAACCCATCTACTTCCAATTGATTCATTTTCTCCCCTTTGATGTATTTTACGGAGGCTATACTGCATATCGAGTATGAACATTTGGTCCAAGAAACACATTTTAATTTGACAAATTACAAAGGTCTATAAGAAAATTTCAGAGAACCTTGTAGAATAAAATAATTGTTATTGCTTTGCTTGTCAAAACAACTAAAACCCCCGCATTTAAACACTGAGTTTAATACAACATATCCCATTACAACAAATATCCCATTCTTGTAATATTGTAATATTGTTGTAATATCCCATTACAGCAAATTTTTCTTTTCATTTTATCTTTTCAGTATTACCCCCGGATAGTAATTTTACCCCCAGCACCAGAGAATCTAGAGTTTTGTGTTCCTTCTTGACTTCCACACCTGGAGCCAACAGTTCCAATGTGTCAGTCACGTGTACTAGATCGGAATAAGCGAGCTATTGAAAACAACGGGGATATTTCGAATACTCCCCATGGCGTCTTGGGAGATTTGTTTGGATAAATTTTCACAGCACTCACTAGTTCTGTTTATAACATTTGCCTGCTGATTTTGTTACTGTATTTCTTATTGTTTAATATACAACAACTAGCTCAGGCACCTGCAGAGATGCTCAAAATCAAGCAGCCTCCAACTACAGAAAAGCATTCTCTTAATTCAGATAAAAATTTATTTTCTCCAGTTTTTCAAAGCATGTGGCACAGCATGCCCGATTTCTACAAAATTTCATCCAAATAGTGTTGTGGTAGCAATGATGATTTTTCAAGCAAGATTGCTCAGAGGAAAAAAAAAAATAAAAGTAGGAAGGCAGAATTCTTTTCCTTGTGATGAATCCTGAAAATAAAAGCATCTGCTTTCAATCCACGCCAGGTGGATGAGTTTCGCTTTTTCAGAGGAGCAGCAGCATAACCTAGTGGAAAGACCCTAGACCAGGATGGGTAGGCTGAAGTTCGCAACTTTTATCTTGGAACCGCTAATTACTCCCTAACACACCAGGCAAAAGATGAACCGCTGTAATCAACTCTCTGAGAGAAAAAGAAAGAAATTGGATATTTGATATTAGGTCATTTGTGACATCTATTAGAGCATCTTAAAAATCATAACAAAGTGAAATCATACGTATAATCATATTCCAGCTATTTGCTTTTATCAAACCAATGTTAAAAAAACTATGTATGGTATGTGTGAACTTTGAGTTGATATATACAGATTTAAATAAATTTAAATAAATCAGTATATATACAGATTTAAATATATTTGTCTCAATAGTGCATGTAATGTACAGGATTTTGATATTTTACTTTTTAAGCATTTAAAAATCTATACATGTGTAAGTATCCTTGTGTGTACATGTGCTGTATATATTTTACATATATCTATATTTTGTGTAATAGGAGTGCTTTAAATTAGAGAACATTTTATTGAATTTAATTGTTCTAATTTTATTTATTTTGGTGTTAAAGGATATATTTCAGATGTGTCCCTTGCAAGGTTGTAATTCATAGCAAATAATTTAAGTTTTAATAATCTAGTGATACTTTTATACTAGTACAAAAGATTCATCCAGAAAATATTTAAGACAATAAGGGGAAATATTTTTAAAACCTTTTTCTTTACCCAGAAATATATTTAGATGACATATCATTACTTTTATGAGATAATATTATTTAAAATTACACAATAAAAACATAAGTGCATTTGAGACTGACAGTGAAGGTGTATTACAGTTATCAATCTCAAATCTTACCCATGTGCAGAAATAGAAGCTGGCTATATTAGCAATCATAAATGCTTTGTGTATAATCTAGGAATTCAACTGAGATACGTTGGATATCTCTTTTCTAGATACAGAATTTAGGCCCAAAATATGCTATCATATCAGTGAACAAGGACAGCAGGAATAGAAAAGGCAGCTTTAAAATTACAGCAATCACCTTTGCCATTTCTATCCCTTTCTGGATGGATCTTTAGTCAGTGGTTCATAATTTCACTGGGATTAATTTGATGGCATTCTGAAGACACTTATCTCATTTTCTGGAATTCAGAAAGGGATCAGCCTCCACACGATCTATTTCACTTATCTTTCAGAACAGCAGCACATGACGAAGGAAGATTCGTGTTGAATGAATATATTTGTCATTGTCTGTGGTGCCTAGATTATAATATGACCCAGATGATTTTTTCTGAACACAATAGGATATATTCATGCATAAATAAATGCTAAGCAACATGAAAACTCTCCTTCTTACTAATTCCTATATTTAGTTCTAATTGACATCCTTGCCTTGATGATAACTTATTTGCCTTATTAAAACAATATGTCATTCATTATGAAAGAAAACATAGAACTTCTTATAAATATTTGTACAATAAGTCATTAAGTGACTTATTCAGACTCATTTACTTTTGAACTGATTTTAACTGCAACCTGGTTTGTTAAAACATCACTTCTGTGAATATCAAAATATACATGCATGCTAGTTTTTACCTGAACACACACAAACACACACACACACATAGATAATATAAATGGAAGAGTACTAGACGTAAGGTAATTTTTTCTAAGTATTCTTCTCCTTCCTTCTATACAAATGAACCTGGTTTCTGTGGATTTTCCTCATTTTATATATGAAAACGCACAGAGAAAGTAAGAGACAAGCGGACTCAATGAAACATAAATCAAAGTGCTAAACTTGTGAAATCTTGATAGATGCAACTTCTCCAGAAGTGACAATATACGGGACACATTTCACTTTTAAACTTTTTTCCATTAGTTTTTTGACAGGAGTACACTAGTTCAGCTTTAATGAGATTCTAGTGTAAAAACTTCAGGGCTAAGTAAGAGAAACAAATCAAAAGGACCGAATGATTGCCATTTAATGTGGAAGAATGAAAGTGCAAACAATCATCGTATGACATCTAGCCGGGCTAGTCACTGCAGAATGACAGGTAGAACAATTCAAAGTTACTGATCTAAAGAACGCATAACAGCTTATATGTTTGAAGTGCTCAGAAGATGAAGAAATAAAACAGACCCTGAGATAAGACATGGTTAAACCTTTTAAATTCCATGCCCTATTGTCAATATCATTTGAATGGTTTTGTACACATTTTTTTTTTCCGAAAGCATGAGACTGAGGGAATTAATTTTTGAGCTTCTCGGTGCTTCTATGGTTTAGTCTCCAAACATTTTTAAGCTAAATAAGAATATCACGTCTAATATGCTTTCATAATCAAAAATGTATTTTACCTGTTGGTACTCTGTACAGAGAGATAACTCATATTTGGGGTACACTAATAGATAAACTCCCAGAATACAGATTCCAATATGAAAAATTGATTACATTCATACTCAAAAATTTAATTTCGTATTTTCCTCTTACAGAGCAAATCATCTTTTTTTTTCTGTAAACCTTCTTTATCATTGCAATAACCCATGCTAGTTACCACTGGAAATAATAATCTGTAATTGCTGCTTTCAGTCCTAATTTGTCCTGTCCCTACTTTTTCATCTCAATTTAATCTAAACCTGTTTGACCAAATAAAATGATATTTACCTCATCCTCTGTTACAAGCTTTCAAGATTACAAGCTTCAGGAAAAATCAATACAAAATACCAGCTTAGCAGCAGGTTTGTGCTCGGTAAGAATGCTAACTTTTCTTCCCAGTATTTCTCACTCTCAGCTATCCTGCCGTGAAAGCAGAACTCAGACTGTTAAAACGAGAGGGCCCGCAACCTTCAGTGATGTGCTTGGTGCTGGAGTAGTGGCCACTTGAAGTTTACAAGCCAAAGTGGAGTCTGTGGTCGAGCTCCCCACCTTTAACTCTTGTGTCTGTGAGGCACATCTTACAGAGTTCACAAAAAGGAGGTTCTTGACCCTGCAGATGATTTTTTCAGACTCAAATACCATCTTCATTTATTATTTATTTGTTTCAAGCAGTTGGGACTTGAGGTATCATCCTACCTGACTGGTTGATTTAAGGAAGTGGCCACCTCTCTGTGCGGGAATCCCGTGAGACTAAAATCCTATTACCTTCCAAAAAGATTACTTCATTTACTTCCCAGAACAAGCTTTTGATGAAAACATTAGAATGTTGAGTTTGTAAACAACCAAGAATTCTCAAAAGCATTGCTCTTTTTTATTTGATGTTTCAAATGGGAGCTTATTTTGCTTTTACTTTATTTTCCTTTGTTTGTGTCCTCTCTAAACTTAGGACTTTGTGAGCACAAATAGGTTCATTCTTGTAAGCAAGAGCTCTGCTGGAATATTAAACTCTAGCAGGCCCATGCTTTTTAACGGCCTTGGACATATAGCTCATTCTGCCTTTTCAGTCTTCTCAAGGAATTTTGAGATTCCCTTTTCATATCCATCTATTAACTTTTTTCCACTTTGAATAGACTTTGTTTTGAAAGTTGTATGAACGTGGATCAGTTTTAATCTTTATAAGGTAGTGAGATGTATGATTGCAATTCTTTCTGTTTTAAATAAAGTTGTAAGCAAAACCGTTCAAACAATTATATCACCCTCTTTTCCTATCCTTTCCTTCCATAACAAAAGGGACAAAGAATTTGTTATAAATATTTTCTCACTACCACAATAGAAACATAAACACTACAGTATGTTCAACGGTATTTGAATATGGAACATGTGTTTTTTGTTGTTATTTATTGACTCTTTAAAAGAGGATATGTATTCATTAAGTAGTAGGAATGACTTACTGCTTAATGAAAGTTGATAATAAGAATATTCATTCCAAAATATGAACAAATATTATTGCAACAAATGGCATTCGGTACTGCTGCTGGCTCAAGAATATCTGCTATTAGAAAACGTGTTTTGCAAGGTTACTTACAATGTGTTTCTAAAAGGTTACTAATTTTACTACAGATAGGATTTTAAAACTTCCAAATAGAATAAGTATATAGTGTCCTTAGATCTCTCATTCAACTGACAGTTTTCTGGGTTCAAAAAAATTTCAGTTAATGTGTTCTTTTACATTAAGTACATGTGATCAGTGATAATCTCAAGTTAAAGAATTCCCAGACCTAACTGTTATCTATTTAGCTTCACAAAACTTATAAAAAAAATAACAAAGTAAAATAGTTCTGATTGTCCTTTATTTCTTTATGACATGCAGTTTTATATCTGCACATATTACCTACATTACTGGATAAATCCACCCAAACATTTCCAAACTTCCCCAACATTAAGTCTTCTAGTTTCATTACCTTATCAAATTTCAACATGATTTAATATAAAATTATAGCCCAAATATGGATAAATATGTAATATATCCCTTTTGAAAATTCTAAAACTGAGGAATGAGCATTTGTAAAATTAAGATAGCGAATAAAAGTTTTAACTTAGTAGTCATAATTACAGCTAGAAGATTATATAATTTGCTAACATGATTCCCATCACTACAGCCTTGAAACAGTACCAAAGAGAACTAAACACATGTATAATCTCTAATATAAACTCATTAAAGTAGTCATATTAACATGTCTAAACATAGAAGTAATTTCTGTTAGTTTTTCTGATACATTGTACTTATATAGCTGATGTCACTATGCACACTTCAAACAAATAATAAACATGGCTAAATAACTAGAATTTTTTTTTAGTAAAACACATGCTGCTGCAAGATGCACAAAAATATTTTTCTTATGTACTGTAACTTGATGTGAAAATGACTGAGTCTAGCATTATTTTGAAGGCTACCACATCTAAAGTTAATTGAACCAAGCAAATAATCGTATCCATCATCCCATATTCTGTACATATCACAACATCACTTTGTATTTTATAAGTATATATGATTATCACCATTCACTTTAAAAACTTATATAATTAAAAACAAAATTGTTGATCCCCAAATTACCTAGGATTATGAAGTAGCTTTATATATATATATAATATATATA
>NW_004955444.1:4380962-4386321 GCF_000276665.1 Chinchilla lanigera | reverse complement strand
ATAAAACATTTATAGGGCCAGGGATATAGCTCAGCAGCACAGTGTCTGCCTGGCAACCTTAAAATTTACTTCCTAGTCTGATTACTGTAAAATAGTGCCTTGTCATAGGCAAATAATGACCTGTAATTAGTGGCAGAATTGTTTTATGACCTTTGATTTTGTGGAGCAAATTCATTGATAAAATTTGAATTCACTAGAACTTTTGCCCTTTAAAAAGATGGGAAGTACAAGAACTCATCAAATATTTTTCATAAATTTCAAATTATTAGTGAAAACATAACATGTGAGTATTAGAAATATTTCCCAATTTTCAAAACACCTTACAGACAATCACCTAGGCTTTTAAGTCCTTATCAGGTGAATGATACACATCAACACCTCGATCATTCCCACTACAGATGCAGAGAAGCGACAAGTAGGTCTGGATGGGCCGCCTGGTCTGGATGAACTTCTCTGTTCAAAAGTGAGCTGGACCTGCTTCTGGCTCAGCAGGACACTAAAGCAGAATGGAAGGAGCTAGCTGCTCAAGCACTGAGAGTGTGTGAGCACCGACAGTACGCAGGGGTGACCTTGAGAGGGTGTGAGAAGCCAAGGGAAAGGTAGACTATTGCTATGCTGTTCATGCTTATTAAAGGAATCAGTAAGAATATGTAGCTGTTGTATTTTGTTCACAGCGCTATCAAAGAAAAAGTCCAAGACTTGCTTGCTCTATGTCAGAAATAGGACATTTCATGTTAGATATTTTTTCTCACTAAATGATCTTTTGTGAGCTTCATTGATTAAGTAACCATCCAATTTGAGCTAATAAATGTTATTTGTGATTAAAAGATATCCCAAACAGGCAATATGAGTTATGGGAGAATGTGAGAGTTGTTCTGTGTAATTATACTGAACAAATTAATAAGAATAAAAAAGATCAGAAGGGAAATGTAATCAATCTAGAAGTAGTTTTATCAGCATTAGTTTAATAACATAACTTTATTAATTTATACACAATAGAAAGCAAGTAAACAATAAATTTATGCATACTATTTATAAACACACATACCTACACATAAGGCACATACACCTTCAACAGTAAGTGTCTGTGTTTCACCACTCCAATGTGTGAATTCCTGGCATTGGTGCTTACGGAAATAGCACACATTAATAGAATTGGTTCCGAAGGTACTTTGTAGACTGCTTGTACAGTGTCATCCATATTGGGGACAATGAGAATTCAGACTTAGAATTTCTATTGTGTGGAGTACTAAACTTTTCATATGTATTTTGAATTTAAATTTCTTCCACAACAAACTGAATATATTTCTTGATATTAATTTCCTCAGTTGATGGAAATACTTATTCAATTAAGTGTGCCTTTTATAAACAATTAGATCTGCTAACAGCTTTAACTTTGCACTTTCAACCTAACACCATGACTTTGTGACATCTAACTAAATTAATAATAATTTTCTAATACCTGTTCCACATTCACATTTACTTGTATCTCAAACACTTTTTCTTGTAATTGAAACCTAAGTACACAAGGTCCACTAGCAGCACTTTGTTGATATATTCTAAAATCTCTTTTATCTTATAGGTTTTCCTATCTTTGTCCTTTTTGCTCTTTGTGAGTGTGTGTGTGCGTGTGTGTGTATGCATGTGTGTGTGAAAACCGAGTGATTCAACTTGCAGAGCACCCACCTGTGTCTCTGTGACATCATTTGCCTTGACCTTTTGCTTGTAGTATTTGAAGAGATTAGATTAATGGTCAGTAATTTCAAGGAAGAATGATTCATAGGTGGTGCTACGTCTTTCCTATGGCATTAGATCACGTGGTATGTACTGTTCTTTCATCTCAATCTGCTGTCAGTAAGCTATTAATGCAATAATGTTACTGAACAAAACAAAGCCACAGTACCTCCGAGGTACAGCAATGAGCATTCGTTCCCTTGGATCTGGGTGTCAGCTGTTTCTCTGCAAATCTGTACATCAGGAGGGTGGCTGCATAGCAGACTTCAGTGACTGGGGGAGCTCAGCATCCTATCTTCCATCCCTCTTGGAGCAGCAGGCTTATCCTAAGCAGAAATGGAAAAGGCGTGGAGGATAAGTCGAAAACAACATAGCTTCTGAAAGCCTAGCCTCGGAGCCGGCCTGTGTTTGCTCAGGTATGCTCTCAGCCAAAGCAAGTCACAAGGCCAGGCCGAGTCGAACCTGACAACAGAAGAGAGGTGAAGGAGGGAGACCACTCACTCAACCCGCTACACACCTTTAGCTGCGCTGGAATGAATCACTGGGTTCACGGGGTGTTAACCCGATTCAAATTTTTGTCAATAGAGTTGGCTTGTGATTTTCACCATCCATGGATCACTGTTATCTAGATGAACATTTTTAATTTTTCAGGAGTTACAAAATTCATACTTTGATGAGCTTTTGCTCCTTTTGCCTTTACCAACTAGAATTTTTTTACAAAAGGCATTTCCTTCATTGTTGCAGACTAAATGTCCTCCCATTAAAATTCATGGGCTGAAGCCCGAGTCTCCATGTGCTACTTGGGGCTGGAAACTTCGTTAGGATGTGAGGGTAGAGCCCTTAGAAGAAGAGTTAGTCCCCCCACCTTTCTCTCCCCAGAAAATGCCACAGGATGATACAAGAAAACTGTGGTCATGTGCAAGACAGGAGGACAGCCATCACCACAGAGAGAATACGCTATCCCTTGGCGTTAACCTTCTGAGTCTTGAAAACTGTGAAGAGTACATTTCTGTTATTTGAAGCATTTGTTATGATATTTTAGCAGACTAAAACACTCTTCAACTCTTTCATTATCCTGAAAGACATTCTCATGAAGAAAAGCAAATTAAATATTTCCTTATTTTTTATTTATCAGTTTTCAGAATATTTAGCTGGTTTTCTATTAATATCCAAGAGAAAGCTATGGGTTTTTAAAATCTAATATTAAATTCTCAAAGTTCTATTTGATATATATCTGTCCTTTACATTCATTAATGAAAGGCACATACATTTCAAAATGTGATAGAAATCTTTGTTTTGTTCTGTTTTTATGGTACTGGAAACTGAACCCAGGACTTCAGATAGAGAGACAAGAACTCCTTGGCTAAGCTGCATCTCCCGCCCTTTTTATTTACTTAACACATTTATTTTGAGACAAAGTCTTACTGACCTGCTCAGGCTGACCTCAAACTTGAGATTCTCCTGCATCAGTCACCCACTAAATTTCTTTAAGCTAATAATTACATTTGTTGATATGTATCACAGTATTTGGTAACATTTTTTGTTAAACAAGATATTCTAATTTCATCTTATCTATCTCCTATTCAATCTCTCAAATTAGCCCTCTGTCACCGATCTCTGATTGCCTTCCATGGGGTCTAGTAGAGTTTACAATCTGAATATTAGTACAAGTAAATACCTTTCTAAGAAAAAAGGAGTTGTGAGTTATTATCAATTCAAAATTAAATTTAGAAAGATTGTATTGCATGGGTTTGTGAGTATACAAGCTTTTCATTTACATACAGAGATGATACCTCTGGCATCACTAGTACGACATAAAACCATTTAATTTTCAGTGAATATTCCACACATTCTGCAACCTTATAGCCAGAAGCTAACCAAGACTAGAATGAATCTTCTGATTCCAGTTCAGTACTTTTCCTACAATAAATCAGACTGAACTCACTGGGCACTTAGCCTATGATTGGTTTTGTTGTTGAAATAAGATTGTTCACAAACTGTTATTATAAAGAACAAGATAAACTGGAACTGTTACAAAAACTACTAGTTTTTGAAATCTATTCAGTAGGAATCCAGAATTAGTATACTTTTACAAGTTATCCTCATTTCTATGTACTCTTAAAGTAAATAGCTCTAGGTATCAGATGATTTTCATGCATTTGCAAAATCTTCTGACTTTTTCAAGAGGGGGTTTGTTTCACAGGCTCTTTATTAGACATTTTATTTAAGTATGCTTTACAGAAGAGTCTGAAATGGAGAAAATACAAGGTGACAGATGTAACACATACAAAAAATGTGAATAAATTTGAGAGAAATAAAAAATAGTAAATATATTAACAATGTATCAATGCATTTGAGATTTGTACAAATAGGACATTAAAATGAGGATTTTGGGGAGTTCAAGAAAAATGTGAATTCCATGGTGATGGACCCTGACATAAGGTAAATATTGGACATCCATTGACTACCATTCATATTGAACATTACGGGTGCTGATGTGAAATATGCCAGCAGGAGAGGACTTGTTCAGTAGTTAGTCTCTAGACTGTCAGTTTCTTTCTGCCATGGGGTCAGGTGACTTCCGTTTACCTTTCAGAGCACTAGGTGGAACTCGCACTTGAGGGAGCTTAAAACAGAAAGCTGCTTGTCTTGGTTCAAAGGACAAAATACAAAAGCATGCCCCAGAAAAGTTCTTTTTAAAAAATATATCCATGGAAATGACTTCACTTCATAGTAAAATGAAAAGTTTTTTTTATAACTGTCCTTAATGAGCCCACCTTTTTATCCTGGGACCTACCTTAGCAAAGAGTAAATTCTTGTTACATTTCAAAATATTAAGCATTTTCCATTTTGTTAATTATCTTCGAGAATAGCTTCTGCCAAACTTATCCCTCAACTGTTAATTCTCAGTAATTATAATGGGAACAATATTCTCCATGATAAATTTTAAGGGATAATCATGAGCACATATATTTTCAAATCTAGGAGAACCATCAAGTATTTTGCAGTTTATTCCTTAAAAAACTTTCTGAATTTCTCTCGGTGAACTATTTCTAACTATAAATAATGGATTTTTATTTGTTTAATTCCTACAGGCATCAATTTATATCTGGGTTTCATGGTTCGAAGAGTAGAAAAGAAAAGGTGTCTTCAAAATAACTGTATTTCTCACATGCTAAAAATACTAATTTGAAATATACCATATATATCTTTTAAAAGCTTAGTATTAAAATAATCTGTCTCTTTGGTCATTCTACCAATCTTTTGCAAATTAAAATGTGTATGTAAATGTACAAAGACTTCTGTTGCTTTTTAAATGTCCTGCTGTCTGTGTTTACCTCTTATTACAAGTGAGCAAAGATGAGGTCAGTGTGTGAAGCTTATATGCTCCATAGTCTTTTGTATTGTATCTGTGACTCACCTTTTTTTTTTATTTTAAAGATAAAAGGAGGGAAACATTAACAGACATACAACATTTTACAACATATCACAAGCACAGTACAGACAATACAGAGTTACAAACAAAGTGGTAGGGAATTAACAATGGTTGTTGTATTACATACTGATATCTTCAAAGTGGCTTCTCATGAAAACAGATATAGACATGCAATACTGGTCAACCAAA